>NC_073691.1:63787370-64130849 GCF_029784155.1 Uranotaenia lowii | reverse complement strand
TATGTTCAATTCAATGACCATTGACTTCTCGGAAGACGAAATTAAAGCTGCTATATCAAAGCTTAAATCGTCAACTTCTGTTGGTCCTGATGGAATTCCGTCCAACGTTCTGAAAAAATGCCTTGATGCCCTGTGGAAGCCTCTCTTGACAATCTTCAACCTGTCTATTCACTCTGATAAATTTCCAAGTGCATGGAAAAGGTCATATATGTTTCCAGTTTACAAGAAAGGCAACAAGCATGACATACTGAATTACAGAGGAATCACTTCCCTTTGTTCCTGTTCAAAGGTATTGGAAATTTTGATGTCACAGAGACTTTTCACCGCTGCCAAGTCGTACATTTCTTTCGATCAACACGGCTTTTACCCTGGACGTTCGACAAATACAAATTTACTGGAGTTTGCTTCATTTTGCATCCGTACCATAGACAAAGGAGGTCAAGTCGACACAATATATACTGACCTCAAGGCTGCCTTTGATCGCATTGACCACCGTTTACTCCTAGCGAAAAACAAGCTTGGGCTTGGAGACGGACTCGTGATTTGGTTCGAATCATTTCTCACGAATCGTTTTCTTACTGTGCGACTGGGAAATGCTGAGTCTTTTGTGTTCCAGAATAGCTCCGGAGTACCTCAAGGTAGCAATATCGGACCTCTCTTATTCTGTATCTATTACAATGACGTTACATACGCCCTCCCGTCGGGCTGCAGAATGCTGTATGCTGATGACCTCAAAATTTATCGGAAGATTGAAAATTATACCGACTGTTTGGAGTTGCAACAAATTTTGAACAAATTTATGGAGTGGTGCGATCTGAATTGCTTAACGGTCAGTGTGGTGAAATGCAATATCATCAGCTTTACGCGGAAAAAGAGTCCGTTGGTTTGGAATTACACTTTGAAGAATTCCACGCTTTCCGTTATAAAAGATTTAGGTGTACTGTTGGACTCAAAAATGACGTTTGAATATCATCTGAATCATGTCATTGCCAAGGCGAACCGCAATTTAGGTTTTATGCTGCGAACGACCAGAGAATTTACGAACCTACGCTGCCTACGGACTTTGTACTGTGCATTAGTTCGCTCGCACCTTGAATCGGCGGCTATCATCTGTTGCCCTAGTCATGACAATTGGGTTAATAGAATCGAATCCGTACAAGCGAAATTCACCCGCTCAGTGCTTCGGATTGGCCCCTGGCCAGTACCTGATGAATCTCCCTCATATACGCAACGATGCTCCTGGCTGAAACTGGATACTCTTGCTGATCGACGAGAATACCTCAAAGCGGCGTTCGTTGGGAAATTGCTGCTCGGATGCATTGATGCTCCAAACATTCTTGCGAGGATAGACTTTAACGTGACTCCCAGACAACTGAGAAGCCGAGAATTTCTTCGGCTTGGATTCCATCGAACGCTCTACGGCCAGAAAGAGCCTATTCGTGCAATGTGTGCAGTGTTAAATGATAGATGCAGTGAATTTGACTTTCATTTGACCGTAGATACTTTGTTGAACCGCTTACGAACTTCAATGTTAAGATGATTTTAATTTGTATTCTGTATCTCATGTTAGATCTTAGTATTATTTTATTTTATAATCTCTGTATTACAATTTTTAATTCCTGACAAACTATTGTAATGCTAATGTATTGTTCTCGCCTCTTGCCATTGATGGGTTTTTATGCCTAGTGCTTTTCTCATCTCATCCATTTAGACTTTTAGTTCGATGGATTAATAAATAAATAAATAAATAAATAAATAAATAAATAAATAAATAAATAAATAAATAAATAAATAAATAAATAAATAAATAAATAAATAATGGGGCTGAGTAAGCTTTTTTGTACTTGTTTCATGGGACTTTTGGTTGGGCTTCCATCCGTTCTACAGCATTGCTCCATTTATCTTTTTTCCGATTATAGTCGTTTATGTCATTTGAGACTTTTAATTCATCTATTTGCTTTTGATGTACAAGTATATCTCTGCTAGTAAAATACATCATACCTAAATGTCTTTTGCGCGAAAATAAATCAGGATTGTTCCCGTCAGGGGCAACAAGATCGAAAAAACTTCCGTGAATTTAAACAGGTTTCGTTTTAATACAACCGTTAAATTTCTCCTGCAATAGATTACAATTTTCTTTCATTAATCCTTTCGTTTTTTACTTACTTTCTAGGTTTGCAATCAACTTACGTTTAGTGTTTCTTTTTGCTAAATCTTCGTGTACCCGGTTTTCTGTCCAGTACGGTAGCAGCGATTAACTCAACGTAGCTCCTGACTTGAAAGTTATTTTGTTTTAGGGTCTACAATCTACGTAACATATTATATGAACAGTTGTTACCTTTTGAGTCCTAGTCACACGTTATAGTTATCGTAAGTCGTTCCGTCCCTAGACGAAATGGCTAACCAAGGAAGTCCTAAGATTAACAGAAGGTCATTTCTAGCACTATTTGTGTTCAACAAATGGTTTTTACCTTTGAAATAAGCACGATTCCCTGTCTAGTTTCGGTTTTTGTGCACTTTGGTAAGTTGGGAGCGAATTAAATCCTTTAAATTTAAGTTGATTCGAAGTTACAATATTGTTCAACACGTGATCAGAAAAAATTCTGCATGATGATAATCCGAAATTTTCATTGTTTACATTCTCCTGTCTAGCTAGTCCTATCTCTTTTTCAATACTGGTTTAAAGCAGTGCGGGTGCCTTCTGATGGGGGCTGATTGATGATGGAGGCATGGTCGCACATTGCGTAACAAGGATCTTGTTAAAATAAGTAAATCCCTGTATTTCAGTTAACATTTAACCTGACCAGATTCTCCCTAAGTAATTCCTAACGTCACTGTTATTCGCTGATAACCTCGGAGTCATTTCCGAACAGGAACTTTCTTGGAATCGATATATCAATGTTGCAAAATTAACGGTCGGAGTCCGGAGTCCCGACGTCGGTAGGTCGGTCGGGAGGTCGGTATAAACATCATGTTGTAGCTAAACCAAGTTATATTTTATCGTTTATGGTTTGTATAGTTCATTATACAGGATAATATTTTGATAATCGTATAGAAAGATCACAAAAGTTGTTTTGTATTGCAGTTGAATTGTGTAAAGCTCAATATTATATCCCACAGTACAATTAAGCAATCTTTCATGCTTGCGATCTATGATGACATATTATTTCCATGAAAGGTCGTACAGTAATTGTAAGAACATCGTATAATAGAATGTAAACAATCTGCTGATTGTCGAATTGTTTAACAGTACAGTAAACAGGAAGCCAAGATCGCACAGCGCTGAATACAATTATTGAATGTATAAGAATCGTCTATGAGATAGGTTAAAGTTGTATATCAAAAAACGGCATCTATAAATAGATTTGGAGTCCGAAATGATGCAGTCAGTGGTACTTTATACGATCGACTGATTTTTAAACTCTAAACTGTACATGAACAAATTGGCTTGTTTGTATCAATATGAAATGACGAGGAGGAAGTATCGAAGGACAGGGATCGGAACGTTGTGAGATCGAGACTGAGGAAAAAGAGACACATAAAATTGTATACGGTTCAATTTTTTTTCGCAGTAAACATTAAATTCTATTGTATTAATGTTCACGGCGATTCATAGTAAAATCGTAATAAAGGAAAAATATAATTGCTTTGGGATACAGTAACAATAAATTGTCTTAAATGGCGGAGAAAGTTGTACAAACCTCAGGCTACCTGCAAAAGGAAATTGTAATCAAATTGTAGGGCAGGCAGTAGAAAGTTGTAAGTTGTACAATTCTAAGATTTTATGCAAAGCAAAGTTGCTATCAAATTGTTGAAAACGCAATGCATAGTTTTATATTTTCAAAGTGAGAAAAATTTGGTCCGTATATTACCTCCACTTTGGTACGTACAGGACAGGCTCATATAGAATATTCTATACAACTTTTTCAGATTGTACAAAAGTGTGTATATATCAGAAACAACTGAAATATACAGACCAAAATGTTCACTTGGACATGTCTGAAGTTTTTGTAAAATTCGATATACACACTTTTGTACAATCTGAAAAAGTTGTATAGAATATTCCATATGAGCCTGTACGTAACAAAGTGGAGGCAATATACGGACCAAATTTTACTCACCTTAAAATATAAAACTTTGTATTGTGTTTTCAACAATTTGATAGCAACTTTGCTTTGCACAAAATCTTAGGATTGTACAACTTACAACTTTCTATTGCCTGTCTTACCAAATTGATTACAATTTCCTTTGGCAGGTAGCCTGAGGTTTGTACAACTTTCTTCACCATTTAATACAATTTATTGTTATTGTATCCTAAATCAATTATATATTTCGCTTATTACGATTTTACTATGAATCGCCGTGAACATAAATACAAAAGAATCTAATGTTTACTGCGAAAAAAAATCCAAATCTATTTACAGATGTCCTTTTTTGATATACAAGGATTTCCAATTTTTGCAATTGTTGACATAAGATGCATAGGAATTGCATTATTAACAATTATTTACCGATTAAGTTTATCTCAATAAGCGACTTTGAATGACAAAAAAAAATAGATTGTTTAAATTCCATTATACGATGTTCTCACAATTACAGTACGACCTTTCACGAATATAATATGTCATCATAGATTGCAAGGATAAAGGTTGCATAATTGTACAGTGGGATTAAATATTGAGCTTTACACAATTCTACTGCGATTCAAAACAACTTTATTGATCATTCTCTACGATTAACAAAATGTTATCGTATATAATGAACTATACAAACCATAAACGATAAAATGTAACTTGGTTTACTTATAACATTATGTTTATAAAATTCCAATCCAAACTAGATGCGTATACAATAGACTGCCCAAATTTGTATGGGAAATTCAAAACCTGTGAAATGTTATACGCTGCAGGCTGAAATTGATCCTAGTCCTAGTACAAGATCTCATGCCAAATTTGGGCCAGATCGGATCACGGGAAGGGGTCGCTCAACGAGCCTGATGTTTGTATGGGATTATGAGACATTTTGTTCGGGAGAAACATGAAAAACCAGTTTTTCATCAATAACTTTGATTTCCGTCGGCCGATTTCTTTCAAAAATGGATTTTCTTAAAGCCTAAATTATGAAAAATATTTCACCCGAAGACTGCATTTCAATTAGAGTTAAGATAAGAAAGTTATTAGGCTACAAAAATGGGTTAACTTTTTTAAGGGGGGGGGGGGGGGGGGGTTAGGGTCTAACGGGTTTAAAAAAACACCATTTTCACGAATTTTTTCTAGAGCTATCGTTCAAACAAATGTATTCGAATTTTTTGCATTATATAAAGCATTGTTAAAAGAACATTTAGTAATTTTTTCGTAGAAAAATATTGAAAAATGAGCCGGTGACGGAGCACTTTCGAGGATGCCTTTTAGAAAACAGGATTTGCGGTGGAGCACTGTATCTCAGCACAGAATCATCTGAGGTCAAAAAATCAGAGCAAAATATTTTTAATAGATGTTTTTCTGGACCCCAACGTTTTTATTTAACTTAAAAAAAATTTTTTGAAATTTTTGTGGCTGTTTGAAGTAAAAATTACGATTTTTCACGACAAAATCCGCCATTTTTCACCTGTAAAATCTCCCCAAAGTAAAAAAAAAAACAAAAAAGAAAAACGTTGGGGTTTGGTATTTTATATGTAGAAAATATGTTCCAAATTTGAAAAGAATCGGATAAGTAGTTTTCAAATGACGATGTCCACGGACTTTAAAAATGTGCTTTCGAGAAAAACGCGTTTGAAGGTTCTGCTCTTGCTTTCTTGCAGTATTAGATAGGAGGAGATAAAGGCCTATAATTTCTACAGTTTTGCTCCAATTGACTTGAAAATTTGACACAACATTCTTGAAATGTTTTACAATAAGAAAATAAAAAAATAAAAAAAATCGATTTTTTTAAAGTGTTAGACCCTACCCCCCCTTAAGGGTGGTATTCATCATTGTTAACGAGTCGAGGCGGTCGAACATATTGTCGCCTCATTCACAGTGCTGAATACCACCGTTAAAAAGGTAAGCCCATTTTGTAAGCTTAATAACTTTTTTATCTTAACTCTTATCGAAATACAGTCTTCGGATGAAATATTTTTCATAATTTAGGCTTCAAGAAAATCCGTTTTTGAAAGAAATCGGCCGACGGAAATCAAAGTTATTGATGAAAAACTGGTTTTTCATGTTTCTCCCGAACAAAATGTCTTGAAATCCCATACAAACTTCAGGCTCGTTGAGCGACCCCTTCCCGTGATCCGATTTGGCCCAAATTTGGCATGAGATCTTGTACTAGGCCATGGATCAATTTTAGCCTGCAGCACTAGACTGAGTCGATTTGGGGTCATTTTCGAATTTCTCAAACCCTGGGGTCTTAAAAGTTTCGTTTTGTCCTAAAACTCATCCATGATTTTTTGCAGAATTTTTAAGTAACGTTTACATGAGTAAATTTGGACTTTTAGGTTTGTATGGGAAAATTTAAAATTTTGTACTGAAAAACGAACATGGTTTTTCTTTTTACTCTGGTACCAAGCCATTCAACCCTTCATGTGCCAATTTATTAATTTCTTAAAGGAAATTTTCCGCTTAACAACATTGTCGAAGGCCGTAACTTATTATCTCTTCAGACAACGAAGTTATAACCAATTTAATGAAGGTATGTCTTTTGGCATTGAAGGCAATTCAAATAAACCCGCAACACTGCCGAGTACAAACGAGAGATTGCTTGACTGATTTGCTCGTAGATGTTTTCTTTCAAATTTTATCATACTAGTTTCTTCGGAGCGATTGTTGTTTACATTAGAAGCCATCTTTTGATGTTTTCTATAAATAAAAATAACTATGCTTGAAAGGCTGGCATTCAATTAATTGCAAGCGCATCCACATTTCACATAGAGCTGGAACAGCAAAACAACGAACCCCACACTCAGTATTAAAAAGACCTATATTAGAATCGTTTTCGCTCGGCCTGTTCTTGACCGATATTCACAACTGTGATATCAAAATGAAGAGAAAAGATTCATTTACCATTTTGTTAAACAAAATTTGAGAACCAAATCATGAGGTTTTAAGAAAAGTTGCTTCAACTGAACGCCTTTTGCGGAAACATATTCCCCCGGGTAACCTTAAAAACATATGCAATAATTCAAAAATCGGATATTTTATGTATTTAAATTTAAAACGAATACCTAGAATGTATCTTTTTATTATTAGAAACTCAAATCTTTTTTCGATCGAAACTCTGGCATTTGTTTGCGGCCAGCTTGTTGGGCGATAATGTATTTTTAATACTGAGTGTGGGGTTCGTTGTTTTGCTGTTCCAGCTCTATGTGAAATGTGGATGCGCTTGCAATTAATTGAATGCCAGCCTTCCAAGCATAGTTATTTTTATTTATAGAAAACATCAAAAGATGGCTTCTAATGTAAACAACAATCGCTCCGAAGAAACAAGTATGATAAAATTTGAAAGAAAACATCTACGAGCAAATCAGTCAAGCAATCTCTCGTTTGTACTCGGCAGTGTTGCGGGTTTATTTGAATTGCCTTCAATGCCAAAAGACATACCTTCATTAAATTGGTTATAACTTCGTTGTCTGAAGAGATAATAAGTTACGGTCTTCGACAATGTTGTTAAGCGGAAAATTTCCTTTAAGAAATTAATAAATTGGCACATGAAGGGTTGAATGGCTTGGTACCAGAGTAAAAAGAAAAACCATGTTCGTTTTTCAGTACAAAATTTTAAATTTTCCCATACAAACCTAAAAGTCCAAATTTACTCATGTAAACGTTACTTAAAAATTCTGCAAAAAATCATGGATGAGTTTTAGGACAAAACGAAACTTTTAAGACCCCAGGGTTTGAGAAATTCGAAAATGACCCCAAATCGACTCAGTCTACTGCAGCACATAACTTTTTCAAAAGTCGGGTCATTTGGGGCACTCTATTATACAATCTACAATGAACACTACTTTACGATTTCTGATTTTCTGGGGGGGGGAGGGGGGTTGGAGACCCTACAACTGATTTGATTTTTTTTTTCATTCTTCAAAGAATTCATGAGTGTATATTCTTGAACGATGTTGAGTACAAAATTTTGTAGTGAATTTCCAAAATCACCAAATGAGAAGATATGGCAATTGCATTTCTTAGTTGTTTTTTCAACATGCTCCAAACAGTTATACATCGAGATTCGATTGAGCGTGAAACAAGGATTCTTAAAAATGTTACGCTCAATTGAATTGTTCTTGAGACCACAGTCCTAATCTTAAGCTTTTAATCTGGTTCTCTTTCTGGAATCTTAAAAATTGTAAATTTTTTCCTTTCCATCACTTCTCATCACCGTCAGCTAAAGGTAAGCATTCGTTCCTTCTTCAAATCTGTCCCTTCTGATCCACCGGCACATGCCGCAAGCTGCAATCCTAGAGAGAAAATTTTCATTTATGCAACAATTTCACGGCGAATAATAATTTCTTTTTTTCCGTGTCGCCCAACAAATGAGTGAACTGCTGCGTGTGCCCTAACCAAATTGAAAACGAGAACAAAGTTTTTTTGTTTTCTTGGTTTTTATTCGAGCAAATCCAACTGCCGCCATCATCGGCATGTGCCCAAATCCCAATGCCAAGGTTTTGTTATACAAAACTATTTCCTTTGCTTTCCGTCTACCTTCCTACATATATTTGAAATTCAAAATTCAAACAAGATCCTGCAAACAGAACGCACATGCCTGGCCCGGGTCTATGCGATCTATGCACGGTCTGGCCATAAATATGAATGTAAGCGCACACATGAGCTCCTTCTGGAAGATTAGGGCTCCTTGATACGCCCACATGAAATGGCTTGTGCCTCCCTGGTGATCTATGCCTCAATAGTTTCCTTTCCTGATGATTGTGATGGTTGGCGTATTTGAGCAGCTGATAGATTTATGATTATACACCGAGAGAGAGAGAGGACTCGTGTGCCTGTTTATCCCCCTTAGCTGCTTAGTAAAACATTAATCGAACGAGAGTTTAGAGGAAAAAAAATCCATCATGATGGGATAGGGCAAGCTGAAATTTGTTCCAACAAAACATTCACCTTCACTTTCAGCGCCTCTGACGGGCGTGACATCAAACTCCGGCAGGTGTGATGCGCGCGCTCAAACATAGCAGCACATTTAGGCCTAGTCTTCAATTGCATTCCGTGATAGTGGGTGGATGTTGATGATTGTCACCAGTATGTAGGAGCTCTCTCTAGCCGTTTTTATCTAGAAGCTTCCATTCAATGAAGAGATCCTCATCCATATTGATCAAATCGAATTCTAGGGAGGCTGAAAACACTTCTTTTAAAAGCGTATTCTAAGGCTTTTGCGTAATATTTTTGTAATATATTTTTTATTTCTTCGGAGAGTTAATTTTCACAGGAAAGTCGACTATGTATCTTTTGCAATGAAAAAGTTGGAAGTAGAAAAAAGAACACAGGGATAGTCGACAGGGCAAGAGAGTAGCATGAAACTCAAACTTCTATGATTTTTGGTACCAATACAAAACTGTAGGCCTTTTTCGAATAAAAGCGTTGACGGATAAAGATAAATAACTTTGAATTCGACAAATCGAAAAAAAAAGACAAATAGCAAGTAATGTAATGTTTTTATTTGCAAAATTTGTTAGATGAAACTTGATGGGGCAATAGGGGCAATTGCTTCAACCCCTCACCGGCTCAGGAGCCCATCATGGGAAAAAAAAGTTTTAGGATTACTTTAATCATACTACTTCAATTTTTACAAATCTATGAAAACATATGAAAAGTACAAAATCGGAATGAAAACTTGAAAAATCACATCTAAAAAAGTCTTGCCAGATGGTTTTCAAAAAAGCGGGACATTTTGAGAGAAATAAGCCGGACACAGCCGAAAAAAGCGGAACATTTCTAAATCTGTTAGAAAAAGTCATGAAATGTGTATATTAGACCGCTGCAAAAAATTACTTTTAGCTCCTATATGTATTTTTGATGCCTTTTGGGTCACCAAGAAGCAGTGTAAAATATGTGATGATTTGCTTGATTCCTGAGTAAGCGCGGCGCGTTTAAATTTTGTATGGAAATGTGTATGGAAGATGAATTTTTTCAACATTAAATCATCCAGAAAATTCAAGTAAGCATTAAATGAAGTTGGTCTTTGACTTTTGGTATTGACTTTTCTTAAGCTTCAGTTTTTGCTAACATGACATGCAGCTAGGCATTCCATGAACAAAGTTATAAGCATTTAAAAAAAAACCTGAATCCAATAATAATAATTATTCAAAAATTGCAGACTTTGCTTGCTAGAGCTTTTAATAATTTCATAAAATGTTTTTGCAAAGGTTATATAAATCAATAAATTCCCTGGCTATGCAAGGCAGTTTTTAAGATTTTTTATTCTCATTCTACGGTAACACAGCTTTCAAATAAGCAGTAAAAATCAGGACTGCGTGGATCGCTTCCACAAATGTGATAGCTATTTCTGACACCAAAAATAACCAAAAAAAGTTATGGGAGGTGTAAACATTTAAGAATTTGAATTTTCCATACAAAGCTTGCAAAAAAGTATTGTACTTTTGACTTTTAACCTCTAGCATTTCATAGGATCACGTAACATTGTTTAACGAATTGAAAAGCTACATAAAAAGCATTATCTTGGCGCTCAAAATCTGATCGATTGCTATCTCAAATGAATTCGACAAAATAAACCTATTTCAAGTCGAATTTCGTGATATGTATGTATCTATGAGATGAGATGTATTCTTGAACAATTAATATTTAATTCAAAATTAAATCTCCTAAGTTTTTGTGATATGTAAAGATGAATTAGTTAGGTGTAGTTTGGATATAACAATGATATCAAATTCTGGAAAACCTTTATTTTGAAAGCTTCGTTGAAAAAAGCGGGACATTTTGACTAAAAAGCGGGACGGCGGGACATTTTCGAAAAAAGTGGAACATGTCTCGCTTTTGCGGGACGGATGGCAACCCTAATCTAGAGGTACCCCGTAAAATAATATCTAGAAAAGTTTTTCTCCTACTTTGTTAAAAAAGGCCTCCTAGTGTAAGCAAAGACGAACTCTCCCGCATTTGCGGACTGAGAATATCAAAAATTGGAAATAAATTTTTAAATTTTTAACCCAAAATCTGGACAAAAATCATGTAAACGGAATTCTTTTAAAAAAACGAAGAAATTAAGGAGAATATGAAGCAAAACACCTCAATTTATTTTATCTATCTAGGATATTCTGTACCGAACAGGTTAAAATAAAGAAAAACATCTTCTCATATGCATATAGAGAGGAATCTGGGACCCACAAATCTGGAAATTGGTTCAACACGACGGTAACACTACCGATTCCGAGGTATTTATACTCACTTATTAGTGCAACCAACGATTACACCGTCTCGGATTCGTCCATTGTTTTTCATCGAACCGCGCCGTCAATCAGATCATCGGTAACTCAAATTCTCTCCGCGTAAACTATTCTGGAAAGTGAGCGTGAGTGACTCCCGCGTATGACGCCTATGACGCTTGATCGCACACAATCATCATGAGCTCCAATGACGATGATGAATCTTCTGTGATCTGCGCCGTTTGCGATCATGTTGAGAAAAACTTGGAGCGTGTCATCGAATGCACTTACTGCAATCAATCGGTTCATTACAAGTGTAAAAAAATCCTAGGAAACGCGATCGCTCGAGCTAGAAGTAAACCATTCTTCTGCTCACCCGAATGTTTAAATTTGTATAACCTTTTATCGTGTCGTCGCCGAAACGCATGCAGCTGAATAACTGAAAAGCCAGAGTAAACTACGGATATATTGAAATAAAATTATCATGGATTTCACAACAAATAATTACTTTTATAACAATGTCGATGAATTGAATAAAAACGCTTCAAATATAAAAATAAACTGCAATAAACTAAATATTCTTCAACTTAATACACGGGGTTTAAACAATTTGGCCAAATTTGATGACCTTAAACTAATCCTACTACAGTTAACGGAAACAATGGATGTAATCGTGCTCGGGGAGGGGGTTAAAGAAAATCGTACACACCTTTTGAAAATCCCTGGATACAAAAGCACGTTCTCTTGCAGAAGTGACAGCGCGGGTGGCGGACTTGCTGTATATGTAAGAGAGAGCCTTAAATACGATGAAATCAGGTGTGAACATGAAGCTGGATTTCATCACATTCAAATTAATTTGAACTTGAATGAACAGCTTTTTAATGTAATTTTAAATTTTGAAAAAAATAGGCCGAATAGTACTTTTTACAGGCAACAAAATGCTGTCAAAATTTTGAATATCCGATAACTAGTTAACGAGCTATTTGCAAATGAAAGTGTCCCATTTCTAAAAGAACTAAGCTTTACATGCAATCTACAGACCTCCCTCATACAGTATTATGAACTTTTTTGCTAAGCTTGAATCGATTCTACCAAGTACACAGCAGGGATCATCATGCGTGATAATTGGAGATATAAATATTCCTGTAAATAATGCGGCTGCTCCAAATACAATTGAGTATATTGATCTGCTCAAATCATACAATTTTTCAGTAACGAATACGTATATTACGAGACCTATAAGTAGCAACATATTAGACCACGTTTTATGTTCCGAAGCAGTTCAATCAAGAATCATAAACAAAACTTTGTTCACCGATATTAGTGACCACTGTTGTATAATAACATCAATTAACCTGCGAAGAAGCGTGTATGTACGGGAGCTTGAAAAAAAAGTTGTCAATAATACATTACTCAATGAGAAATTCGAATCCTACGTAATGAATATGAACCCCTGTCCAGCCCACGAACGCCTGAACAAAATTATTGCAGAATATAAAAGTCTTAAAAAAGAATGTACGACGACTTACAAAATCAAAGCAAAAGTTAAAGGCTTTTGTCCATGGATCACGCTAGACATCTGGAAGTGGATGAAAATAAAAGACAAAATACTTGGTAAATTTAAAAGAAATCCAAACAGTGTTTATCTCCGTGATCTTTTAAAACATATTTCTAAAAATCTACAAAACCTCAAAGAAACCACTAAAAAAGAGTACTACAAAAACCTGTTCCGCAATGCTAATCCGAAAAACATGTGGAAATGCTTTAAAGACCTCACAGGAGATTCAAAGGACGAAAACAAAGAAATCAAACTTAATGTTGAAGGTAACTTAATCGATCATCAACAACTAGTTGCCCAACAGTTTAACGATTTCTTCAGCAACATCGGACCCAAGCTTGCAGCTACGATCACAAGTTTAGGTAACGTTAACAGATTTGAGACCCTTGCCTCACAGCCAAATTCTATATTTCTCCGGCCTGCCAGTTCCCAGGAGGTTGTTTTAGAAATTAAAGACCTCGATACCAATAAAAGTGTGGGTGATGATGAAATTTCAGCACAATTCATCAAGCGACATTTTAATTTCTTTTCGGGTTTGATAAGTGACGTATTCAACGAAAGCATCTCGAATGGAAGATTTCCAGATTGCCTCAAAATCGCTAGAGTTGTGCCAGTACATAAGCAAGGTACAAAAACAGATCCCAACAATTACCGTCCAATCTCAGTCCTGCCAATTCTGAGCAAGCTCTTAGAAAAAATGTTGGTATCACGCATCACCACTTTCTTTCACCAAAATAATTTACTGTATGAGCATCAATACGGTTTCCGCCTAGGCCAAAGTACCACCACAGTGACCTTCGATCTATTTGCTGAAATTTACCGCGCAATCGAGGATAAAAAACACACTGGTCTTCTTTTCTTGGATTTAAAAAAGGCTTTCGATACTATAGATCACACTATACTTCTAAAAAAACTGGATTTCTACGGAATACGGGGACAAGCCAACGATCTCATAACAAGTTTCTTGTCAAATCGAAACCAGTATGTGATGCTAAACAGTTTTCAAAGTAACCTCCGTCCTCTCAAAGTGGGAGTGCCTCAAGGAAGTAATTTAGGTCCTCTGTTATTCCTCATTTACGTGAACGATTTGCCGAATCTGAAACTCCACGGAAGACCACGTTTATTTGCCGACGACACCTGCCTACTTTACATCGAGGAAAACCCCGTCACGATAATCCAACACATGGCAGAAGACATGGAATTTCTTCAACAGTACTTCAGCGAAAACAAGTTATCCCTGAATTTATCGAAAACGAAGCACATGATTTTGAACCCGCTCCGCACTCCTGACATTGGACTACATGAACTGCTTGTCGACTCAGTAAAAATTGAAAGAGTGTCGAAATTCACTTATCTCGGATTGACGATCGATTCAGCTTTGAATTGGACATCACATTCAAACCTTAAAAAGTGAAGTTACTTCAGCATGCGGGTTGTTTTGGAAAATTAAAAGCTTCGTGCCTTCAAAACAACTATGCGTTATGTACCATGCGTTTATACAATCTAAGCTTCAATACCTCGTATTCATCTGGGGAGCTGCTACCAAAACACGGCTCAAACCTCTACAGGTAGCCCAAAACCGATGTTTGAAAGTCGTTTATAAGCGTCCTCGTTTATACCCTACCAAGAACCTGTACCTCGAAGCTGATAAATCTACTCTTCCAATCAACGCGTTGAGGGAGCTACAAGCTGTCTCAATAATCCATAATCACCTGCATAACCCAATTGCACATCATAATCAAACTTACGACCGCCCGGATCACAGGTATTCTTTAAGACACCAAAGTAGCTTATACGTCAGACAGCCCACCTCCGAATTCGCCAAGAAAGCATTAACCTATCATGATAAGATTTGTTACAACCGACTTCCTGAAAACATACGATCAGAAAGAAACATCGCCAAATTCAAACATCTCATCAAGAGATTCACAAGAGCTAACATAGAAACATACATTCAGTGAACTAGACCAACAGTCCGGTTTCTGGTAACCTGACTAGCCAGCGTTCCCTTAAAAGAGATTTGTCTCACTGGGAACGCCTCAAACTCCTGGATCTTCATCACTCTCCAAGCCACCAGAAACTCGTATTATAAAGAAACTAATGCCTTGCCCATATGTATTTTTCATCTTTTCGCCACCAGCCACCGCCGCCTCCGCGCACCGCCACCACCAGCGCCACCTCCAACCACCCAATCAAAGTTTTTAGTGAAAAAACTGTTTTCTAAATTCTGTTCAGTCCGAAAATGGAAATATTGTACAAAAATATAATTGAAAAAATAGTTCTAAGGATAAAAAAATAACATACAAACGTTTTGCACAATAAATGTTTATTATTACGTTACTTTTCCTAGCAATGGTTATTGCTTTAAAATAACAGCTAGTTCCGCCAACACTCACCGTGCTAAGAGAGATTAGAGAAGCTTTATAATAAACATTTCAGAATTTATATGTCATATCGATTTTTGAATTTATCACCGCGATTGTTTGTTCTTCGAAATTATCGACGTTTTTCGGTGAGTAGGTACTCACTAAAAAACGTCGATAATTTCGAAGAACATATATGTTGTTGTTGTTGATTTATTTGTCTCGTGGCGTAAAGGTTAACCTTTTTTTTTTTTAATTGACACTATCGGGGTAATTTAGTACACATGATTTTTACATTTTATCATCCTAGCACTTTTAACTTTTAAACTACTCTTATTTAATCCGAATACAAATAAAATTAATTACGGTTCCAAAACTCTAGGCAGCTCCTCTTAAAAATGGCTTCATGTTTTGTTATTTTAATGTGGAAGGTAGCGAATTCCAGTGAACCACACCTCGCACGAAAAATGATTTTGAATAGGTTGATGAGTAATTCGCTGGGATGATCAGATTCTGCAACCGTTGCCCTCGAGATGACAGTAGCTTGCTGGGAAGTGTTGGCGGGTTTCCTGTTGTAATAAGCTTGCGTATAAATGAACAGGAGCGATGGGCGTACAGGTTTTCCAATGGACAGCCATTTAAGTTTTTCTGAAGGCGACTAACATGTGCGAATCTATCCAGGCCATAGACGAAGCGTACGCAGCAGTTGAGAGCCACACGAAGCCTGTTGAAACTTGTGGCACTTGGGTTCACATGCAATAGATCGCCAAACAGGAAATGGGGTAGGATTAACGCTTTAAACAGATTCAATCGGGTGTCACGAGGAGCCAATATCGAGCTGCTTCGCAATAAACGAAGACTTGGGTACACCTTACCGCTTTGTTGGTTGGATTAACTTGTCCCACTGAAGATCGGTTTGGAACACGAAACCAAGATTCTGTGCACTTTCCGTCCAGTTTATAACCTGATCACCCAAAGTGATGGCTTCTAGTGGGGTCACGTTCCGTCGTCTTTCGTTAGGAAAAAGGGCTTTACTTTTTGTTGGATTGACAAGAAGTTGGTTCTGCTGGGACCATTCCTTGATACTTTTGAGATCTTCGTTGACTATGGTGGCAATCTCCCGGTCACAAGGACCTAAATAGCCAATATGCAGTTGAATATCCTCGGCGTAGATTTGGATTGAACAATACTTAAGAAAACCAGGCAGGTCGTTCACATGACAGCAAAAAATAAGTGGGCCAATAACAGAGCCTTGAGGCACTCCAGAGGGTACCGCGCCACATCCTGACTGCTGTTCTCCACAGAAAACCGTTTGAGATCGTCCTACCAAGTAGGATTCCATGAGAGTTACAACGGAATCAGAAAAATTGAACTGCGTGCTAAGCTTGTGACAGAGATTGTCATGTGGAATAGTGTCCAATGCCTTAGGAAAATCAAGTAGCACCAATATGGCTGTGCCTTTCTTGTCCATCACGCGAGCTAGCTCATCATATATGTACGTGAGTGTGCGCTGAGGAGTTCATTTTCTGCAATAAAACTTGACATCTGTTGCTGCAATAGTTTATTGAACTCTTTAGATATGGTGCATTGGATACTTATAGGGCGAAGATTGCTTATTGAGCTCAAATGTGGTTTGGATCATCCATTTCGTAAAACTCATTCCGGGGGACACAGCGTGATTTGCAGTTTTCACGGATGGTTAGCGCCTTCAAGTATTTATTTAGATATTAAATTTTTTAATTTTTTCTCCATGTTTATCTCCGGGATATACAGGCGAGACTTGTAAACGAAAAGTTTCTGTCTGGAAACTTGCCTGGTGACCTCCAAAGAGATAGTTTTGCTGTCCATAACGATTTTTTTTTTCAAAATATCTCCCCACTAGCAGTCCAAATATTTTGCGCACGATTTTACCACCGTATTTTGTTAATTCTACTGGTGAGCAGCTTTTCTACCTTGTATTAATAAAATCAGGCCTGTTTATTAGTCAGCTACTAGACGAATCAGATATAAAAAAATAACTTTTTTATCACTTCAACCGCTTACATTCCGTAATTTGATAGAATCAATCATTTTCAATTTTATTTAAACTTCAGACCACTGTTGGATCCTCTAGGACTTCTTAAACGATTAGCAAGTAAACATTGGTCAAATAGTTGAATTCCGGCTGTTTTCGGCCAATGGGATCTTTTTGGATTTTTATCGATCCAGCCCAAAAAAATTTGACAATGAACTTCAGTTTTGGGCGATATCTCAAAAACCACTTGACTGATTGTCACCAAACTTTGCACATGCACACATTACATTAATAGGTAGATTCACAAAAAATTTCATCCATTTTCATTCGTGGATTCAAAAGTTATTCACAAAACGAAGTGTTACATTTTTTTTTCGAAAACACTCCTTACATGTTTGAACTTTTACTAAATTATCAAAGGCACAAGAAGTTCAACTTTGTCAAACAAGAACAAGACAAACGCTAGAAACACTTTATGATAAAGACTTCCAAAGACACGACACTTTAATTTGGATTCCGATTTCCCAGTGACAATGTCACTGAAAATAAGTCCAATCATTAGCCAAAACACAATGTCTAATCATAATATCAGATCCTCAAATTAGATACCACCCCCAAAGATGGCGATTACAGCTCATTTTCTGCCAATTTTACAACCGACGCGATAACAAGCTCCGATAACTATCTAGCTTGGGCATATCGCCGATACGTTTCGGCCATCATTATTAAGGTGATTTGAGGAGCATCTCATGAAGAAAAAAGCGACAACGCTCCGAAACGATCTGCGAATGGCATCCCAGCATCCCATCAATCGGGAGGGTGTAATCGATTTCCGGAGTGCAATTGTGATCGCCTCGATGAGCAGTAATTTCCGCCCTAATGAGAAGGTTCCCACCCGCAAGCAAGCTGGATTCCCGGGACATTGTTCCTGCTCGAATGACGAATTAGCATACGACAGCATCAAGCAACTCAAGAATCGAAAGACGAAACAACGAACGGATCGGATCCCCCAAAATTAACGAGTTGTCTCCACTCGATCGGTGATGTTCTAATGGGGGTCTTTCACAAATTGACAGCGTCCTCAATCGATAAGATCTTTCGGGGCTCGGGAAGATTCTGGACCAGTGCATTTCTGTGTGCGGGACACGTACAATTACTCTTTATTTTGGTTATATTTTTCTGCAGATTTTCAGAAAGATCGAGATCGTCGATTTCGCTGCGTCGTCGTTTGGCAGCTTCGATTTACGCGGCACAAGATGGGAGATCGCTGATTACGTCCGGTTGAGCTGGGACTTTTCAGGACTCTCTTCATTCACCGTTTTAGGGATTTCAAACAAAACCACAATCGACGTGTGATTGAGATGTTTACGATCCATCGGCAGAAGGGAGCTTCCTGAGTCGAAACAATAAAACTCTCTTAAACCTCGCCATCTTTTGCCGAAGTCCAAAACGAAAGTATGAAAAAGTGCATTCTCCTTTTCAGAATAAAAGGTTTTAAATATTCTTAAATACAGAATACTCTTTGATCCATAATTAAGACGGAAATAGTCTTAATTAAAATAAAAATGAAACAAAATAATTAGGTTTGCACAGATATTGTTTGTTTATTTAATTATTTATTGATTTATTTATTTTTCCAAACATCATAGGCTACATATATGGTCTTGAACCTAGGAGTTACAATCTTAATATGAACTTACATACTACCATAAACTAAGTCGATTAAGGGTCATTTTTAATCTCAAAAGCTTCGTCTTGGTCCAAAACTCATCCATGATTTTAACCAGATTTTTTAGTAACGTTTACATCAGTAAATTTAACATTTAGAATTGTATGGGAAAATTGAATATTTTATACTGAAAAACCAACGTCAGTTTTGATTCTTCTGTGGAACCGAGCCAGCTGATGGTTTTTGTGCAAATTCCTCAAGGAAATTTGGGCTAAACAACTTTGTTGAATACCAGAACTTTATATCTAATTAGGCAAATAAGTAGGGGTATGTCTTTTCGGATTGATAAACAATACATTCAATTGACATCACTGCTGAAGCCTCGCGAAGTAATGCATGATAAGAAGTCATGCAATACCCATATAACCATAAGCACTAAAACATAGCCCTTAAGCAACACTATATTCTCATTTCTAACTCTGAGTTAATGCTTGTTTTGCACTATACGCGTATATAATGCAGAATTAATGCTGAAAAGGCTACATAGCGGGCTGAATAAATGCTATCACAACGTGGACTTAGAAATCAAGATCTTCGATTGTATGTTCCCATTCGTTCGAACAATTATGGAGCTAATAGTGCTATCATCGGTGTAATGAAAACATTCAACCGTTTTTCTGAGCACTTCGATTTCGACGTTTCGAGAGATGTTTTCCGTACTAAAGTTTTAAGTGTATTGAGAACCCTGTAATTAGACTTAGTACTCTTTTTATATTAATTTTAAATCATCATTTGGACCAATATGTGTTCCGTTGATTTGTAATAAATAATAATAATAATAATAATAATAATAGCCTTTAATAAGCAAAACAATTGCTGAATAAGAAATCGAAACATCATTTTCGCCAGCCGTATAAAAGCATTAACAATGCATACTTAGAACACCTTTTAATTATTTTATTAATTGATCATGATTGATGTTAAACGGAAATTCAAAATGGAAAAATTAAAATAAAAAATCATTATCTACAACATCAATCAACCTGCTCAGTGAAGGGTTCTATGAAATGAGAAGTGATTGTATAATTGAATTAAGATTTAACTTTGATGAGTCTCGAACCGAGGATCCCGCAGCAGCCTTTATTTTTCCTTGCGCCTTTACCATTTCGACCACTCTTGATGCTGATAAGGTAGATGAAAAAACCTGTACTTCAAGTACTGTTCGGGTCACACATAAGATTTAAAGCTTTATAAAAGCTTAAAATAAGCATTAACAGGAAATTTTAGTGTTACAGTCTTAATGCTTGGTAACTTTGTATAGTAGCTCTATATGTGCACATCGTGCTATCATAAGTGCTTTTTTTTTGCTTCGATGCATTCAAAACGTTTGGCAACATCCAAACACATGGTTTTTAGGAGCGACATTACCTTTTAGTTTTCTCTATAGTAGGACCAATATAATTTAGACAAACACCAAAAATACGTTTTTACGTTCAGAAATGGTGATCGAATACAACAACAAAAACAAAAGTTTTTAAAATAATTTATAAAGTACTCAAAAATTACAAAAAGATGAAAAAATAAAAAAAAATCAAAATCAAATATAAACAAAAGACTTAAAATGACAAAATCAACTAAAAATGATGAAGGATGACAAAAACAGCGAAAATGACAAAAAAAAGATTATAAACAAAACAAAAATAGTACAAAATGCATCAAAAACATGAAAAAAAAATACAAAAAATCTAAAAATGGTCGGAAATTAACTTAAAATAACGTTAATGATAATAAATATTGTTATTTTCTAAAAATAAGTGCAAAAAAGTTTCAGAAAAAAACCGTTCGATTTTGGCAACATTCGATTTTGGCAACACAAAATGCTCGGGCATGTTGCCAAAAACGAACGGGGTCTGTACCTCCATTCAAACCTAATAACTTTTTTGTCCAATAAGATACGAAGTTCTGGTCTTCGACAAATTGTTCATCGGAAAATTTCCTTAAGAAAATTTTCAAATTTGCACAAAACGTATCAACGTGTTTTAATTAACACTCACGATAATGATGGACCATCTTCGATTTGACTACGACCTCCTACTATCTTTCTCTCATATCGACAACGGGGATATGGCTGATTCGTACGGACTACTGACCTTATCAGATTCTTCACCGGGACGCAACGCATCAGGCCTTTCGGAGACCTCAGAGCCCATCAACTCAGTCGCGCTGTTTCCAGCCAGCGGCATCTGTCGTCCCGGCCATGAGTTCGATTGCGGCGACGAGGTCCTACAGCCTGCATCGACAGGCAAGTATAAGTTATCCTTTGGAATTTTTTCCACCGCATGACGCTTTTTCGGTTTCTAGTCGTACCAACAGCGCTGACTCGAGCCAGTATTACTTTGCAACCACCCGCCCATCGAGAACATCTCCAACTATTCTGGGATTTCTGCACCGGGACGCAACGAGCTAGGCACTTCGGAGACCCCTGAGCCCTTCGACTCAGTCGCGCTGATTCCTGCCAACGTCATCAGTCGTCCCGGCCCTGAGTTCGTCTGCGGCGAAGGGGTTCTCCAGCCTGTGTATTAAGGCAAGTATGGTACCTCTGATTGCATTCCTGTGCCTGATGATGGTAGAACATCATCCAGTGCACGTTTTTTTCAGATCCGCTCCGGGTCCTTTATATACCATAACCTTTTACTACCACAATGTGGGAGGTATAAATTCCTGCCTGACCGACTACCTGCTCGCAACTTCGTGTTCCTGCTATGACGTCATCGCCTTCACGGAATCATGGCTGAATGACCGCACACTATCAAGTTAGATCTTCGACCCTGATTACGCAGTGTTCCGCTGTGACCGAAGCGGCCGTAACAGCAAAAAGTCCAGTGGAGGCGGGGTGCTGCTGCGTGAAGTCGAATCTTCCAGCGTAGCTCATCGACAACAATTCATGGTGCGATCTGGAATTTGTATGGATTCGCATTGATCTTGTAGACCGGAAATTGTATGTATGTGTAGAGTATCTGCCACCCGATCGCTCAAGAGATGTTGCCCTCGCTGAGTCGTTTTCTCGCTGCATCTTCGAAGTACGTTCCTTCTGCGCTCCAGAAGATGACTTACTTGTCATTGGCGACTTCAATATGCCCGGTTTGAAGTGGTGCTCCAACCATGGCAGCTTCCTGTACCCGGACCCAGCACGCTCTACTTTTTCGGCGCCTTCAAACATCATATTGGACTCCCTGAGTGCAGCGACATTGCGCCAGATCAACGACGTTGTGAACGAATACGGTCGTACGCTGAACCTCTGCTTTGACAATGATGGACCTCGTTTACCGACCATCAAATTCGCTCCTGCACCGCTTGTTAAAGAAGTCTCACATCACCCTGCTCTATTGGCATCTCTTGAAGTAACTAGGCTGAACGCTACAGAAGAGAAACCTACGACCTTCTACCTCGACTTCAAGAACGCTAACTTCGACGACAGCTCTAACATTCTGGGCACTATCTGGGTATCTGAGCTTGATCTTTTAAATCCCAAAGCTGCCGCTGAAACCTTTTCACACATTCTGAATTATGTCATCGATCGCCACGTTCCAAAACGCTCTAGCGGCGAAAACATGCGAATCTCCTGGATCACGACTGAACTGCGATAACTGAAGACGGCAAAAAGATGTGCTCTTCGAAACTAAAAGAAGCAAAATCAATCTACACTAGGGATATATATCGTAAACTTAACTCCGTTTATAAAAAAAAGCCAGTGAACGTTCTTACCATAACTATCTATGTTGCGTACAACGTAACCTCAAGTCTTGCCCAAAATCGTTTTGGAAACACCTAAATAGTTAGCGGAAAGAACCTGGTATACCTTCAAACAAGTTTTTGGACGGCATAACGGCGAACTCGAACCGTGGAATCTGCGATCTCTTAGCCCAAAAGTTTTCCAGTATCTTCACTTCAGCTTCAACATCCCCAGAACATTCAGCTACCGCTGTCAAGAACGTTTTGACATTGGACTTTTCAATAAATGGTATAGAATTCAAGGAAGCAGTCATCTCTAGAGCAGCAGCGAAGCTTAAGAATTCCTTTTCCACGGGCCCGGACGGGATAACAGCTGCTTTTTTAAAAAGCTTTATGCCTGTTTTGCTGACCCCTATTCGGCTCATTTTTCAAGCTTCGCCACCTTCCCTCTACTATGGAAGGAAGCTTACATGTTCCCGGTACATAAAAAAGTTAATAGGAGAGATGTTGACAATTACCGTGGAATCTCTGCGTTATGTTCGATTGCCAAACTATTCGAATTGGTGGTCTTGGATCCTTTCTCCACGCACTGCAAAAATAACATCTCCAATGATCAACACGGATTCATGCCCAAACGCTCTACAACAAGTAACTTGCTAACGCTCACTTCTTTTGTGCATGAAAGTTTTGCTGCCAAATCTCAAACAGATGCAATCTATACCGATCTGTCTGCGGCATTCGACAAGGTGAATCATGAGATTGCCATCGGAAAACTCGAACGCTTAGGATTCTGTGGTACGCTACTGAGTTGGTTCCGCAGTATCTTCACCGGTCGTAAATTGATTGTTCGAACGGGTGACACCTTTTCCAGGCAGTTTTCTGCCACCTCCGGTGTGCCTCAAGGTAGCCATCTCGGACCGATTATTTTCCTAATTTATTTCAACGACGTGTTGTCACTTTGCTATGCTGATGACCTAAAACTATTTTACACCATAAACGACGACGACGACATAAATTTTCTGCAATGTCAATTCAACCTCTTCGCTGAGTGGTGCGACATTAACTGCCTGCCATTAAACCGCAGCAAATGTGCAGTCATCAGCTTTTTTCGTAAGCGGTAATCTTTAATTGCGGAATATATCCTTGGAAACGAACCAATCTCACGTGTGAACCACGTCAACGATCTTGACGTAATCTTAGATCAGCGCCTGGAATTCAAGGCACACACCAACTACGTGATTGACAAAGCATCCAGAAGTCTCCAGGACTTCAAGGGCGTGTATTGCCTGAAAAGCTTATATTGCAGCATTGTTCGTTCCATTCTTGAATACGCTTCAGCTGTCTGGTGTCCCTACTACCAGAACGGTGTCGATCGGTTCGAGGCCATTCAGCGGCGATTCTTGCGATATGCCCTTAGACACCTGAGCTGGCAAGACCCTTTTCGCTTGCCTAGCTACGAAAATCGATGCCGCCTCATAGATATCGACACCCTTCTAGCCCGGAGACAAACAACACGTGCCTCATTTGTCACCGTCCTCCTGACATCGCGAATCGACTGTCCCACGCTACTGGAGGCTATTCTGCTTAGTGTACGACCCCGTGGATTTAGGAATCAGAATCTTCAATTGTACATTACCTTTCGAATGAACAATTACGGAGCTAACAGCGCCCTCATCTGTGCAATGAAATCGTTCTACCGTTTTTCGGAGTATTTTGACTTCGACATTTCGAGAGATGTTTTCCGAAGATAAATGATTAAAGCCTTGAGAACCCAATAGTTAGATTTCAATGTTTTGTTTTTAACTTTAATTTTAAGATATCATTTGGATCAACATCCGTTGATCAGAAATAAATAACAAATATGTAAATAACAAATAACCGGCTCGGTTCCACAGAAGAAACAAAAATGACGTTGATTCTTCAGTACAAAATATAAAATTTTCCCATACATACCAAAAAGTTCAAATTTACTCATGTAAACGTTACTAAAAAATTATGCTAAAAATTATGGAAGAGTTTTGGACCAAGACGAAGCTTTTTGGACCCCAGGGTTTTAGAAATTCAAAAATGACCTCAAATCGACTCAGTCTAATACTACAGGTTAGGTTCTTCAGTGCATATTGCCGTAAAAAGACTTTTTAAGCTACTGTTTGGACATATTAAAATCTTTATTCTTGTATATTTTATTATAATTCTGCATAAGACAATTGATTGGACTATTTGTAAAAATAACGTTCCGCTAAAGGTTATTCTCTGAGACTAATTGCTTGTTTTCATATTCAAATAAATATCGAAAATTTCAAAAATTGGTCTAAGTTGATTAACCGTTTTCAAAATGATCATGCCAAATACTCTAATTGATTTGAATTAAAAATAACGGCTTTTTTTTCGATTTAGTGTTCTGTACAATTTCAAATCAGCTTCTTTTGGTTTATTTTTTACGGTAACGGTGCCTAGAAATCACAGCCCTCAATTCTTTTAAAGCATTTCGATTCAGATTTAAGAAATGAAAAAAAGCATTCGTATCACTTCCTGGTTGTATCGCTTGTAGAAAAAAAAATCACCTTTAAGTTTTTACCGCTAACCGTCCTTCCGAATGTGCAACGGTAAATCGAACATAGATATTTGCTCTATTCCAATGCAAATACATTCCCATCAATAAATGCCGCTGGTGATGGTTCGAAGGGTTTTTTCGAATGACAAAGCATCGATTGAAAGGAATCTTTTTTCGCGCTGAATCGGAACAAACGCCCACGCATTCCCGTTACTGGCACCGGTAACTGTCACCCTATTCGTTCCGGAAGAACGACAAAAAAGGAAAGGTGCAGATGATCAGATAGCAGATTTTTTCGCATTGATACAGCCGATAGCATTTTTTCAACAACAGAAGCAGCTAGAAATCTAATTTAGTTCATGTTTGCTTTTCATTCTTTCTATTTTTTGCACATTATTGAACGGAATATTTCCCCTTTGAGATTCCTTTACGGTTAGGGTCTATTTACCGTATTTTTCCGAAGCGATATCTAAGCAGCGGTTAAAGCTGGATGCAAGTAATTTTCTTACTTTTCCTGAAATGAGGAGCTCTACAATTTCTTATTTTAATTTTTTCACCATTCGAAAGTTGGGACTTTCCCCTTTCATTTGAGGCCAAATTTAAAATAATCCATTGAGGGTCAAGAACCACTTTTTTTTTTGAAGATTTTTCAAACTTTTTAATTGTTTTTCAAAAACAAAATCATACGAATCACTGTCAAAATGCTTGTCTTGCCTTAACCCAACTCCATATTTCAATAACATAATTTAATAGGAAATTTTTCTGGCTACAACTTTGTAGAAGACATCAAAGTGAAGCAAATTGAGAGAAAAGAGTTGTAGAGTGACAAACAGAGTGATTATTTTTTCATTTGAAAAATCCCATATAGCTTCTCATCACTGTACGTACAAAGACCAGAAATAGTATTCTACCATATTAGTTGTTGATAAGTAGAGTGTATAAATGTTCGGGATGGTTAATTTACATTAAAAAATCAATCTTTTACGTAAATTTGATCATCTGACAAATTTATAATATTGCTTGGGAGCTCGAGTGCTTTTCCAATCATATCATCTTTAGAACAGTACACTTTTCAGCGCATTTTCGGCATAAAGATTTGCAAAATAGGCCATGGATTTTTGCAATATCTTCTATGGGTTTGTAGATGCCCATAGCTCATTTTGTTTGCTAATCTACCCTTTTGAAGCATTATTACTTCGAACAAATGAAAGTTGAATTCATAAGTAAATTGCTTTTCGGCGATTTTAGTCAAGAAATTGAATTCTGCATGTACTTTACCTGAAATGAACTTTTTCATCAGACGGCTTATTTTTAACTTTAACTCAGTGTTGACCTCTATTTTGTGTACATTTTTTATAAAGTTACTTAACACCGATGTTATCAGTTTCAACGATTTCGACAAACATGTACTACCGAATACCGGTTTTGTGTAATTGGCTCGGTTTTTACCACTCTGCTATATGTATCAAGAATTTGAACAATTAACTTCAAAAATTTAAAAGTTTGGCCCAAAACTTTTGGGTTGTAGCATCACCCAAAAGTTTTGAGCCAAACTTATAAATTTTTGAAGTTAATTGTTCAAATTCTTCCACCGAATTAAACTTCAAATGAAGATAAGTTCAAGTTATTACCAGATTTAATAGTCTCCTCCAAGACCACAAATCAACTCCATCCCTACGGCAAGGATGTCCTGTAGCCACAGACCACCTGGGAGCTCCAGATTCGAACAATAATGACTCTGATCCGTTCCATTAACATTTTGCTTAGACCATGACTGGTACTCGCCTCTTCAGGATCCAGGATGACAATTTTCGAGAGCATTACAAATTGAATTTTGTCGTTCTGTCTGTCCAACGAAGTCCGAGGATTAGGTTATCGCACACCGGCTAAGGACATTCGTTGCTCGCCGAGTTGACTGGGCCAGATTTATTCCTTCTGAACCGGACCGGACTGACTGGGCCAGCGCAGGAATGTTGAGGTGAGATAAAACGAAATAATTACCCGTGAACATTGATTAGCCCGTAGAACGATTTGGTTTCTCCAAAGCCACGGGACATTGTCTTCTGGCTTCTTTATGAAAGCCGAAAGTCATCGATGAGCGGCTCAAGTGGTCACCAAACCAGAAGAGTGCTACTCATTGATAATTTTGTGCTTAGAACTTGCCCGACCCAGGACCACCATCTGTGAGGTTTTGCCACTGATCCAGTTGTGGCTTGTAGATAATTGATTCTAACTCGCTTCTGCAGGTTTACGATTACCGGACGACCGAAACATGCTCGAAGGACCTGCCGAAAGATAACTCATCCTACAGCAGTGGAGTAAAAAATCCTTGGCCACACATCAATTAGTTCCAGAGCACTTATGTTTGTACCTTTGAACATAGCTAGAGAGCAGAGACCGGTGATGACAGAAAGGCCAAAAGACGAAGGAAAACAGTGATCGTACACATATACGCACGGTTGTTATCTTTCGGAACATCACATATTGGTGGCAGCATCAAGAGCTAAAGTTCTACGAATGGCCTCAGGGCAGCTCGCCGAAACATGTCTTGGAAATTTGGTTCGCTAAGCTACCGCCTCGTGGTTGATTCTAATGCGACCACCCAAATACTGCGATTGTACATAGGAAGACAGTAATGTTTGATTCATGAATTGTTTAAGGCCTTGCAACTCTTGCTTGTATCTTCATACAGTATGTAGGTACTTTCAAAATTAGATTCGAGATATTAGTCTAAATTACAGGCTTAGGTTTAGGAACATGTTTCTGGAAGTAATTTGGAAAATTAGTTTATCTTGGTTTAGCCATATACCACCTTTGAGAATGAGCCAATGAAAATATTTAGCGCATCAAGCAACTACGAGAAATAAAAATATTGAACCTGATATGCGCTATAATGTGCTACGTTCTCGCTGTTTTCGCGTCATATTTATTGCAGATTTTTTCTTGCAGTATCGGTAGCTAAAAGAAACTCAAATAAAATATATATTTTCTGATCTTAGAATATTTCAGAATTCGAAATTTTCCGAAAGGCTAATTAAATTTAAAGATCCTAGTCTGACAGCGGTGTATCGGAATCTGAATTACAATTGAGGCACTCAGAGCCAAAGGGGTATAAGGGACAAAATGGTCGATTGTGAGTTAATGATGCCATGCAATTCTTCACATCATTTGATTTTTTTTTTTTTGGATTTTTAGAATCATTTTTACATACTTTTACATTCCATAGAACAATAGAAATTCTTGAAAAATATTTGTGAAACGGCCAGACTCAACAATTCAAAAGCGTGTTTTCTCGAAAAAAACATTCATGCACTTATACCCCTCTGGCTTCAAGGGAGTCAATTGAAATTTACACTTTAAACTTTAGATTAGTTTATTCTCAACTCTTTCTCACTGTCCTAAACGAATTAAACAATACCTGAATCTCAGAACTGTTAAATTCAAATAATTATTGTTTTGATTGAAACGAAATTCAAATTTTTAATTAAAAATAGTATGAACCAAAAGCTACAAACTTGAGCCTGAAATTTCTGATTTCCCTTTTACTTTCTATTTATGATCAGTCTACGATGTAGTTCCAACTCATAGTTTCATTTTCTTATTTTTTTAATTTTTCTTTCTTTATTGAACATGTACAAAGATAGTTCCTGCAACTCCGTACTAAAATATTTGTTTTTCGAGAAAAAGTTTGATTTTGAAAAGGCCTGCATTTCCAACCGAAAAAAAACGCTGTCGAAATTTAGTACTTTACAGTATTAGAAAGTTCTGCTTATTGACTAAGGTTGAAAGATTGCCCGGTTTTATCCAGGTTTACCCGGATAATTAATACAAAATTCGACAAGATTCTGGCCCGACCCGATTGCCCGGATTTCATTGAAATAAGCAAGAATTTTGCCCGAATTTATTCACTTTATTTGCCAAAACAATAAAAAAACAAATTGTGTTGAAAAATTTTTTATTTCTGCATCCAAAATGATTTTCTCAAGAAATTTTTATAAAAATATTCATGAAATTTTTTTTTGAAAGTCTTAAATACAATTATGAAGCCGCTGATGAAAAAAAAAATCATGTTTTTTTTTTCTTGATTTGTGTTGAGTAATTCCTGGATTTTGACCAAATTTCTCGGATATTTCCCGGATATTTGGTTGACATTTTAAAATCAAATGCCCCGATTTTTCCAGGTTTTTTGATAAAATAGCCCGGATTTGTCCGGCCCCGGGTCCGAGAAAAAAAATTCTGCCAACCAATTTTGGTTTCGAAGGATAAGCTACAACCGTTGTCTGCAGGTATCAAACTTGCTTCCGCGAGGGTTGTTTGGCATTGCAAAATAGTTATTTATGCCACAAGTTGGAAAATGAAGATTTTTCAGCATAAGTCGCACATGCATTGCATTTTATACGCAAATCTTTGATTAATTCATTCTTTTCATCACTAGTTGTGTAGCTTTTCCTAAGAACGTACGACTCGTGCTAAAAAAATTTACTTTCTGCAACTTGTTACAGGAATAACTATATTCACAATCATAAATACATCGAAAGAACACATATTATGAATTCAAATTAAGATATAGATAGACAGACAGACAGACAGACCGAGACCAATTCATAAAATTCCTTCCTCTAATTTATCACCTGGGTAACCAAAAAAAAAGACAGACAGACAGACAGAAATCCATTTTAATTTATATAGAAGAAGAAGATGGGGGCTTCCTTTCTTTAATGGGATAGTGTACTACGTATAACCTTAACATGCAAATGTATATATTTTCACAAAACTTAATGAGAACCACTTGTCAATTGATTGTATTAAATCGTATTTTATGGTATCCTTCGATTGTTTTGTATGAGAGTCCTCTCTTCTTTAAATGGGAGGGACTAGAAACTTCACAGGAACAATAGTTTACTCGAAAAATTTTCTGATCATCTCATCAAATTTTACACCAAACAGTCCAGTAGTTTCTGTTCAGTTAGAACACAGATACAAATTCCCTCTATTTTTCTAGAGATTTGAGCGTTTTTACTAGACTTTAACAACAATTAAACGCCTCAAACGCGGAACATACCTCCATTTTTTTTTATATTATAAATAACTAGCTGACCCGGTGTGCTTTGCTACTTCTATCATGGGAAAAAATTAATTTCGATAACATTATTATAATTAAAATAATCTTTCTTTTCAATAAAATTTCATCACTTTTAAAAAGCAAACTATTTTTCATGATATCTGAGCTTCTAGATTGTCTTGAGTCGCAACATAACTTTAAGTTTGAAGGAGCCACTTCTTAGAGAAAAAATAGGAGGGATGTGCAACACAATTTAGTTTACTTTTTGAAGGGGAGGATGTTATTAAGGTACAGGAAAATTTGTACAGTGTCAAAAAGTGTGCCAAACGGTATGAAAACACTAAGACTTTGGCTTTGATAATATTATGTAGTGTGATTTGCCAATCGTTGAACAGCTAAGCACATGATTTAAGTTTTTATGCTGTATTTTAGTCATTTTAACCGTATTCACTCGATTTTTTTGTCGATTGTACGCATACAGGATTGGTCGACAAGATCCAAAAGTTCAAGTGTCCGAAAAAAGTGACGTAAAAAAACATTTTAAACAGGTTTTCGGGGCCCAATAGTTGCACAGACAAATTTTTGTCGAGCCTAATATTGTCCGATTTTTTCTAATGGTTGTACATTTTAAAAACCTTCTTAAGGCTCAGCCACTATATGGTCTAAAAAGCTGATATTCTTTTGCGGAAGCTTATTATGAAAATTTCTTGTTCAACTTTGGAGACGGTCCCTTTTCTGAGGGGTCTTCTATATAAACCGTCCAATGCACAATGGGTAAATTCGGAGCCAAATTTTAGAAAAAACACGATGCCGCCGGTTTGAGAGTCTGGAATAGCATTTATCACACGTTATATCTTCAGAAACTCTATTCTGCAGCTGAATTTAACCGGAACCATCTGAGTGAAGTGTTATTTGACCTTATTTGCCCAGTATTGAGATTTTTTCTTTATATGGCCTACCATCAGAAAAATTGTATATCTTTGAAATTCCATAGAAGGAACTGAAAGGTATTTGAAACATTTTTAAGTGATTATTTAAAGGTGAAAGGATAAAAGGAAGCGTTTTTTTTGTACCTCTTTACCCCTGTGAAGAAAATGTGATTTTATATAGTGATTGCCTTAGGACTCACTTGAAAGTCGATCGATTTTTACATAATGAATATCAATTTAAAGCTTAAAAATGGACGCCCAAGGTTTCAGATAGTTCGTTTGATTTATTGAATATATCTTTTCAAAAATTTAATAATTTTGAATATCTTTTTCATGAAAGTGGGATTATTTATGATAAATGCAGCATTTTATAAATCTTCAAGAAACATTCATTTCATATTGAAATCATTCCCGACAATTTTCCAGCTGGACAACTGTTATGATCAAATAAAGTTTCACGAAGTTAGGAATGTTTATAATTCTGAATAATATGAGTCAAATAAAGTTTCACTCGAATGTCTCATGATTGCACATGATAAGTAATATTTCAGGTCTTCAAACTTTCGACTTCGAGTTTTTTGGAATTCAGGGTCGAAGTTTTTCTACAGTACAATATTTTGACAAGATTATTATCAAAATCAAGGGGTTCGCTGTTAGGATGAAATACAGTTCTTTAAGATTTATCGTCTCGAAATTTGAGAAACAGGGTTGTTTAGGACAACCTTTAGATTCTTTGCCTAAAATTTTAAGTGAATGGTCGGGATAAAGATTTCAAAATAAATCTGATAAAAAGCCGAAGCAGTTTAAGTGACTTTGACACTTTTCAGACATTGCAAGTTGCCCGACTTCTGTATACATAGATATGGATTTCAACGAATTTAGTAATCTCAAAACTTCAATTTTAATATTTTCAGATAGAAAAAAATATATTTATGGAAATATGAAGTGCCTTTTAATAAAGGTTGAATTAATGAAAATCATCATTGAGTGCATCAAATTTGAAAATTCTGAGTAGAAAACAGTTAATTAGAGCACAGAAATTACTAAAATTAAAAGTTAAACGGAAATATCCACTTATTTTGCATAAATATGTCATATTAAAAAACAATCTTAGTTTTTTCAGTTGCATGTTATCAATAAACGTGCTTAATTTGGTATGGAAGAAGAAACATTTGCTTATGAAATCATCCAGAAAATTAAAATAAGCTTGAAATGAAGTTTGTTTTTGATTAGATACTTATTTAACCTATTCTTAAGCATCATTATTTACCAACATGAGTAGAAATAAAGTACTTCAAGAACAAAAAATAATATAACCATTTCAAAATAAAATATCGGAATCCATCACAAAGTATTGTAAAATTGCAGGCTTTTATTGCTCGAGCTTTCAATAATTTCATGACATGTTTTTGCGAAAGGTTATATAAATCAACAAACTCATTGGCTATGCAAAGCAGTTAATTGTGATTTTTTAATTTTCATAATATGGTTAAACAGCTTTTAAATAAACAATCAAAAACATTAAAATTTTAATTTTAATTTTTAAAATGCGGCCCAGAGATGGGTCTTGACTCAAACATTCAGTCAGCGAAACTTGTTTGTGTTGTTTGAAAAAAAAAAAAAAAAATTTATTTTGCATATTTTGTATGACATCGAATATCATTTCTGAGGTACAAGTTAGCATTGGTTTTGGTTCACATAAAATGTATTTCAAGAACCAAAAAATATTTCCTGAATCAATAAAGTAAGTTTTTTAAAGCTTTCAGTACACCTCTGGTGATTTTTAAATGGAAATGTCCATTTTCCGTACAGATCAAAACACGTTGCGCTAATTCAGAACTAATTTATAGAGCCCTGAATTTTCAAAAATTTTTTTTTGCTATTTTTGGCAGTAGAATCAACCAAACAAGGTTTTTGGAGGTATACAAATTAATAAATTTGAAATATCCACACAAACCTTGTAGTGGACTAATGTGCAACAACGGGGCAGAAGGAGATTGAGCGGACCAATTGTTGCATGATGCGATATTTTTTCTGGTTGTGTATGGATCATAATTTTTTTTTCCAAAATCATGGTGTAAAAATTGTCCAACAAACGCTTCGTAAAGTAAACCGATACGAGAAATGTTTTGTTCTGACGTAAAACCTTATTTGCGTATAAGCAATCTTAAGATTTTGTTTAACAATTAGCACAAAAATTGCGCGAAAAAAACAAGAAAACTTAAAACTGTCATTAGAGTCATATTTTACAGCAGAAAATCTCGTAAAACGCCTCATCAGTAAACATTCCAATTAACATAATTCAGTTTTATTTTTGAGAAAAAGCTGAAAACAGCTGGAATATTGACTATTAAAGTCATTATGTGCAACAATGGGTAAGGGGACAACGATTGGAAAATCACCCTATGTTCCATTTATTGAATATGAGAGTCTTAGTTCATTAAAATGGGAAGCGTCTATCAAAGGTCTTGAAAACGGCTACATATCCTATTTCACGGTGATCGGTTCAGTTGTTTTCGAAAATTGTTCGGATTGTGTCATATTTTTATGAATTTTGTATGGGAGCCCCCTCTTTTGAGATTCGAAGGGTTTTTAAAGTTTTATAGAAATCATGCCCGGTGTTGAAAATAGCTACATGAAAATTTCACGTTGATCGGTTCAGTAGTTTCCAAAAAAATGTTCAAATTGTGTTTTTTTTTGTACATTTTGTATGGGAGCCAGCCTTTTTTGGATTCGGAAGGGTTTGAAAGTATTGAAGAAACCATCCCCCATCTTGAAAACGGTTTCACCCCAAATTTTACGTTAATCGGTTCAGAAATTTCCAAAAATTATTCGAATTGTGTCTCATTTTTATGAATTTTGTATAGGAGCCCTCTGCCTTTAAATCGGAGCGAGTTGAAAGTGTTTTAGAAACCATCTCCGACCTGAAAACCATCAAAAACCTGAACATACCGAATTTCCCATTAATCGGATCAGTAATTTTCGAGTTTATGGGAACAGACAGACAGACAAACATTCGTTTTTATATTTAGCCGGCTGATTTTACCCGGCCTTGCTCGGGTTCACAAAAAAATATAAATCATTTGACTTTTCGAAATTTTGGAAGCTTTATATTCATAATTATAAGAAATTGGCCCAAGTTTGGCCATCTAAGTTTTGTTAGTCTTTTTTAAGTTTTTATTGAGATTATTCACTCTGTTTATCGTTTTCAAATTTATTGAAAAAAATATTCTTATGAGGTTTTGATTATGAAATTTTAAATAATTTCCTTTGAATGCTGATTCCTCCTTTCACGAAAAACATTTTTTACATCATTCATTTTTTAGGAAGTTTGAATAAATTTGGCCCTATATTTTTTTTCTTCAAAAGATGAAACAGTTTTTTTATCTTTCCTATCCCCTGTCTAAAGAAGATCTCTGTTGGAGATTATCCCACTTTTCAACATGGATAATCTTCTTGTACATTGGTTTGTTTAAATTTTCCTTACTCAGAAATTTCTAAATAGACTTCCGAACTTTTTTTTAACCATGACAAAAACTTACTTTGCATGTTTTCCATTGTATGTGTGTATTTTTTCGCTTTTTTAATTTACACTGTTTTATTATTAGTTTACCTTAAATGTTGAAAGCTCTGTAATAATTATTTGAAGTTATCGAGAACAGATCATCTCTGAACCGAAGTCACCAATCCAATTTTTCTATTCTTCTTGGGCACAAACATCCAATTAATTATTTTGAAGAGTAATCAATGTTAAATTCTAAGATATCATTTGTTTGAATTCGCAGTGCTAAACAGTTTTACAATAAATTTTCTCAAAATTGGATGGATAAATCGACTACATTGGTCATCAATGACAACACAAAAGTTAGAAATTGGCCAATGAAGAAATTGACACTCAGTCCGAATAGCTATTCGGCAGAAAAAGTCAATACATTGTTCACTGTTCAGTTCACTGTTTGTAGACCAACAAAGTCTCCGAGCAGCGGTAAAGAGCACTTTGAAAGCCACTGCAATTTTAAATAGTTAATATATTCCTACCAGGTTTGTAGTACTTTCAATCCAACATGTAGGCTCATTATTGCATCCAAAAATCTCGTACCGGTACCACGTGCTTTGAACAGAAGCAGAAAAAAAACATCCGCCAATATTTCCCCTTTAAAATTTTTAATGCTTGGCAAGCTTTGATTTACTATCCAGTACAAGTGTACTCTGGCTGGATGGTTGCTTCTAATGTCCGGCCCATGGTGATGGTGAAAAAAACCCCGCCAAAGGAAACGAAAATTTCTTGACAAAATGGGTGCCATGACTTTTGGTTCGTGGGAATAAAAACAAAAGTTGTATGGAAAAATAATGTTGATTTTCAATAAAAAATATTCAATTTTCCCATACAAACGCAAAAGTCCAAATTTACTCATGTAAGCGTTACTTAAAAATTCTGCAAAAAAATAGGGATGAGTTTTGTTCCAAAAAGAAACTTTTTAGACCCCAGTCTAGGGTTTGGGATTGTCAAAAATGACCTAAAATCGACTCAGTCTATTCTGACAACAAATAAAAGACAATTGATTAAAACTTCTTAAAATGGCGGCACATTTCAACAAAACATTCTTTGGCGCACTTATCTAGGGGTTAGTCCAAAATTTTTAGGGGGTGAGCAACCTTTTGAAGCAACGGGCCGCTTATAATTTAAAATTCTTTCGGCGGGCCGCATGAAAACAAAATTTAGGTAATAGTCGTAGGCAGAGCTACGTAATTTTTTATAACGACAAATTTTTGACAACAAAAAACTGAAAATGGATAAAAAAACGAATTCGTGTACTTGCATAAACATTCTTCTTAATTAAAGGTAATTAAATTGAATAGGTTCATCACTCAATCATGATCATTTTTCAATAACTGAAATGTTTTAATTAATTTGGAACACAGAAAACATCGTTTGCTTGCTTTTTATTTATTAAAAACTAAAAAATTGTGAAAGTCTTTTTTTGGTTCGTGGAAAGATTTGAACCAGTTTTTGAGAAAAACCCTTTTCGTTCGAAGCAATGCGATGAAATTTTTCATCCTCACTTTCCATTAAGAGTTTAATGGAGCTTAACCATAGAGTTTTTTTCTGTGCCCATTTTCAAAAAGTTTTTTCACAATTTATTCAAAAATTTGGTCGTGAAGCTTCATTTTTTTTTCTTTACACGGAGAATTTTTTAAATTTGAAGTTGCATATGAAATCATTTCATTGCGATATTGTAAAAGGTTTCAAAATTATGAAAAATTTTTAATTTCACGGATTCTAAACATATTTGTCAATGTTGCAGTTTACATCTTTGATTCTAGAATTTTTTTTTACAGATTTCATAAATTCTATTAATTGAATTTAGATACCTCTGATCACAAGACACCCAAATTCACATTTTTCCGAGGTACCAGGAATCTCAGAACTGATTTTTATTTGTTCAGGGGCGCTGAATCAAAATATTCAATTAGTTTTTCTTGTCAGCTCTAGTTTTCGAGATAAAAATAGGTAACAAAATAAGTTATTCAATTTAATAACTTTTTTGAAAAACCTGTAAATTACAAATACTTATCGACTCAATGATCAAAGACCGCTAGTTATTTTGAATTCTCAGGAAAAAAAAATTAATGGAAATTTTCTTTTTTCCGAACTTGCAAAAACGGAAATTAAAAAAAAAAATTAAGAAAAAATACTAAATTGAATCTTTCGCAGTCTTCAACAAAATTGTCGGATGAATTAAAAACTTTATTATCCAATATTCAATAACTTTTCAATGATGTCAGAAGAAGTTGTAATGCTATTTTTTGGTATTTCTATAAATTGTATAATTCAATTTTTTGAAAGCGTTTTTCTCTGATACAAGAATATTTTGGAAATATTTTGATCCATAATTGAATGAAGATTAGTAAACAGATTGATACCCAGCTTTTCATCTTATGTAGGTTTATTGGTTGATCTTATCAGTCATGAAAAGACAGACACAGTCTTAGCCGATTTAGGCTTACAGACTGAATAAACATGATGGACAACTTACGATTAACATTCAACATCCTGCACCGGATGGGAATCGAACCCATGCCTCAGGTCGTCCATGCAATTACCGTGTCACCACGTTAAATACTCGGCCACTGAGACGTGAAAGATTGATTTTACCCAAAACTTGTCATTTTCAAAATTCCCACACGCCGTATCACCGAAACTAGAAGTTAAAGACAAAATCTCTGAAATGTTTTAAATTAAGGACGCCAAACTCTTAACAAAATCGGTTGGAATATAGGCATTAAAATGCTGTTCCGCTGTTTAATCATAACAAACTTTTTGTTTGAATCACAGAATAACAGATATGGTTTTTGTCAAGCAATCAGAATTTCGCTGAGTTCTGTCTTTAAGAAATCTCTAATCGTTAGCCGAGTTTTATTATGAGACTTTCCTTATTCCTGTCAATAATCAAGAACAAAAATATTTCACTTCATCATACAATTTCAACTTTACCTGAAACGAAAAATAAAGACTTCACTAACTCCTATATCTATAACGTTTTTCCAATAAATAAACAGAAGTCAATAAAAAGCTTTAATCGTACCAAAAAAAGTCAACAAACTGGATGATTATGGGACATATGCAACTGCAAACAAGAAAAGTTCATATCATGTTATTGATTTATCATTTTTTTTTGGTTTAGTAGGGACTACTATTTTATGATAATTAACAAACTATCGTAGAAAAAATCGTGAAATAAATTAAATTTGAGATAAGCTTCGCGGGCCGCACAAACATGTCTCAAGGGCCGCATGCCACCCGCGGGCCGCGGGTTGCTCACCCCTGTTATTTGATCTTCTGTAAACGAAGAAAATAACGTTAAACAGAAGAAAATTTACTTTTTAATTCATCGCAAAATATGTTTGCTTTCAGATTTCGCTGGAAATAAGGAAATAAAAACCAATAAATTTCTTCGATAATTTTGTCCCTGGAGGAATATGGATGATTAGAAAGGTGAATACAGGGAATTGGAACGAACTACGAACTGAACCACATTAAATATAATGAGAGCTCAGATAGACGTATTCCTTGATTTAAAAACCACTGACTTGAAATTAATAAAAGAAAATCCTAGCTATATTTTTCCTTTAATTGAGTTTTGTTAATGAATTCCCATATTCCTTAAGCAAATACTTAGATTGCGCAAGAGCTCACGCGATGCATCGCCCGTGCGCCTGGACAAGGTTCAAACAATTAGCGGATCCATTCAGGCGGCTCAAGCAGAAGCGTTAATGACAAATCACCTGAACCACTTATAAACGGCCGTTCTCTTTGACGAGGTGACAAACAATCAGAGTCCTACTGCAGCTCCGGGGTTTCGTCATCATTGTTGCGCGTAAAATGTTTACACAAAACCTGACCGCAACATAAATTATGCGGGCACGATTTGGCCCGCAACGAGCTGTCACTTTTCGGGGGCCGGCTCAGCTTGGCTTGACCGATCAGGCTGCAACGGGAGGATCACAATCACCTCATTCATGGGAGCCACGCGGCCCAAAATCCAGAATGAAGTAACTACACACACGGTTTTTAATTTATTTCTTGACGAATCGTTAAAATTTATCGACTAATTATGCACCACGGAATACTAATTCACGGATTTTGTTCCATTGCTCTTCTTGCTGTACTTGCAAGGCAAGGAGTCTACAACAGAAGTCTGCCGAGGTTTCATGCTAATAAACCTGCTACACGCACAGGTGACAGAAGTGGAATAAAATTTACACATCCACGAAAGAGTGGTGACATTTTTTTCCCTCGAATCTCAACCAGGTCCCAAAACATTCCGCTATCAAGCGAACCATGAAAAAAAAAACTGGAACTGCTCAAAAACACACACGCTTTGTGGCAAGCGATCGAAGCAAAAAAAACCGTTTTATGCCAATGAAGTTTATTTTTGTTATTAAAGACGAACTTTTCTCTCGGCCTTTGCGCGACCAGTAATTAATGACTTGTGAAATATAAAATTAAAGACACCATTTGAGTTCATGGAAGAGATTTCAGGGATTTTTAGGTGCGACTCCTCGGATGAACTGCACACACAGAAGGCAGCGGCGGGGTGTCAACGATAATATCACGGTGATTTTTCGACGATTTTCGATCCATTATCACCGCCACCATCAACTGCAGCAGCAACTTACAGTAGCAGTTTTTGTATGAAGTTTATTTTTTCTTCGAGATAGCAGGACAATATCGTCAACAAGGGGCAGTGAGATTTTCACAAGGGAGATGAGCTTTGGACCGTAAGAAGTTAACTGTTCACAATGAGGCTCGTTTAGGACCATTCCTTGAATTAAAGGAAAGCAACGGTAATAATTTTCAATTTAATATTTACTGAAATTGATCGTAACTCATTTTGAATGTCACATTTAAAAATTACCATGCTTTTCTCTGCTGGCAGTTCCCGAGGCCCGAGTCTGTAGAGCGAAACAGGTTAAAATAATATTAACAAAAATTGAAAAAATCGAACATCTACCGTTCTTTGTACAAAAACTCTTTAATTTTCTCAGTCTAATGCGTACACGTCATTTAGTGTGCGTGAAAATTGTCATATACAACTCTCTAAGGGTATAATCAGATATACTTAAACCGATATACACCACTTAACGAGAAAACGGGAGACACGAATAGCGCTATCTGGCGACAGAAATGGAAGTATTACACTGTGATTTTTTTCGGAGCTTTGATCAGAGATGCCAGGTGTCCTGATTTTCAACTGAGAATCGCAAAAAGTGTGGCGTAGCATATCGCAAAGGCGGAAAGTAAAATGATTACTTTTTAAATAAATATTAATTATTAAAAGTGCAAATTCTTACAATTTTCAAAACGTTATCCAAACCTTTACACATCGTGATTTTGATATGACAATTGATTTAGCGCAAAGTTTAAAATAAGAAAGAATCAAAATTGAATGTTATCAGGCTCAAAAACGTTTTAGGTCAAGCATTGACCAAATGACTAATTTATTATGACTTCATAAATATCTAAAGAAAAATATTTAATAAGCGCTGCCGAATATGGGTTATGATTTTCCATTAGTGTAAGTGGGATGCAGCTAAAATTCCTTGCAACTATGACAGATCTCGGGTCTTCCCTTAGCAGAGAAAGAATAATTTTTCGATTAACATTCGCTCATTACGACATCCACGATGAAATCTGCCAGCATAGATTTTAGGCTTTTGTCATAGCATGAGCATTGAGAATTTCCGCCAGCACTTGACGAGTAAACAAGCAAACTAAATATTCTTAATCAAATATTAGCTCCTTTTAGTTTCTTTAAATCGAAATCCACTAAACTCACTTTATCTATGTCTTGATTTTCAGTTTTAACAACAATTTTTTGTATTTCGTGTGCTAGGGTATAGGCAAATAAGTGCGTAAATATGTTGATCGAAGTAAAGCCACAAATTATGAGTATGTCATACAAAACGGCAAATATAAATGAGTGGAAGCTTAATGAACATTAAAAAAAAATCTAAGAGACGAAAATTAGATATTGATAAGTTTATAAAAAAATGGAAATTCAAAAATGAAGTTACAAAAAGATTATCAATAATTATTCTCAGTTATATTTCAATAGTTTTCAATGACATGTGTTTAAGACTATCATTTGTTTGTAATAGTAAAGATTTAAGAAATAACAAAAATGTTTTATTTCAAATCCAACATACATGCCATTCGGAGCTGAGCGGATGCATTTTATCTAATTTCGAAAGAGTTTTTTAAATTTCAGTACAATTGGTTTAAATTAGGAAGAACAAAACAATTCTGTTGCACACTCTTGTCTCTATAAATTAAAAAAAAAAATACAGAATATCATTTTGTGCCATTTCAAAATGTTAATCTGGAGCTGTCGAAATGCTGATCAGGGATGCCGTCCGAACATATTTTCATTACAGTAATACCTCGATATAAAACAACAAAATTTTTTTTTTCGTTTCTTTTTATCGAAATTACGTTATATCGAAACACTTCTTAAAATGGTCCTTTGGAGCAGCGATAGTGATAGTTTCGCTGCAATTCCGTTCCACCTTTCTCTGACAACAGACAGTGGTAACTCGTTCTCAATTTCAGAAGGGTTGTACAACCAGTTCCATGACTTCCGGATAGCTTCTGCGGGAACTGAAACCCATGATTGCGCAACCCAATAGATTGCATCCATAATGTTTATTTGTTTTATATTTTCGTCGAAATCTCCACCTCGACCTTGAATTTCACGCATCATAAGATTTCTGTACCGTGACTTAATCATTTGAATTATGTTCTGGTCCATTGGCTGTATTGCCGGTAGTGGTATTCGGTGGTAAAAATATGGTGAAGATCGACCCATCTTCGGTTTTCAGCTCATCTGCATTAAAATGTGCAGAACAATTGTCTAAAACTAGAGCAGCTTTGGTAAACCAGATTCTTCAAGAAACTTGGTGATTTTTTGCACAAACTGCTCAAAAGACCATTCTTTAAATAAAGTTCTGGTCATCTTGGCGTTCTTGGAGGACCTGTAGTATACGGGTAGCTCTTTAATGTTTTTCAACGCTCGTGGTTTCGTGGATTTCCCTATTATCATCAATGGAAATTTGAAGCTACCATCCATAATGCTAAATGGCATGAAAGTAATCCTCTCCTTACTGACTTCCCAACCAGGTGCTGATCTGGCATCTTGCTCAACTAATGTTTGCGTACTGGAGTTACATTTCCAAAGCTTGCGGTCATTTGCTCTTTATGCCTCTGAGAATTGACCGCTTGGCTCATAAACAACATTATTATATTTTTATGACAAAAAAGTATTGAAATAAAACATATTTATTCAAATTAGAAACATTTTTAAAAGTTACGTAATATAGAGGCAAAAGTTGCTTTATATTGGGTTACGTTATATCGAGGTTGCTTTAAAAAGAGGTTGCTTTATATCGAGGTATTACTGTACTTTTTTGTTGAGTTTAGGTACACTTTAAAAAAATTAAATTCCGCTCATTTGAGAAATGTGGTTTGATGTCAGAAATTTAAAATCTTTTTCGCCACCAGCTAAATCCTCGAAACCAACTGGGCATATAGTGCTCGTTCTCTGGGCCTAGATTTATAAAAAACTCATAACAAAAATATTCACCTTAGTAAGAAATTGTGCTAGGAGAGTGGATGATTGGGAATATCTTGTTTTAATTGTAATAATTTTGGTTTTTTATTGATTTCTTGTTTTTATACAATCAGTTCATTAAGCGCTTATCTGTTTTTTTTTGTCATATTTTCATTTGCAGCCATAATGGATGGCTGGATGAAAAACTTGTGCATGCAACAAAATCATATAATAAAAATTTGTTAGATTTCGTCAGATGTGAATTTGTACGAAAAAACAGTGCGGTTTAAGAGCTACTATTTAGGGATAATCGGAGCGCTGGATAAAAAATATGACTGCGTTTGACTGGGAAAAAATGACTGCAGGTATGTTTAGGTAATGAAGAAATTTACGAAATGTTTTACTTCACTAAATTCCGCAGTTTCTTGACCATTTTCCGGTCCTACTATGACAACCTATCATTGTTTCTGGTTTTGTGCATATTTAAGGCAAAGTTTATTTATATAATATTTTACTAAACATTATTTTTTTACTTTCACAAAGATATTGGTCGTGAACCATTAGCGGGTCATGCACGAATCCTAACATCAAATAAGTAGGGTAATTAAAATTTATAGGTGAGATCTATATTTTGTTCAGGATTATTAACAAGTATTGTATGGAAATATTTTCTTCAATTACTTTTTATTTGTTAGTTGATTCACTAAAATTTTTATGGTGCAAGAAAAGAAATAAACAATTCCAATTATTATAACTGGCATCCCTGATCAAGTCGAGTCCGGAATACACGATATTCACAAGTTAGACGAATTTCTCAAAATAGTGCTTCCATTTTGTCCGCTAGAGGATGCTGATGGTGTCGCCTTCCCACTGTATGAGGAAAACAAGTGTGGTGAATATTAGTCTCTATTATATTTGGTATAATGGACGTTAGTATTAATGACAAATTGGCCTTGGCTCTCGCACGAAGTATTATCTGTACATGACGCAGATCTATTGTTCTCCACGGCCCCAGACGTGGATATTGCTCGAAAAGGACCTGCGTACACTCGAAGTATTCTAGCGATATGTGTTACGAACATTTTTTTGCGGTGTGCAGGAGAACGAAGTGTGGAGACGAAGCACGAACCACTAGCTTGCGCAACTCGACGGAGAACCAGAAAATGGCGAAGGCTGGATGAATACGCTGACAGGACATGTTGCGAGAATATCGAATGACTGTCCTGAATAACAGGTGTTCGCTACAATTTCCGTTAGGAACGAGACGAGCAAAGGCGCAATGAGCAAGGTGGTTAGACCAAGTCGAGCGTGATCTGGCGAATATAGGAGTTAATTATGTGCATGATGTTATGTCGTGGGACGGTAAACTATGAAAATAAAAATAATTTTCCACAGCTACAACTAAATTTGCTGGCGGCCTCCCCAAGCAACCAAAATTCCCTTAAAACGTGATCTTAGAAGCTTAAACAGCCCTTCTCCTCTTTCCTAGAGAATTCTATACAGCCCAAATTTAAAGTCCTTAAAGTTACTTTAAAGTCCTTAAAGTTACTTTGAAGTTCTTTTAGTGGCTGTCGGAAATGCTGTTCGACCTCTAAGGGAATTATAAAACCTTCTACGCACCGAATGAAAAATTCAGTTGACAGGTTGCTCTGACAACCTGATAACGGATTGCTGGATTACCGGTCTATCACGGTCTACCTCATTAAACTGAATGTAAATAAACACAAATCTGAGCACCTGGCAACCCAGACCCTGACCTCAAAATATAGGATCTGAACTGATTTCCGAAATGGCCAAACTATAAATAACATGTTCCGTGACTTCTAACGATGAAGTCGCCCTTGTACGGCCCTAGTAGTATCACGAAATACATATCTGCCGCAGTTTAACTGACTGAACAGACAGGCCAGCTAGAGTGTCCGTCTCGGGATTTCCCGGGCGGGAATTCCCGGGAAATTTAAAAATTCGGGAATTCCCGATTCCCGGGAATGGTAGTTTCATTCCCGGGAATTCCCGACATGTATTAAATTATTTATCTGGAAAAGCCTGAAAGTCTCCGTAATCATTCTTATTGTTTTTTTTTTTTGAAAATGTAGTCATACAAAATTCATTGAGAATATGCCGATTCCTGTGGCAGTAGACATTTTGCAACCATTTGGTACAATTATTTTATTCAAATAGATTAGTTTAAAAAGATTATATATCGCCACGCCGTATTCATTGAACGAAAACCAACAATAGTTCGAAAAATATATGAAAAATCGCGCAGCAGATTGAAAGATTGTGTTTCTCGAAAGTAACATTCATGCACTTGTTTCCCTTTGGTTTTGAAAGCTAGATTAACTTCAAAACCACAAAATGAAGAATACATCTTTTTTTTTTCATATGAAGAGCAAATATTTAAAGTTCTCAGAAAAACGAAAAATTGTTGGTATAATCAAACAAATAAAAATAATTTTTTTTTCAACATCTAGTTGCATGGATGAATTCTTCATTTGACTTATACAGATTATTTTATAGTTCGTTAAACTGTTTTGAATTTATCATTGTTGAAAACAGTTTGATCAATTTGATTAAAAATAAGTTAAAAAAACATTGTGAAGTGTACCTTTTGAACAAATTATGGGCTCGTATGCATGACAGGTTCGATAAGCTATGTATATTTGAATTGAAGTGCATATATTATACATGATTTTGAATATTTCCCGGGATCCCGGGAATTCCCGGGAAATAGGCCACCAGATTTCCCGATTCCCGGGAATGAGAAAATGGCCGGGAAATGGACACTCTAAGGCCAGCTCGGTAAATGATCGTTATCGACTGATAGTGTTTTTTTTTATTATTCATTTAACTAACACGCGAGAATCCGTTGAAATTCAAATCAGGGTTGTACTGGAGTGTGTGTGTCATCTGGTTTGTGAATAATATATTAAAAAACAATATGTTTGTGTGACACGATTCAATTGCCAGTTGCGCGAATTATAAAAAAATATTTTTGCAAGTACACTTAAATTTTTTCCATCTACATTGATCTATAGAGATCGGGATGCGCCAGCCTATACGCTAGACGCATTTCAATATTATTCATTTCTTCAGCAAAAAAACATCCCGAACAGACTTTGATGCCTGAATCGATAGCAAAACGTGACCAAATTAAGGCATCTGCACCAAAATGGTACACAGTATTAAATAATCATGTACACTTACATGTTTTAAGCTGCAAATAATTGGAACAAGTTATTCCTACTAAATTTACATGACTTATGACGTAATGTTGATTTCCGAAAAGAATAAAATGCCATTGTGAATTTACATGATAATAACAATAAAACCGTTCCGGCTTATTATTCTTTTCTAGTTTTTGAATTATAATTTAGCAACTGCAAGCCATCAGCCTTATAACAAAGCATGACATTGATTAAATAGATATTCATAATGTTCATGTTTACTCGAAATCCGCAAGCTCCACACAGAAAAAAATACTGAGCTTTACATTTCATGTAAAACTTTTTTTCATGTAAAGTTCGGTCAGATGTGTTGTGTACTATAACGCAGCCCTGAAAAAAAACCATGCGTTTCCTCATTCGTGTCAATTTGTTGTAATTTTACATGAATTTTGCATGAAACAATGTTTGGAATCGAACACGTTGCAGTCGCGCACAGGGTGTGTCTTATTGTTGGCAAATATTCATTAATGTAAAAAAGTAAAATCCTTTTAAAATTGTACATAAAAAACATTTTTTTTGTTGCTTTTCACCTCTTGCCCCTAATTTTAAATATATTTTAATATAAGGAAAACTTTAACCGATAACGTTGAAATCAAATCTTGCGGGATTCCTGGTGAAATAACGAAGAAACAAACTCCACTAAGCGAAATAATTCAAGCAGTAATGCTGATAAATGTTATTTTCCATAAGGTGATGGAGTTTTTTTTAAGTCGTAAGTTCTCCAAAAATAAAGTTAAAAAATAAATATACAAAAAAATGTAGCGAACTAACTAGCGAATGGCGTTTTAATGCCGACCTCTGCAAGTTTCATTACCCCTTTCCTTTCTAACATTCCATCATTTTGCAAAAAACATTTCAATGTACAACGAACAAATAACAAATCTGATATAACAAAAAAAAAAAACTTAGTGCTACCTTTTTTGAAATGTAATGACAATTTTTTTTCAACATCATCCATCCAAAAAGTATTGACGAAACTAAAACGAAAATTCAGATACACCCTGTAGCAGGATCGTTTCACAAACAAACACCGAACGGCCGACCGGTAAGCAGCAAGTTCGATTTGATACGCAAAGAAAATGCTGTTTCAAATCTGGAGGTTGCGGATTTCGAGAAAACATTTTAATGAATGAATATCTATTTAATCAATGTCATGCTTTGTTTTAAGGCTGATGGCTAGCAGTTGATAAATTATGATTCAAAAACTAGAAAGGAATTATAAGCCGGAACGGTTTCAATGTTATTGTCATGTAAATTCACAATGGCATTTTATTCTTTTCGGGAATTTACATTACGTCATAAGTCATGTAAATTTAGTAGGAATAACTTGTTCCAATTATTTGCAGCTTAAAACATGTAAGTGTACATGATTATTTAATACTGTGCAGATTTGAAACAGCATTTTCTTTGCGCATCAAATCGAACTTGCTGCTTACCGGTCGGCCGTTCGGTGTTTGTTTGTGAAACGATCCTGCCACAGGGTGTATCTGAATTTTCGTTTTAGTTTCGTCAATACTTTTTGGATGGATGTTGTTGAAAAAAATTGTCTTTACTTTTCAAAAAAGGCAACACTAATTTTTTTTTGTTATATCAGACTTGTTATTTGTTCGTTGTAAATAGAAATGTTCTTTGCAAAATGATGGAATGTTAGAAAGGAAAGGGGTAATGAAACTTGCAGAAGTCGGCATTAAAACGCCATTCGCTAGTTAGTTCGCAGCATATTTTTTGTATATTTATTTTTTATAATTTAATTTTGGAACTCCATCACCTTATGGAAATAACATTTATCAGCATTACTGCTTGAATAATTTCGCTTAGTGGAGTATGTTTCTTTGTTATTTCACCAGAAACCCCGCAAGATTTCATTTCAACCTTATCGGTTAAAGTTATTCTTATATTAAAATATATTTAAAATTAGGGGAAAAAGGTGAACTGTACCTTAGAACAAAATATCTTTTCTATTCAATAATGTATAAACTTTTATCGAGTAATAAACTATACTTAAATTTTTTTTACAAAAGCAACAAAAAAAATGTATTTTATGAACAATTTTAAAGGATTTTACTTTTTTACATTTGTGAATATTTGCAAACAATAAGACACACCCTGTGCGCGACTGCAACGTGACAAACATTGTGTCATGCTAAATTCATGTAAAATTACAACAAATTGACACGAATGAGGAAACGCATGGTTTTTTTTCAGGGCTGCGTTATAGTATACAACATATCTGACCGAACTTTACATGAAATAAAATTTTACATGACATGTAAAGCTCAGTATTTTTTTCTGTGTAGGCCAAAATAAGGTTTATACAGGAAGCTGGAATGTTAAGAGTTTTCTCTGATTAATGTATTTCAGTAATATCTGGAAGATTTTGAAAAAATGTCTGGAAAAGTATGTTTGACGAACTTAATAGGTGACGACATTTTTTGTTTGGTCGCCAGATCGCAATATTGTTGACTAGGGAATAACACTCATTACTTGATAATATTCATATGTTATTAATACATATGTTATGGACCAAAAAAATGGCATCATTGTGCTCTGAAACTCGTTTTGAATTGTTACTAAACGAGGTATCAAAAAAACCTACATTCGGCATACTTATGATAGCCGATTATGAAAACTATGACCCAAATGTTGGCATTGTACCACTTTCATCCAGGCAAAATTATACCAAAGTTTTCTTTCGGAGCATGATAGCAAAATTTAGCAATTCAAATTATCTGGGCTTAAGATATAGCTCGGTTGGTACATCGATTGCCTCCTGCGTCGATGTTCGCGAGTTCGAGTCCAAGAGTAAACATCCCATGTTTTTCAATGGCCATGTTTACTTATGTTTGGCATGAGTCACATCAAATTTTATTAATAAGAAAGACAATTTTATAGCGAAGTGGTGTAATAACATAAAAACAATCTACTTGCGATTTGCAGCATTTATGGGAGAATGAGAATACTTGATCCCTGGGGATACTTGATTCCTTCGCGATATCTCGAAACAGGAATGTCTCACAAATTTCAAATGTTCTAGAAAAATGTGCCTAAAAAACAAAATAACAATGCTGTTATCTCAACAAATTTTAAAAATAAAATATTTTTCGAGTTATTGAACATTGTTTGAAAAATTTAACAAAATGGGATTTCCAGTTTTTTTTTATCTCTTTTAAATGTTTCTTACAGGAAAAAATTACAATGAAAATATTCATACCAATTTTTCAATCGTCAGAATATAATATGAACTTCATAATGCCATATTTTCAAAGCAATAGTAAACTCTCATTTTTTTTAAGAAGAAGTTTTCCAAAATGTATGTTATGGGTATAATTGATCTCTAGAGTCCAGAAAGAAACATTTTCCATCTGAATGGATCGCGATCATTGGTCATCATGAAATTAAAGTATGCAATGACTCTAGGTTAGTAGACCAACCTTTAGAAATATCTTTTTCTGATACTTACAAACTGTGAAATGAGAACTAATATGTTGAAAAATAATCAACGGATCTTTTATCTTTGGATTTTACTAGCTTTGTGCCTAGGGCACCCTGAATTAAGGATCAAGTCTCCTTTAGTAAAGGATCGAGTCTCCTGTAACTTTAAAAAAATCACAATTTTTTTAGTCTCACGAAAATGCTTCTAGTTCATCTACGAGTTCATATATCGTCCTAACTTTTGGAGCAACTTTACATTACATCCTGTCAGAAAATGCAAAAGACGGCGAGTTGCTAAATTTTCCCGAAAAGATATGATGAAGATAAGAAAAGGGGATCAAGTATTCTCCCTCATAGGAAAAGCAGAAACAGGCATCTTGGATTTTTATTTCATTCAGCTTAACAGCAGCACCAAAGAAGGAAATGTGCGAACATGGAAGTTTTAATCTAAAATATTTTTAATTTAATTTGAGCGGGTTCTACTTTTGCTTCTTCATCGAGATCTGTAACTTGATTTTATAACATTTTTTTTAATTCAAGAACTGCGAGATTTGATAAAGCATACAAGAAAAAGTATTAGCAAAATTAAGTGCAAACTAATTGTAGTTTTAATAAAACATTTTAAATTCTTTCAAACCAGGGGCGGGATTATGGAACTCGAAACAATCGAGTTTCGTTCGATTCGACCAACTTTGGCATTACCGATCTCGATTCGAATGGAACGTTTCGAGATGATCTACTACCCGATTTACTCGAAATCTAATACGATAAAATTTAGAACTCGAACGAGATTCGTAATACTGATTCTAATTCGATTCGAGTTCAACTCGAAACGGGTAACTCGAATCGAATAGGATTCATAATTTCACCCCAGCTCTAAAATGTGATAAGTTAAAGCTTTATTATCCATTTCAGAACTGTCTTTATGCAAAAGGGTGAATCGAACATTCAAGCATTGCTTAAGACTGTAAAAACTGGTTGCACTAGAATTCCATAACAAAACCATAATAAAATACAGATCAGATGCTAATGCTGATCCTAAACCTTATCTTGATTCGAATGTTTATCCAGATCCTGATGCTGAACCTGTTCCTAGCACTAATCCTGTTCCCGACTCTTATTGTTTTGATTTTGTACGTTTCTATAGATTGATCGTTGTAACGTAGCAGAAAACATAAAATTTTCCAGTTTTCGTTGGATTGTTGAACTTCAAACTGCCGATTTGGGAAGTTCAGAGAAATAGTTTTGCGACGCAAACTTTGTTTACGAATTTCTATTGGTACCTCTAAAGTTGTTTTGAACTTCAAAATTGGAAGGATGTAATTTTATGCCAAAAATGTAAACTTTTTTTTGATAAAAACTCTAAAATACCTTCTGTATAAAATATTCAACTGTACAATGCAACGGTAGCATTGAAACTTAAATTCAAGGCATAAAAAAATGTAGCTCTACACCTTCAAAGGACCATTGGCATTTCATCCCTCGTTGATAAATTTATGCAGATTTATTTTGGTTGACAAGTGATTCTGGTTTGCAATTTACCAGTCACCTTTGTGGTTGCGCTAGTCCACTAGTCCAAAACTGCAACGAGCTGCAGTTCCAGTTCCAGTGCCCGTTTTACCCGCGTTGACAAAAAATAATTGACACTAATTATACGGATCGAATCGATATGTCACCTAGACATTATCGCACTATCGTTTTCCCTCCGCTTTTTCGCGTCCTCTTTTACCGATTACTCCTGGAGCTGAGAGTTAACACCCTCTACCCCCCGAAGACTATTCTCGCGGCCAGCAGCCAGGATATTTGTTTAATGAATAATTTTTCACTTGGTCCTCGGCAATAAGGTGGTGCCTTGAGAGATTTTCTTGTAAAAAACGCGAAGGTGCGATGGGCGGAGTTGACATACCGTTAAACTAGGCTGAGTATGAGCTATTGTTTAACTTTAATAAAGTGCGAAACAAGTTTCGTCGGTATTTACCAGCTGTCATAATGACAGGGGGAGGATGTTTTTATTTTGTCGACAGGCTTGTCTTTTGTCACATCAAGCCTAGGTCGAGGGACCTTCTGCTTGCGTAAGTGTCTGAGATACAAAGTTTGTGATTTAATCAGAAAAATTAAATCGATTTCACCCAACATCAACCGTTGTATATCACTCGACGATTTGAAAAAGGTACCCTCGGTCAAGTGTTCACGTGAGGCGCCTTTGAGAAATGTAGCTTATTAATTTGTACATTAGCAACAGCTAACGACTTGATTAGCCAGCAGAAGCGCACAACTCGAACTAATCGAATCGATTGGGAATCGAATGGGATTTGAATATTCAAAAGGTCATTGAGAGACCCTTTTATTCATCGAATTCATTCACTTCTACCTTTCGACACGTGCGCCGGAACCTGAACGGGAGCCTCTGCTCCGCGCAGCTCAAATCATTTGGAACTTGTTTTTGTTTTAGCTTTCCAGTAGGTAAGCTGATCGTTTGATTACTAAAACAACGATTAGCCCGGCTGCATATCATCAAACAAAATTAACCCTTTTTTCCCCCGTTTTCGGTGTCCCTCCGATGTCTAATTCAATTTATAGAAAACCCACCCAATAAACCAATAACCGTTAAAATGTCAAATTAACAAGCGATAAATTAGGGAACGGATGTCTCGGGTCGTGTCATTGGTGCCTTCGAGTGTGGAAACGAAATCACCTGAAACTACCCAGGAGTTAGTGAAAATAGACAAAGTTGGTGGAAACATGAATTTTTTTCAATGTTTGGTCTTTGTTTTCAAACTTTTTGGAAACCAATCCATCAACTCCTGATCTCTCCAATTAATAAACAAGCATTTCCTGATTTTTTTTTAACCTAGCAGTCCGTCAAAAAATTGTCGGTACAGCACTAATCTTGACATCGAAATATTATCAAATAATACCGAAAGTTGGGGGGACTTTGATTGCCGGGGCTAGTTCAACCCGAGCAGACTTTGTTGCCAAAATCGATAGCAAATTGATACTAAAATGAGGTGTAATTAGCAAAATGAGAGCATCATTTGCTGTTGAATTTTTCACGATAGCAAAATAAGGCATAGCTGAGGTATCAAAAATATTAAATTGATAGCAAGGTGAGACCAAAATAAGGGATCAACAGCAAACTGCAAGCAAAATGTGATGTAGCATTTATTTTGAGAGCAAAACTAGACATCATTCAGGTATCCAAAAATGATATTCAATTTCGAAAAAAAAAACATATGAAGTTAAAATTAAAAATGATAGCAAACTGAGCCAAAATTGAGCTTTTGATACCACAATAATAGCATAATTTGGTGTTGTGTTTTCCATTATGGAAAGATTACATTTGACGCATATCTTCAACCGACAACAAATGCAAAATTGGGCATAACTTATTTGAAACAGCTCATACCTTGAGGCATTAAGAAGCCAAACTCGTTTCCCTCTGAACAGAATTTTCGATTTACTTTTTTTTTTCAAAAACCTTCATAAACATGACATATTGCATGTTTAAAAAGAGAAAAATTATTTTCTTTGTCCAATTGATATGTACAAAACGCCTATTTAATAATCATCAAAATTATCAATCAGCAGTAATTGTCTAAATTGGAACCATTGAAAATTATGAGCATAAATTGCTACAAAAAAAACCCAAAAGCAATGAAAATTTTCACTTCATTGTCAATCAGGTGTCACATGCTACAAATGAGAGAAACTTCAAAACCAGTAAAATCTTAGAAATGTCTAGTTTTCAAAATCGTTTTTTTGGTAGTCACAGAAAAAAAATATATTTTTTATGTAATTTTTTAAATTAAATTTTGAACAAATAACCTATTAAATGTCCGTGTTTTTATTAATGCTGCTTTTTGTTTTCTAGGTAGAAAAAAGCTCTGGATCTGAATGTTAATTGTTAAATAAATGCTTTTTTCCAAATGGCTATAGGCATATAATAGTTGTCACAGAACCGACCTCTAGGACAGGGGTGCCAGATGGTTTCATCAAAAATCAGGACAACGTGAAGTTAAAAATCAGGATTTTTTACCTGAATCAAAGCAATCGAAAGATTCCTTTTTAATTCAACCACGGTAAATGAAAAGTTCATATACCAGTATTCCAATAGCAACTTACTACCTTACTTACTAAGGTAGTAAGTTGCTATCGAAATACTGGTATATGAACTTTTCATTCACCGTGGTTGAATTAAAAGGAATCTTTCGATTGCTCTGATTCAGTTGAATCATTCAACCAAGTAGGCTCATACCACAACAGAGAGGATTTTTAGGACACCTCTTGATTCATGTAAAAATAAGGATTTTTGCTTAGATTGCATTAATAAAGGCGCAATTCAGGTGCTGTAAACGCCTTGAATTATGCAACATCAGTACGCAGCTTGTTGGCTGGCTGGTAGTTCATATCGACAAACACCATTTGAATATCATCTGAACAGAAGATTACTATCTGTTAAATGGGTTTAACAATTTTATAACCTATTTATTCCATTTTCTCATAGTTAACTTCAAATTTCGATCGTATTTAAGAAGTTTTTATGAAACTGAAAATGACAAATCAGAACATTTTGGGGACAAATTTTCAAAAATCAGGACAACTCGAGAGTTTTTGAAAAATCAGGACGGTCTCTCGAAAATCAGGACAAATCTGATTTATCAGATCACCTGGCACCTCTGCCTAGGATGAACAAAAACGTGTCAGAAAGTAAACAAACAAAAACCCATAGCGCAGTTTCTCCATCATCAGGTCGAAATATATTGATCCACGGTTGTTCAAGGGTAAGTTTGAGCAGTAAATGTGCAATATTTGATCTACCTTAGAGCTTTTTCGATTTTCAGATGACGAAGAATAAGTATCGCTGCGATAAGGCTTTGAAAATGTTTGTTGGCTACAGGGATCCATCCTATCGGTTTCCAGCTTTTTATACCCGGTTGGACAAAAATATCTAAACATCCAACACTATCAAATTGGCCAGTGGATTAATAAGATCTGTGGTCAAACGATGACTTTCAACAATTGGAGGTGACGAGGAGGAAGAATGGCATATCAGGAAAAATCGAAATGCTATTGGATGGTTCTCTACAAAACCGGTAAGATCGACTCTTTTCAGAATTTATTTAAGGTACACCGGGGTAAATGCAAACAAGGCTGTTTTTCTTTTCGAAGAAAAAGTGTTAGATAATAGCATTACTATAATTAGCTCGTTTTCCCTTAATTGTAATTGTTATTGTGATTTTGTTTTACGGGAATGTTCAAAGGAAGACAGATTAGATTTTTACTTCTGAGAATTTTCTTAAGGCATCGATGCACAATTATACACAAGAGTACCGGGGGGATGAATAAACCAATGGGTTTAAAATCCCAAAAAAAAATTCACAAGAGTAAAATATTTTAAATTAAACAGTGGAAGAAATCCGGCCTTGTTTTGCACATTCGGTAGTAGAATTGTTAAATGTTAAACCAAACAAAAATTAGGTTCGATAGTTTCTGACGAAATAACATCCAATATATTGCGTATTATGTTTCAAACAAACGCAGGGATCAAAATCATGATAAATACTAGGCGAAAACAATCACCGAATTGATTTTTATAGATAGACTGTTGGTGTTTCCACTCTCCATACAGTGGGCATTTGGAAACAGTAGTTTTTCTTTCTGAAATTTTCTTCAATTAACAGGTAGCTTGTCGTACTAAGTTTGCAAACCTAGTGTTTACTGAGTGTTGTTTTAATAATCTTCATTTCAACTTATCCCGTCTTGCTATCTATCCTGGTGTACCTCTTACAGGGTTTTTTTACTGGGGAATAATTGCTTAAAGATTTATGATGTTGTGTTTTAACGGAAAAATAAATTGCGTCGAACTGGTTTCTATGTTTCTAAGAGTCGTATAAATATTGTTGGTAACTTACAATATTGTAGTTCAATTTTACAGTTTCAGTTTGCATAATAATTTCTACAACAAAAGTATAAAAAGGTCATATTAATATTAATTGATGCATTACAATTTCGATTTATAATCTTTAAACACATACTTACCATATACAATTGCATAAATGAAGGCGATATCATAAACATTGGAGTGTATTACAAATGTCGCTTTCTCTGATAGGTGCTAAGAAATTTTTATAAAGAGAAAACTGTGATAAAGTGTGTATATGAGGCTAAATTAATTTACACCTTTCAGTTAACAGTAGGTGAATAAACAGTTCAAATTAGTCCGATAGCATGCGTTTAAATATGGCATTTTTTTGAACAAGGTATTCAACAAATTAAAAATAAAATCGTAACAGTTATTTTTTCAATTTTTCGATGGTATAACTCAACCAATTAGATGGTAATTCATTATTACTTCTTAAATCTACCATTAAATATTTGAATATATCTGAGTAAAACGTCGATTACTTATATCGACCCGAGATCGATCAACCTGTTTTATAATAACGTTTGCTGAAGTACGTGAATTTAATGTCAGTTGGTTTCTAAGATGAAAATAATGAATTCGACAAATGTAAGCTTTCCAAATGGCGTGAAAAGTTAATGAGTTTATTTCCAAACTTATTATAATATTTTAACTAATATCCATATTTTTGTTTTTGCTTTTGATCGTCGCAACATTGAATTGTAATTTTAAACTGTTCATAAGAGTTAGAAATTTTAACAAGAATATACCCTTAATGGTAGAAAAGTGTTTTCAAGTGCCCTTACTTTATATAATTAATCTAGGTACAAGCCAAGCAATAATTACCAACTATTTGTTTACTTGCCTTGTACCGCAAATTAAACGCCCAAATGTATACATAACAGGTGTTGGAAAGCGAAATTAAATCAAATAAAATGTCCGGTCTGGAGTATCGGCGTGGCTAAAGTGATCATCCACGAATTATGTTTTAGTGAAAGAGTGTGAAATTGAAGAAGAAATATGTTCTGGTGGCATTGTGAAAAAATGGCGTCGGGATAACTAATTTGGGGAATTTGTTCTATACCTATGTGCGATACAAGAAATGAAGTTTAAATCCATCATTCTGATCCGTGCAGACAAGGGAAGAGGGATATTCCAAACTTATTCGAATCTGTGTTAGAGAGTAGTGTTATTGGCAAGGTGTGCATCGTCAAAAGCAAATTATGAAAAATGGCGTTAAAAATTCGAAGACGCAGCTGGCAGCTGGCGCAACTTTATTCTTAATAAGTGCAAGTGTATGGGTTAACGAATGAGAAATCTAGAAGAGTGGAAAGACGCGAGGAAAAACATGCACATCAAGCCAGACGGGATGCACAGAAATGTGTGTGCGGGTGTTAGTACTACTTATACAATATAAGAATGTTATACATATGAATGAATAGTTTACGGGTTGGGTTACGTCATTCAATGTTTCCTAGTGCTTCACTGTGTTGGTGGCGAAGAGAGTTCGAAGTTGTTGTGAGCGTGTTGATACGAGCTAGCAAAATAACGGGTTTGAGGAGAATGCATGAAAGAGTTGGAAGCTTTCATTTTCTCGACTAGCATGCGCTCCAAAGCTTTCAAACCTTCAAGCAGTGGCGCCGAAGGAGACTTAGTGAGATCACTTCATAATATTCGTTTTACGAATATTTTTATAATTGATTTTGAATTAAACATTTAAGATTTTGAACCCAGATTTGATCATACATATTTATTATACTTATTTAATCATTTTTTCTAGATTGGATAACAATCCCAGGTAACAAGGTTCAAATAATCATTCATTTATTACCATCATGATAATGTGTTTGTGACACTTTAATATTCATAATACTTTACTGAAGTAATTTTGGTGAACATTTTAAAATTAACGATCAAATTTTTCGATGAAAGGTGTCAATCAATTCCATCACAGCAAGCGGAAAGCAGCAAGGAAAAGTATCATGTGTGGCGCGGCGTTTCCAATGTATTTTCTGCCTCTCTTTCTCATATCTTTCATTCTCAGTATGTATTCGTCATAATCATTCATGCTGATGACATTCTGGCGCCTGTGTGACGCACACAAAGACTTCCCACTGTTTCCTTTTGCTTTCGATTGAAAACGATAGGAATGGATAAATCTTTTAAACTGTTAATCTTTTTAGATCTATCAAGATTGAAACTTATGCAATTTACTCCCTTTTTTTCCTTTCAGGATTTAAGTATTTCATTAAAATCATATTTTAGGGATTTCATTAATTGCATTTCTGTTTCAGCATCGTTAAATTAAGCGAAAACGGAAGTTATGAAGAAGTTTTTAGTAATATGTTATTCATTTCCGTTTTAGAACTGTAGGTTGAGCTGATCCGAGCAAAAGTTTAACATCCTTTGTTTAGAATGAAATCGTCATATTTTTGTTATCATACTAAACATTCAAAACGTAAATTTATTAGTTTTCGCTTTAAATAAACATAAGTAAATTTTACTTTCAGCTTCCCCTTTGGTCACATTTTGTGCTTTTTTCTGAAATTGGAAACATATAACATAGAGACCATAAATTAGATTAAAGACATATTTTTTTTTTGCTAGTTTTCTCATTTTCAGAACTTATATAAGCCTTTAAGAGTATTAGAGTTTTCTCATTTCATTCATCATTTTCCCAAGTTAATCAAATTTTTCATTTTATAGCTTCATGGAATCAGTAACGTCATGACAATTCAAGTAATTCTTGGAAAAAATGGATTTTTTATTTGTTTGGAATCATATGAGGCCCGATGAGCCTAAAGGATATAAGTGCATTAAAGCTAATTTCAAGAAAACATACTTCAACGATTCTCTCGTGGGAGTTCGGTCGGAACGTAGATTGTATGTGAAATTATAAGGGGTTGGGTTGGTGCTTTTTTTTATTGTTAAACGAAAAGTTGTGATGGTGTGTGTGGTCGGCGAGAGAAAGCAGCAACGGAGCTGGCTTCGCTGGTACAAACGTAGTGTTGGTGTGAAAATTGAGTAAATCAATCAATGACTATCATTGATGATTGGACGAGAAGCTAGAAAAAGCCGATGAGCCCGTTCTTTTTTTTATGTATATTTTTAGTTCTTTCCTCTTCTATTTTGCTTCATTCTTGTTTTTGATAATGCTTATAATTATACTAGACGCGGTCTTGGTGACACGTTCAAACAAGTTCACTATAAGATACCACCCGCCACACACAGGGGTAAAACATGAAAAACGCGATCAAAACTGTTTTCTGACGTAACTGTTCGTTTTAGACCTATAGTGTCTTGGAGACAAATGACCAGCATTACAAGGGCTAAAAAGTTAGTTTTTTGAAAAATTGATTAATCCACCTAGTAGTGAGTTAGAAAAATTAACTTTTTTAATATCCATTTTAGAGCTGTATTGTCTGAGAAAAGTTTTTAGCTTGTACTAATTCTAGTAATTTTGCTGAAGAAGTTATAGCTCTAACATTAATTGTTTCAAAGTAATGACAATTTTAAGAAAAATAACACCAATTTTCAGTTTTTTCAATGTAACTTTTTTGCGCGTGATTTTTCATATAAAATATGTTCTAAAGAGTTTTGAAGACAAAAAAGTTGTACACTTTTGCTGAATACATTGTATAGAAATTTTGAAGTTTAAACGAGATATCTTAAAAATACTTAACAAAAATAGTCATTTTGAACTGGTTATATCTGCTGAGTTCGGACGAGTTCGGTTACATATTTTACAGTTTTGCAATAAGAAAAGTATCGCTTTTCGAACCATGTACAATTCAAAGTGGCCAATTTTGATCTTCATTGTGTAAATTTCAATAGAAATGAGATAAAAATAAAGTTTTTATACTAATTTGAGCCCATCTACCATCTCAAGTCCAAGTGGTTCAAGTAGGCCTACTTTTAGGAATCCTACATGTTACAGCCTAATAGTAATAGTTATGCTCAAATTAGAATAAAAACTTCACTTTCGGCTCACTTCTATTGACATTTACACAATGAAGGTCACAATTGGCCACTTTGAATTGTACATTGTTTGAAAGGCGATACTTTTCTAATTTTAAAACTGTAAAATATGTAACCGAACTCGTCCGAACTCAGCAGATATAACCAGTTTAAAACGACTATTTTTGTTAAGTATTTTTAAGATATCTCGTTTAAACTTCAAAATTTCTATACAATATATTCAGCAAAAGTGTACAACTTTTCTGTCTTCAAAACTCTCTAGAACATATTTTATATGAAAAATCACGTGCAAAAAAAGTTATGTTGAAAAAACTGAAAATTGATGTTATTTTTCTAAAAATTGTCATAACTTTGAAACGATTAATGTTAGAGCTATAACTTCTTTAGCAAATTTGCTAGAATTGGTACAAGCTAAAAACTTTTCTCAAACAATACAGCTCTAAAACGGATATTAAAAAAGTTAGTTTTTCTAACTCACTACAAGGTGGATTAATCAATTTTTCAAAGAACTAATTTTTTAGCCCTTGTAATGTTGGTCATTTGTCTCGAAGACACTATAGGTCTAAAACGCACAGTTTCGGCGGAAAATAGTTTTGATCGCCTTTTTCATATTTTACCCCTGTGTGCGCCAGTGCGAAAAAAAACAGCCAGAAACATCAGCAGATGCAATTTACAACATCACTATTTTTTCAGTCTTATTTCTATTCTCCAGCTGTTTTGAAAAAGTTTTTATAAAAATTTTGCAAGAGATACAGATACGTTCAACATAAAGCCTATGTTAAGTAAACGAGGGAACGGTTTCGCGGCGGGCAGCGCGGGATCGTCCGCTTCGAATGAACTTTGCATGTAAAATTCATTCAAGAAGCATACTATGCTATGTATGCTGGAATTAAAAGTAATCGAAGCATGCGTTGATTTTTCGTAAATAAGTTGGTATGTACTTTAATTTAACTTTAGGAAAACGGATGAACGATGATGGCATTTATCTTGATAGTTAAATGTCATACCAACTTAAAAGTGGTCTGCTGTTTATCAGTTGGATTTTTTATAACTTATAATTTGTTTCATTAATATCTATTTAATAATTTTATGTGTATTTAATATCATTAGGACTTCCCATTTCTTGGTATTTTAAATAAACACTCGCATTATAATCGCAAATCTTCTATTGATTTCTTGCAACTAAACCAAATCATCACCAAGCTGATATTGATTTATTTTAAATTTAGTAAAAATATGGTCGTAACTTTATTTTGATCATTAATATTTTCTTAATGTTTTTTTTTTTGTTTTTTGTTAATCGTTTTTTATAATGTGGTTTTTCATTTATAACTTATTTTAGGGTCATCGATAACTCTCTTACGTGTTATTCCAAATAATAATTTTCAGCTTCTTCAGAAATAAAAAAAAATGTTGAAGCAGGAATCACGAAACATTTGTGCAACGTTCAATTATTTTAAGTAGAAACCAATCATCAAAATTATATTTTAATACATATCCCAAAATTTTAATTGATAATTTATGTTGCAAATTTCAGAAAAAAACGACCAGAGGAAGTTTAGATTAGATATATGGACACATTTTGTCAACAACATGTTAAAAATCTTTACTTACATCGTGTTAAAATGCGCTGCTTGAGATAGTTATTGTTGATTTCAGATCCAAGTGTGAAAATAGAATTCTAGCTCTGCTGCTTTTTATTATATGTTGATCATTTATTTTAACTAGTATATGATACTTACTTGATTCAAATATATTATAATTTTTTTTTTTTTAAGATCACCGGTTCCCACACAGCGTTATTTTCCTTTTGGTAGAAATTTAACCCATTTAGGTCATTCTTCCTTGCTCATACATAAACAGGATGTTTGAAATCAATTTATTAGAATTCAAGTCAAGATTTTAAGTCATTTTTTAGTTAAGATCATCGAATTTATTTCAGAATCCTTGTTACTAACAAATTTCAATTTCAGCATCAAATGGTATTGTAGTTTATTATTTTGTACAAATAAAATAAATTCATTTGAAATTCCAGCATTGGAAAAGCAGCAGTTAAACATTTTTAATTCATACAAAATATTCTTCATTCTTCATTCTATATAGTTTGTTGTATCACAGTTTTTAAATCATTTTTCAAATGAATTCTTTCTGGTTTTTTTTTTTACATGTTTTCAATCCAACAAATTTTGATTGATAATTTACAAATTTTCCAGCATGTTTGAAAAATAGTATTTTGCTATCTTGTAAAAAATTATTATGTTAGATTATTTTATACATACATTCATTCATTTGACATTTCTTATCAAAAAGCACCATATTTTTTAATGTGAATCACAGATTTCAGTTCTCACCGAGTAAATCATCGCCTTTTTCAGTGCAGAAATTTCTTGAATTTAAATATAGTTTAAGTGTATTCATCACATAAATTTAGTATTTGCTTTACTTCTTTTATTTATTTCTAATCATTGGCATTGATCGTATCCAACCAATGAAAATAACAATTTACCCTTGAACTTCTTTAGTTGTAGAGACGGAAAAAACATATAATCATTATAGCATGTTTGCAATATATTCTATTTAATTAAGTAGGTATTGTATTTCATAACTTCATATTATTTTACATGGTATCATACTATTCCATAAGACATTTTATTATTTGATTTCCTATTATATTATTTTATATTGATTCATATTGTTTTGTTTAATATTATATGATGGTTGAATGAATAATATCATATTATTCAGATAAATTACATGTATAAAATATAGAAATCATTCATTTTCATACTTATTTTATACTCATATCATATGTTCACATCACTATATAAACCTTTTAGTTTTTTTGTACTTAAAATGAACATATCATTTTCGATATTTTGTCTCAAATATTTTGCATCGCAATTTTTTTTATACTTTAAAAATTGTTTATTTTAGATCAGCTGGCAATAAATAGGGGAGAGTGGGGATACTTGATCCCCTTTTCTTATTTTCATCATATCTTTTTGGAAAAATTAAGCAATTCGCCGTCTCTGACATTTTCTGACTGCTTGTAACTTCAAGTTTCTATGCTCCAAAAATCAGAACGATACTTGAACCCGTTGATGAACTAGAAGCATTTTCGTGGGAGTAAAAAAATTGCGATTTTTCTGAAGTTAGGGGAGACTTGATCCCTTATTGAAGGAGACTTGATATTTTATTCAGAAAGCATTAATCCTTGTATAAAAATCAAACAAAACCCCAAGATAGAATGTTAATTGACTATTTTGGTCATGTTTGTTCTCATTTCACAATTTATAGCAGACATCAGAAGAAAATTCTATAACTTTGTCTCAACGCTAATAACATTGCATACTTAAAGGCGCTATTTTTTATAATTAAGAGAAAATTAATTATTTTTGCTCTATTCTTCAGACAATTGTTTGATAAATATTAGTTTTTGGATAAATATGAGTAATTTCGTAATCAGCAATCATAACGATCAATTCAGAAGAAGAATATGCCGTTTGGAAGGGGGATCAATTGTACCCAACTCTAGGGGATCAATTATACCCATAATCAACATTTTAGAAAACTTTTTCTGAAAAAAGTTGAGAGTTTTCCATTGCTTTGAAAATATGGCATTATGAAGTTCATTTTATGCTCGAACGATTGATATATTGGAACAAATATTTTTTTCATAATTTTCCCATGTAAGGAACATTTTAAAGTGATGAAAAAAGATCTTCAAGTTACATTTTGTGAAATTTTTCAAACAAAGTTAAATCACTCGAACAATTATTTTGTTAAAAAATTTTAAACTACAAGCATTGCTATTTTGCTCATTTTGGCACATTTTTCTAGAGCATTTGATCTTTGTAAGACATTCCAGTTTCGAGATATAGCTAAGGAATCAAGTATCCCCAGGGATCAAGTATCCTCATTCTCCCCTATGGTTATGATACTGATTAAGGTCGGTTACAGCTAAAGGTAAGCTTAGTGTGTCTTGAGGTAAGTTGGGTATAAAGGTGAGATTATTCTGTTGTATAACAATTTCATTTATTGATTATATTATATAAGAACGTTCAATCAGTTGCCAGCTGGGCAGGTATCTACACGCATGCGGAATACCTGTCGAAGATTCATAACACTGAGAATGTTATGAATTTTATACGGTTGCGAAACTGTTTGCTCGTTCTACAAATAAGACATACACAAACACGAAATACATTCATTACATGACAGTTCACACGAAGCCATGGTGTCGGGTATGTGGTAATTTGCATTGAAGATTGGCTGAACTTATAATCTAAAGAATGCAATTTAGCGCATGCGTTGGCGAAACTGCGGTGAATCCGTGCACCCATGGTGGATTATCTACATACATACATACATACATACAAATGTATACATAACAGGTGTTCATAATACACTGTAACTGAATATTTTCTTGGAATCATTTTTGAATCACTTTACAAGCTTCTAGAAATTTTGTTTAAATTTGTTGAGAAACAAGATATTTTCAGCCAAAAAAGTGTTAGCGGTCATTTGATCCCCAACGGTATAAAAAGGTACACCACTTACGTTTTTCGAAATCTACAAACTTTTGAAAAAAAAAATATTATAGTAAAAAACAAGCATTAAGTAAACAAAATTAGTCTTTTTTTTTTATCTAAAAACAATTCTAGTAGTGATGAAAGTTTGAAAAAATAGTTGAAAAGCGTTAGCTTAATTATATAATAATGTTTTCATTGGACTTTTGAAAATTATAGGTACCTTACTTTTTAACGATTATTTATTTTAAATTACTTTTGAATTTCATTTCTTTTGTAATACATGTTACGTCATTTTAGAAAAGTTTTTAATCCATTCGATGCTTTTCAAGAAAAAAAATAGTTCATTTACTTTAAGTGCGAACTTTAAACGCCTTTGGGTAAGCAAGGATTATTAATAAACTTGTTTCCCAATTCAAATGCATAGCAGTTATATAAATTCAGGCGTTTAGTTTAGTAGCATTGGGCACTCAAGGAAAAAAATATTAAAAATCGACAATTATGATAATGAAGTAAAACTTGAAAAAAGGAACGAAAGAAATTCACTTAAGCATACTTTTACTGCAAAATTATGACGAATTTTGCTATCACGCCTTGATAGTTTAATTTACTGTCATCTTGCTGGATATAAAGCAAAAATGAGAGTAAAACATTCGTACTGGTAAGCAACGTGATGCCAATTTTGCAAAAATTAAAACCTTAATTACACCTCATTTTTTCGAAAGACTTGATAGCAGAATGACGTCAAATTTTGCTATCATTGAAAAATATGTGATGCCTAATATTGGCATTATTATGCTTTCCAAGCTCTCGGAAATCGAGGTGTAGTTGGGGTCTCAATTTTAGCAAAATAAGGTATCACTTTGCTAACCAAGTATGAAAATTTGTGCTCTCATTTTTGCTGTGTACCACCTTATGTCAAGCATAATGAGAGCAAATTTGGCTCTCAGGGCGTGATAACAAAATTTGCTATAATTTTGCCATAAAAGTCTGCTCGGGAATCAACATGAAATTTTTCCTCATAATCATCAATAACTTTGTTTATTTTATTAACATGGTTTTCCGTCTCAATCCGACACAACCTGATAAACAATGTTCCTCCAACTCACTCGGTCCATGGCAACTGTTCTACAATTTTTCGGACAACCCACATTCGCCAGATCACGCTCCACTTGGTCTAACCACCTCGCTCGTTGCGCCCCCGCTCGTCTTGTTCCTACCGGATTCGTAGCGAACACCTGTTTTGCAGGACAGTCGTCCATCTTTCTCGCAACTCGCAACATGTCCTGTCCAGCGTATTCTACCAGCCTTCACCACCTTCTGTATACTGGGCTCGCTGTAGAGCCACGCGAGCTCGAGCTTTATCCTTCGACTCCGCACTACGTTCTCCTTCACACCGCAAAAGATGATTCTTAACACTCGTCGCTCGAATACTTCGCAGGCCCTCCTCAAGCGATCCATGTCTCGGGCCCGTAGAGAACAACCAGACTGATGAGCGTCATGTACAGGTTACACGATGGACGAAGAGAATGCCGCGCGGGCGGCAGTAGTGCAAAGAGGCACCCGTCGAAATGTGGAAAATCACCGACAGCGGAAGAGGCAGCGAGTCCGAATTTTCCAGGAGAAAAAGCGCCGCCTGGAGGAGGAGGAGCTCGAGGAGCTGGAGCAGTTGCATCGTTCCCAAGAAACACGAAAGTTCTATCAGAAACTCAACTCATCCCGCAAAGGCTTCGTGCCGCAAGCCGAAATGTGCCGGGATAAGGACGGGGGCATCCTGACGGACAATCGTGAGGTGATCAAAATGTGAAAGCAGCACTTCGATGAACACCTGAACGGCGCACATGCAGGAGATCCAGATCCAGGGGGAAAGTACATCGCCGGCGTAGCCAACGACGTAACGGAGCCAATCCCAACGATGAGTGAGGTTAAGGAAGCCATTCGCCAGCTGAATAGAAACAAGTCAGCTGGGAAGGATGGCATCGCAGCTGAACTCATTAAAATGGGCCCGGACAAGTTGGCCGATTGCCTACACCGGTTGGTGGTCCGGATCTGGGACATAGAACAGCTACCGGAGGAGTGGAAGGAGGGGGTAATATGCCCCATCTACAAGAAGGGCGACAAATTGGACTGTGAGAACTACCGAGCGATCACTGTCCTCAATGCCGCCTACAAAGTGTTGTCCCGAATCCTACTCCGCCGCCTAACGCCACAAGCAAACATATTCGTGGGAAGTCATCAGGCCGGCTTCATGGAGGGACGGTCAACGACGGACCAGATATTCACATTATGGCAAATCCTCGAAAAATGCCGGGAGAACCAAGTCCCTACGCACCACCTATTCATCGACTTCGAAGCCGCATACGACACGATCGACCGTAACGAGCTGATCAGACTGATCAAGGCGACGATGGATGGAACGCAGTGCTGTGTGCGGATTTCGGGTGAATTGTCGAGTTCATTCGAATCGCGCAGGGGGCTTGGACATGGTGATGGTCTATCCTGCATGATGTTCAACGTGGCGCTAGAAGGTGTTATTCGACGAGCGGTGGGCGAAATGCGGGGCACGATTTTCAACAGATCCAGTCAACTTATCTGCTTTGCCGATGACATTGATATAGTCGGCAGATCATCTGCGGCGGTGGAAGACATCTACCGCAAACTGAAACGTGAAGCAGGAAGGATTGCGTTGATGATTAATACGTTCAAGACGAAGTACATGCTGGCCTGCGGATCCGAGACCGACCGAACCTGCTTGTCCAGTAATAACAAGGTCACGATCGACGGCGACGAGCTGGAGACAGTCGAAGACTTTGTCTATCTCGGCTCACTGGTGACCGCAGACAATGACACCAGCCGTGCCTACTATGGACTCCACAAGCAACTGCGGTCGAGAAGACTTAGCCCTCGCACGAAGTGTAACCTGTATATGACGCTCATTAGACCGGTTGTTCTCTACGGGCACGAGACATGGATATTGCTCGAGGAGGACCTGCGTACACTCGGAGTATTCGAGCGACGAGTGTTAAGAACCATCTTTGGCGGCGTACAGGAGAACGGAGTGTGGAGGCGAAGATGAACCACGAGCTCGCGCGACTCTACGGCGAACCCAGTATCCAGAAGGTGGTGAAGGCTGGCCGGATACGCTGGGCGGGACATGTTGCGAGAATGCCGGACGACTGTCCTGCAAAACAGGTGTTCGCTACGAATCCGGTAGGAACAAAACGAGCGGGGGCGCAACGGGCGAGGTGGTTAGACCAAGTGGAGCGTGATCTGGCGAACGTGGGGTGCCCGAGAAATTGGAGAACGGTTGCCATGGACCGAGTGAATTATAGGAATTATGTTCGTCAAGTTATGTCGTGAGACGGTATACTATGTAAATAAAAAAAAAAGTACAGGTTACACTTTGTGCGTGCGAGGGCTAAGTCTTCTCGCAGTTGCTTGTGGAATCCATAGTAGGCACGACTTCCGCTGATCATTCGCCGCCTGAGTTCACGGCTGGTGTCATTGTCTGCGGTCACCAGTGAGCCGAGATAGATAAAGTCTTCGACTATCTCCAGCTCGTCGCCGTCGATCGTGACCTTGTTATTACTGAACAAGCGGGTTCGGTCGGTCTCGGATCCGCAGGCCAGCATGTACTTCGTCTTGGACGTATTAATCATCAACCCAATCCTTCCTGCTTCGCGTTTCAGTTTGCGGTAGATCTCTTCCACTACCGCAAATGATCTGCCGACTATGTCAATGTCGTCGTCAAAGCAGATAAGTTGACTGTTCACCGATTGTCGAATAACACCTTCTAGTGCCATGTTGAACATCATGCAGGATAGACCATTGCCTTGTCGAAGCTCTCTGCGCGATTCGAATGAACTTGACAATCCACCCGAAATCCGCACACAGCACTGCGTTCCATGCATCGTGCTTCCCGGAGAAGCCGATCTCGTCCATGATTTCCCATGACTCGTCGCGGTCGATTGTGTCGTTTGCGGCTATGTGTCGATTGACGGCAGTTTTAAAGGATTTGCGAAGTTTGAAGATCTGGTCCGCCGTAGACCGCCCCTCTATAAAATCGGCTGACTTTTCGCTCGGTAGTTCTCACAGCCCAATTTGTCGCCCTTCTTGTAGTTGGGGCATGTTACCTCCTCCTTCCATTCCTCCGGTAGCTGTTTCGTGCCCTAAATCCGGACCACCAACCGGTGTAGGTAGTCGGCCAACTTGTCCGGTTACCGGTTCTATTTTAATGAGCTCAGCAGCGATTCCATCCTTGCCAGCTGACTTGTTGCTAAAATTCATCTAGCTTCCTTAACTTCGCTCTTCGTTGGGAGTGGTTCCTCTACGTTGTTGGCTACGCTGGCGATGTATTTTCCCCCACCGTCCACCATTTGATCACCTCACGATTGTCCGTCAAGATGCCTTCGTCCTTTTCCCGGCTCATTTCGATGATTTTCCACGTTCGTCGGGTGATTCTCTGCAGTCCTGCCGCCTGCACTTCGTATTATTCGCTTATCACCCTCCCATACTTCTCGTCGAACCAGTTGTTTTGCTGAGTTCGTTCTACATGCCCGATGACGATCTCCGCAACGCTATTGCTGGCTGTTTTGGTGGTATCCCAACAGCTCTCGAGAGGGTCTTCGTCAAACTCGCCCTCTGCTGCCAGCGCTACTTCGAGCGATTGCGCGAGTTAAAAGTACCCGAATGGGCTTTCTCAGAAATTATAAGTTAAACCACTCCGTTTGCTCATCGGACTAAGAATAATTTATTTTCTATCCTAGCTACAGTTCAGTGCCGTCGTTTTCGGCGATCGATGTTGTTCCACTTATTCGTCGCTGACCTAGGCAAACAACACATGTTGTTGTTAATCAGCATGGTTCATCGTCCGTATACTAGGGTGGTGCAGCTCGCTGGTGGTGTCGACTGGTTCGTTGCTAACTCGCGTAGTCTGATGTGACTTCAGGTTGTTTCAGTCGTGCGAAATCACCATCACCAGATAGTGGTCTGACTCGATGTTGACGCCTCGATAGGAACTGACGTCGATGATGTCCGACAACTTCGATGATGTCTATCAAAACGTGATCGGTCTGTGATTGCGTTTAGTACGGTGATCTCCAGGTGTACTTGTGTGAGAGGCGGTGCTGGAAAAAGGTACTACGTACGGCCATTCGTTTGGATGCGGTGGAATCTATTAGTCTAAGGCCGTTTTCGTTGGTCAGCTGATGCGCACTGAACCTTCCATTTGTCGGTTTGAATTCACCTCCTGGCCAACCTGAGCTTTAAAATCCCCGATGACAATCTTGATATCATGTTCCGAGTAGCGGTCGTATTCACGCTGTGCGTAGAATCCGTCTTTGTCGTCGCCAGTACTTCCGACATGAGGGCTGTGCACATTGATGATGCTGACGTTAAAGAGCTGATTCTCAACCGGCACATTCGTGGGTCGATCGGCCACCAGCCGATCACGCGCTTCGTCATCTTCCCCATCACTATAAAAGCTGTTCCAAGCTCATATATGTTGCCGCAGCTCTGGTAGATGGTATGACTATCTCGGAACGTTCGTACCAGGCTTCACGGCTACAGCATACCTTCTGTAGCACTACGATGTCAAATTGGCTGCTCTTCAATTCTTTGGAAAACATCTGGGTCCTGCTCATGAAATAAGGAGATCAGAAGTACCATGTTCTATTCTAATTGTGTTTTCGTTTAGAAGCAGTAGCAACCTAGTTATCCACGAGTTTTACCCTAACTGCTGTCATTGTGTTCGTTTGTCAATTCAGAAGTCCACCAGTGTTGCCCGAGATATGAACCTTAAGCAGGCGGTTGCAACCCGTAGAAGTTGTAAGTGTTGGGGGTAAGCATAAGGGTGAGTATAAATAGCAACCATACAGGCCCGTGCGAAGGGTCTGTCCATGGGGGGGGGTTTCGAAATTCAAATTTAGCTAGAAGCAATAACAACAACAAAAATTCACAATAAATCCGATAAGTCAATAAAAAAATATTAAAAAATTTGTGATTCCATGTTTTGTTGTAAATATTTAAAAAAAAATAAAGCACTTCAAAAACCTTGAAATTTTTCTTCAAAGATATTTTTGAAGCATATTTTTGAAACTTTTGATAGATTAGCCAAAAAATCCTGATCGATTCAAAAACGATGATTGAAAATTACGTGAGACGTTTGTAAACCTTAAAATTCATATCAAATAATTTAAATATTTTTTCGCTGCCAATTTAAATACTGAGTTCTGACAAGGAGAAAAAGTCGAAATTGTGTTTTTCTTAATAAAAATTTATAAAAAAAACTAAACAATAAAATTTGGTGAAGTTATTATTAAATACAAACAAAATATAAAAATCAAACAAATAAACTTTAAAGATGATTTTTTTTTTCATTAAAAACTTCATATGACTTCGAAAATTAATTCATAGAATTCAATTGATAGCTTAAGAAATCAGCACTTTATGCCTTTGATAATATGGTAGATTTAGAATTTTCTTCAAATTTACTAAATTTCCTGAATCTTTACATAAATTTTGTCAATCGTCTTTAGTTTTGGTGATATATAGTTTATAAGTTTAAAAATGAATCAATGTTGAGTGAAATCAATCATTGATAACTAATTAACTAACAAATCTACATGAAAGAACAAAAAATGGCTCTGGATTTGTTTACTTCATTTTACTAAGAAGGAAAAATATTTCGATCATGATGATGATGAATAATCTCAAAATAATAAATTTAACAGTTTTTAAAAATTGGACAAATATCATAACAATACGAAGGTTTCATATAATTGAACCATTTTGTTGAAGCCTGCAAAATTATATAATTTTTGCTTTGAAAAAATATCTGAAATATGTAAAAATTCCTTTTTTTTACAGAAAAACAGTCAAACTTTTTTCGCAGAAGTCACAATAACTTAGAAAAAGTTGATGATTAAATTTTAACCATTATTGAATTTTTTTTGTAAAGCTTTTAAAATTTTGTCTAAAAAATTCCGATTAATCTTAATTGATTTTAACACATCTAAAAGTTAAATCAAAAAGGAAAAGGTGATATAAAGAAAACAATAACAGCATATTTGGATGTAATAAATTTAATTTGAATTATCTATAAAGTTTTTTGCACTTCGGAAAAATGTGATTTTTTTTGGCCTTGTGTAATTCATGAAAAACCCTTTGAATGTAGAGTTGAGTATAAGAAGAACAAGAAACACAAAACAAAATTGAAGCTAAAATTTGTTTATTGAAGAGTGTTTATAATTCGTAGAAAATTTTTAATGACTTTTTTTTATAATCAAAGTGATTAATAATAATATTGAAGTTAAAGTTTTATTGGCTTATTCTGATGACTATCGGAAGTATTAAACGCTTGTCACATTTCTACCAATTTTTGGATATGTAAAATAAGTATTCGATGAATGAATTTTGTTAGCTTCAAATTCTGAATTTGGTTGGTTACACTTCTTAATAAAAACCCATTGTAAATACAACCCATTTTTTGTGTCAAGATTTGAGTTTCAATACAGATGGTCTAATGAATTCTATTCTATTTTGTTTATTTATGAAGGATTTTTACCAACAGGTCTAATGAATTACAAACTGAAATATATAATTCAAAATTAATATCAATTAGGAAACGTCTTAAAGTGAAATGTCTTGGGCCTTGAGTGATTTAGGATTAAATTCCGCCGAAGGCGAGAAAAATGGTAAATTCCTTTCTTGAACTGAACAATTTTTATTGGAAAAAATCTCCATGGGAGGGGTTAAACCCCTAAAACCCCCCCCGTTCGTACGGCCTTGCAACCATATATTTGCATCGTCCCGGGTGATAATTTTATTTGTTTATTCATAAAAAATTTTGCCCCGTGCCAAAGATATTTTGTAATTCTAAATTAAAACATACGCATTTTTATGATATTTCTTTCTATAGAAAAATCTTCCGAACAAGGTAAGCATATCTTGCTGGCCTGATATTTTAATTCGCTGCGTAATTACTTAATCATTATCCTCTAATCGCTGTATTATGGGCAAAACGAAAGCATCACAAGTTTTCATTTTTCCGTTATTCAAAATACTATCTTCAAATAACTGACAATCCGGGTGGTCGAAATAATTTATCAAAAAGTGCATCAGAGCAATTTCTACCAAGTAAATCAATTAAAAATCGCTTATCCGTTAGAATGTTCTCTCGGGGAAGAACAAATTTAGCCAAGAACCACAGGCATCCACCAGCAATCGCAAGGTTTCCGGTTTTTGTGCTCCTGAGCCGTCGAAACCTGCAAGTGTAATTGTGGTTTCAGGCAGGGAACTTGCTGAACCTGAAGAGTGACCCAGCTTCTGGGTCATCGATAATTGCTTTTGGTGTGTTTATTTTGGACTTCATATTCTGTCAACACTCGACGCTTTCCATCAACATGAGGGTATGAAAAATGACTTATAATTAATTGGCAACGGACGTGCATGGGTTTCGTTGGAAAATTTCAGCTTTGTTGGTACAAAGTTGCTTTACCAAAACAGTTTATGTTATGATTGTGGTTTAACAATATTTGAGAACCATTTGAACTTTTCCAAGTCTACCTAATCTTTTTGAAGGTTCACTGCCTGTCTTCAACGGGTTTCGTAATGATTCCATAATTTGAAAAACGTTTGGCCCAAAAGATTAACTAAATCGATTTTCTTCGACATAATCAAAGCCATTAGCCCAGCCCCTTTTAAATTGAAACTGGAGCGATTGGAAATAAATACAAACTTATCAACTAATGATTTCAAATCGCCAAATGCTCTGCAAAAAAGGCCTTGAATCCGCAAATCCTGAAACAAAATCCCCCTTGGTCGATGCTCGAACGTCATAAAATATTACAACCGACATGAATTACGAGACCAAGTTCATAACATACATACTGATCGAAGCCAGGCGAGGACGAAGACGGAAAGAAAATCGAATCACCCAGCTCACACTTTTGTGTGCCTCCAGAATTTTGGCTGCCCTCCCGTTTAAAGTTCTTCGATCGAAAGACTGCAGTAATTACAATCGGCGCGGCGACGCGAGGTTAAGAAACTCGTTTGGGGAGCCGCAAAAGCCGCCAGGAACGTGACGCCAATTCCAATCACCGATGAAGCGTAAAACATTTTTATTAAAAATTATTACAAACATAAACAACGAAAGCCCGATATGAAAGATGGTTTTTGCTGTAAAGGGGTTGAGGAATTTGCTTGATGGTGGTTAACGTTAGATGGATAATATTTTATTGGTTTTCAAGTTTTACAATGATAGACTACATGATTTAGTTTTTTTTTCAATTCGATGAAAAAAGGAAAGTGATCAACATATTTTAAAACATTTTGAGCAAAATAAATAAAAATAATGATTATGATTAAATCCCTTTCGAATGCGAAGTTGGTTTTCAAAGAGTTAGTAGATTTTCGATTTTTTTTATAAACCAACAATTAGAAAACAGCCAAAACATAAAAAATGTTTTCAATAATTCTTCCGTAAATGTTTATCATCGCCTATCAAACATGATCTCCTTAGAATGCGGGTAGCATGCGTGACTTTCTATTCGACGGCCGGGATGAGACCTTCGCAGCATGGAAGTGGAGGATTGAGCGCCGATTAGTCCCTAAAAACCTCATCCACACCATGGTGCGCACCCCTGAGGAAGACGACTGCGCCATCCCAATGAAGGAGCACGCAGAGAAGGAACGGCGCCTGGTAGCCCTCCGGAAGCGCAAAAACAAGGACTCCGAGGCACTGGACGAGATCGTGATGGCCGTCAACAACATCGACCTAAACCGCATAATCGGGGTACGATATGCGAAGGAGGCCATGGAAATCTTGGTGAAGACTTACCAGAGCGTTGGCACCTATTCTTGGATTGCGATGCGCGACAGGCTCCATGACCTCAAACACCGGAGGAACATCAGATCGTTGAGTCATTTGTTTGAGGAATACGATCTCTTCGTTCAGGAGCTTGAGCGCATGGGTGCTAACATCCCGGCGGATGAAAAGGTCCATGCGCTGATCTCCGCGGTTCCAAATGACTACAACCACGTAAAAGGGGGATTGACCGTTCTACCGATTGCGGACCTTTGCGCGAAACCGATACTGGAGCTGAAAAGAATGTTCCTGGGCGAAGAGCTATCATTTCAAAGTCAAAGGACTTTCCAACAAGGTATTCAGCACCAAACTCCGCGATGAAGGCTCGAAAGGCGGAGAAGATAATTTGGTTCGGATGTGGCGAACCGGGGCTCTACAAAAATCGTTGCCCAGCCCAACGTAAAAGCCGACGGGGAAAAATTATGGTAGCTGTCGAAGCTCGACGTTCAACTGCTGGGGTTACCAGCGGACGAAAAGAGCACAGGGTAAGATTTGTCGTCGATTTCGGCACCACCCAGCACATGGTCCAGGATGAAGGTCTTCTCCAGGACGTCAGAGACCTTGCCGAGCCCTTCATCAAAAAAACGGCTAAATCTGGCGAGAGTCTATGTGCGAAGAAATCTGGCAAAGTTGTATTAAAGAGCGTAGTTGGTAAATCAATAAAACCCATAATACTCTAAAACGTTCTTTTTATACCCGAACTGGAAGAGAATTTACTCTCAGTTCGAAAATGCACCGAGAACTTGAAAAGGGTAATTTTTATGGGCAACCAAGTTCGGTTCGAGTATTCTGGAGATGGGTTTGCTGAAGGAAAAATCGTTGACAGCTTGTATTGTCTTGATTTTCTGTGGTCTGGTCAGTCTCATCGGAAAGCGCTGCTTGGAAGCCATACGACGACACAAAAATGGCATATGAGGCTAGGTCATCTTGGTCTTGCGTCAGTACAGCAGTTGGTTCGCGACAAAATGGCAGAGGGTATCTGTCATTTACCAGCCAAAATTGAAAACCAAGCTGCATGGCAGGAAAACAGACAGCCAACAAGTTCAACAATGCAAAGCTCCCTCGGTCGGTTAGACCACTCGAGCTTGTGCACCCCGACGTTTGTGGGTACATGGAGGTGTCGACGTTTGACGGATTCCGCTATTTCGTCACCTTCATCGACGTCTATACCCACTTCATGGTCGTGTATCTACTCAAGCACAAGAGCGAGGTCTTCGAGCGGTTTAAACAGTACGAGGCAATGGCTACAGCACACTTCGGTCATAAGTTGTGCAACCTGCGATGCGACGACGGGCGTGAATACATCAGCAACGAATTTCAACGACATTGTTCTGAGAAAGGAGTTCAGATGGTATTCACGGTCCCATACACCCCTCAATAAAACGGTGTCAGCGAACGAGCCAACCGAACTCTGATGGAAAAGGCAAGGGCGATGCTCCATGGCTACAAGCAACCGAAAGCTATGTGGGGCGAAGCGGTTTTGTGCGCTGCGTTCCTAACGAACCGGTCACCAGGCCCTGTTGAAAACCCAGGCTGAATAATCTCCAGATTTTCGGGTGCCTAGCGTACGCAAAGATTCCGAAGGAAAAGCGGCAAAAGCTCGATCCAAAATCCAAACGACTTGTTTTCGTGAGCTATGCAAACAACGGGTTCAGGCTTTGGAACGGGTCGAGTCGATCCATTGAAATCCATCGAAACGTAGTCTTCGATGAAACCAGCATTATGGAGCCTGAACAAAACGACGTAGAGCCACTCCCATCATCCATCGAGAAGCCCGAGATTTCAACAGAGCCAGAATCAACATTTGAGCGGTTAGCCAATGTACCAGAACAACAAAACACTGTCGAGCGGTTAGTCGAAGTGTCATCACCCGAACCCACGTCCGAGCGGTTAGCCGATGTGCCTGCTGATCCCATTCAAACTGTAAGAAACAGTTTGATTGAAGATGAACCCGGCGAAAGCGACTATGAGAGCAGTGCAGAATTCCCAGACGATGAGGACGACGATGATGTACAAAATTCCGTCGATCCGGAACCGACTCTAAGACGAAGTCAGCGAACTCGAGGAGTTACTCAACGGTACGTGCCCAACGTAGCCGCTGTTATTGATGAGGAGCTACCTCAAAACATCTACGAACTGAAGCGCCGAGACGACTGGGAGACCTGAAAGACCGCCATTGACGAGAAGATGGCTGCCTTAGAAGAAAACAAGACTTGGGAAGCGGTCAGCTTAGCCCCAGGTCATAGAAAACCCATTCTATCGAAGTGGGTGTTCACCATAAAGGATGACGGTCGTTACAAGGCACGACTGGTTGCAAAAGGGTGTTCTAAGAGGCCAGGACTAGACTACTGGGAAACCTTCGCTCAGGTGGCCAAGATGGAGAGTGTTTGCACAATCTTGGCGTTGGCAAACGAACTCCACATGGTCGTTCATCAGTTGGACGTCAAAACTGCATTTCTTAACGGAAATTTAGAAGAGGTTATCTTCATGCAGTTGCCAAATGACGACATCGGCAAATCGAAGGTGGTTCGGCTGGTTTCGTTCTCTTTAGTCAATTCGCATATAGAGAACAATAGCGGTTGACAGTTAGTGATGATCAATGATGATGACAACAAAATAAATGTTGTCATCATACACGCTAAACTCAGCCAACATAGATTGTGGTTATGAGTTACCCTGCAGTGTTGGCAGTATTAGTATTTAAGGAATGATTCAGAGTTGGGAATCACCTAGGTTAAACAATAAGATTGTTATCGCTGTAGGTCTAAGTTAGATTGTATGAACTTGACGAACAGAAATGAATAAATGATATCTCATTTCAAAACCAAATCCCTGTTGCTAAATCATTGATTTCAAAATTAAAATATTTAAATTACAAATTTTTTGAATCACTTTTAACTTTCTAGTGCCCAACCCCGCCATTAGACGGGGTTTACTAAATTTGTCATAAAATCGCAAGAAATAGTGATTTTTAGAATAAAAATTTGCTCATTGATGAAAAAGATGTTGTATTAAGTTTCCTTAATGGTGACAAATGTTTGACATGCACGTGGTATTTGCTTTAGCTAAGAGAAGTTTAAAAGCTTAAAAAAGTTTAAAAGCTAAGAGAAGTTCATACGAGAAAGTGTCCTATTTAACAAAAATCATCATTTTAAAGGTGTTAGAAAACATTGTTTTTCGTTTCAAAAAAATGAAGCACCAAATGAAGCAAAGATGTGGGATTGATTTTTAAAAAAATAGTTAAAAATGATGACACTTGCTTGAAAATATTTTGTTTGATGAATTAAATATTCTCCATCAATAAGGTTTTTTTTAGAACAAATGTTTTTTGTGATCACAAAATACAACTTCAATGATTTTTTTTTTCGAAAAAATGGGTTCTACAGCAAGGTTGACAGAATTTTTCAGCAAGTTTGCTGGTCGGAACGATCCGGGCTATTCAATGAAAAAATCTGGAAAAAAGGCATTTGATTTCAAAATTGTCGACCAAAAATCCAAGCAATATCTGGGCAAACTTGATCAAAACCCAGGAATTACTCAACAAGAATCAAGTAAAAAAACTTAAATTTTTTTTCGACCTCATCAGCTGATTTTTTTTTATTGTATTTAAGGCTTTCATAAAACCTTTCATGGTAACTATCATAAAACTTGCTCAATAAAATTGGTTTTATTCACATAAATAAAACAAATTATTACATAATTTGTTTTTTTATTCGATTAATGAAGTGAATAAATCAGGGCTTTTTTCAACGAAATTTTGGCAATGGGGACGGGCCAGACTTTTCCCATTTTTTTTATAAATATTCGGGCAAACCCGGATAAAACCAGGCTCTCCGACAAGCATATTCTAGAGGGCTAATGGAGAAGTTTAAGAAAAATGATCATGAAAAGTGATTTGGAAGCCGACAATACGGTTTAAAATTTGTTGATGGTTTCGATGAAAGAAAATGTTTTTTTTTTTTAGTTTTTTTCTAGATTTTTGTTGAGTAATTTCCGATTTTTGACAAAATTTGCTTAGATATTGCCCGGATTTTTGGTGGTCAACTTTGAAATCAAATGCCCGGATTTTGCCAGGTTTTCATATAAAATTGCCAATATTTATAAGGCTTGGATAAGAGCTGGAAAAAAACTGGCAACCTTAGCCATAGAAAGCTGATAGACTAATAAACATACATACAAACTAGTTTAAAATAATTTTTTTGTCCTTTTTAATGAAGAATCTAGATTATGGCCAAGATATTTTAGTTTCAGATAAAGAATGCTTTAAAAAAATTAAACCTAACCATTTTTATAAAATTCAACTAAAAGAAAAATAAGTGTTATGTTAGGAACATCTTTTCTAACTAGCTAAAATTCATATATTTTTTCGTAAATATATCAGAATGATGGAAAATTTAAGACCAAACTGCCCATAGTAATTTTTTTTATTTATTTAACTGTTGATTTTGTTTGTGAAAAAGTTTTCATCAGCATGGATCGTTAGATGAACGTGTTTGATAAAATTCTGCGCAACAGATAAATATAAGTAATTGGATATGGTGTTACGGATTTTTTGTGAATCCCGTCTAAACACGGGGTTGAACTTTAGAGGGTTGAATAAAATTAAAGATAATATTGGAAGCTGAAAATTTGAAAGCAAACTACTGAAAGTAGGGTTCAATAAACTCCGGCTGAATTTAACTTTTCACATTAAAATTAATTATTTTTATTTTTACTATTGATAGATCCTAGGCTTCAGCCTTTTATTTTTAATGTTGTTTACAATTTATTTATGGAAAAACTAACTTAAGTCTATTTTTGATTTGTTCTCTGGACATATTCAGTTTTATAAAGTTAGCATGTGCATTGTAGAGCGCCATCATTCTGTATATTGGTTCATTGCAAGCATAGTTTTGAATTCGGTTAGGGAGCTGGAACGGCCGTATGCTGCGTAGACTGCTACGTCCTTCGTTAGGAGAAATCTGTGACATCAAATACGGTGAAAAATATTTTCCACAGGTCAAATCCTCTAAAAACAACATGTCGATTGATTTTCTGCGATTTTCTAGTGATTCCAAGCCAACCAGCATACACAAAGCTCGATATCCTGGCATATCTTCTTGCCAGCCAAGGTTTTTCAAGGCGTACCTTAGAAATCGTTTTTCGAACTCTTTCGATTCTATTCTTATGAACATTGTAGTATGGCTGCCACACAATACTGGCATATTCGATAGTGGTTCGGATAAGTCCAACATAAATCGAGACGATAGTATAAGAATTGTACAACTCGTGACAAATCCTGCTAACCATACCGTACATGGAATTGGCTTTGGCAACGACTTGTTTTTTTTTTTGTTTTTTTTTTTTTTGTTTTTTTACACATATAAAGCGGCCCACCACACTCCCCCACACCAAAAAGCTTATATGAGCCCCCTGGTAATGGACGCTTTCTGTTCTCATCATGTCTGGCAGCAAACAAAAAAAACAAAAACGCGAGCAAAATTTATTCATGCTGAGAACCTTAACAAAAATGTTTTTTTACTTAATGCGAGGGAATGAAGCTAGACAAGTAAACTAAACTAAACTAAGAATGAATCTCAGTGGAAAGAGTATTCCTTTGAAGAGATCCATATTTTATAAATAATTAATACAAAAGAAACAAATTAAAAATTAATTGATAAAGCTAATATACTAACTAGGAAAAAATACTTACAAAAAAAATTTTAACGTTACTTTAGAAAAAAAAATAGTTAAAATATATGTGTAACAAAAAATAAAAAAAATACTGGCATGATGATAAGGTTTACGACTGAAGTTCTTTGAGGTGACGTATCACTTTCGATTTGAAGATGTTGCGGTTGTTAGCATTTTTGACAACTTCTGGAAGGCAATTGTAAGAAGCAGGTCCAATGTAAGAAATTCTGCGTTGACCAAAAGATGTTAAGCAACGGCTTCGAAGCAAATGATGTGATTGACGAGTATGGCGAGATCGAGTGCCTGAGTTAAACAATAAATTTCTTGTGTTGTCTAATGAGTTCAAATTGTCGAAGACATACAATAATGTTTGCAGACTACACAAGTGGGTAAGAGGTAAAATATTGTAAGTTGTATTCAAGTACAGTAAAGACGTAGGGTAGAGATAAGGAAGTTTGAATATGGTTTTTATGCAACGATTTTGTAATGTCTGCAATCGCCCGAGGATAGACAGGGACTTGTTCGACATTTGACTTTTTCGATATGTTTCGAAAAACTAAGTTTTGCATCCAACTCTACGCCTAGATCTTTCATTGAGAATTTTCTTGTTACGGAACAGTTGTTTTCAAGACAATAATCGTGCACTATGTTGCTCATCTTCCTTGAAGGTGAAAAGGTGCACCACTCAGAAAATTTGTTAAGCGCATTCTGTAGAACCATACAATCCTTGGGATACCGAACAGGAAGAAACATTTTCAAATCATCCGCGTAGATCAGCACAAACACGTCACGCAGCACTTCGGGGAACTCGTTCATTACAGTTATAAAAATTAATAAGTTATTCATATCTTCGAGTTTACAATTATACAGAAATAAATGATATTTTTCTTATGTAATTTTGACAAATCGCAATCTATGATAAAATAGGATTTATCATAGCTCTGATAAATTCTGAATAAAATAAAATAGTCGTTTTCAAACGATTTTAAAAAAAATCCTCATTGAGACTTTTCCCGTTTGCTATCATATGATGCTTTCATTTTGAAACAAAGGTAAATTCAAGCTTACACGTGTTTTTGTTGCTGTTAAGGCGAGACAATCAAGGATTAATCGAGGGAGATTATTCCCGCGCTCGAACGTGATTGATGCTGATGAGGAGCTGATGGAAGGTGATTTTTTCCATTCTTAACCCCGATGATGAATCGCTTTCGAAAAGGTCCCAAAGCAGAGGAAATGCGTTTCAATATTAGATTTTTTTGGCTCTTTATCCATCAGATTCTTAAGCAATCATCACCATGAGATTGAAAGCGGAAAGAAAATCGTTTAGTGATGTTTGATGAAGCTCAAACAGGAAATCAGATGTTAGAAGAGCCAGTTAGAACATTAGAAACGGTCAATAAATAAAAGATCCTTTTACTGTGCGCTTCCGTTTGGAGGCAAACGTTGATGTTGATTGACTTTGCTGCTGTCAGTTTCGAAGATTTTCTTTTGCTCCGAGACCAGTTGTTTACCTTTCTCATGAGCTGCCGATTGGATTCCGATGCATACACAAAATAAGTCCCATGTCCCCTGGCTTTAGGGAAGACACTTTTTGAAGAAGAGTTCAACGAACCTCGAATAACCGTATTTTCGGGATGATTATCTTCGGTTCTCGTAACGATATCCTCCGGTTCACCTGAGCCATGAATCAATTGCTAAGCGTATTTGAATAGTCCTGTCCGAGAAAAAAAAACCCTTGAACGTGTTTCGGTCATCCGATTCGGCTATTTGGAATATTTGGGAGGATCGTCACCAGCAGCAGTCACGATTTGCCCGAGAGCATCCATAAAGTGCCACGCGACTGGTTTCAGTTCTAAGGTCGGCAATGAGCAAGAATAAAAAGTTTAAAACGCCGGACTTTCTTTAACGGCACCTTCGATCAGCCTCCCGAAACCGGGATCGCTTTCGGGTAAAGGATCAAGTGAAGACAGGGTCCAACGAAAATATCGCATATATGAAAAACATCAAAATTCCATCCATCCCATCGCAAAATTTCGCATCACTTTTAATGGACTCTCTCAAACTGCGCCAGGGCATTTTGCACTTCGAGTCGGTCACGGTTGTTGTTGGTTGTTGGCATCTAGAGCGGTCATCTTTTCACTTCTCTTCTGTTCGTGTGCCGATTGTCGATTATCTTCTGCCTGGACCTGCTCCGTGCTTGAGCTTATCAGCATGACATCTTGTAGTGGGGTGCATCATCTTTCGAGCCAAATGAGACCAATTCCACGCGCCTCTTCTCATCGAGGATGTGATCTTGGCCATTAGAGAAGACCAATTTTGGCAATGTTGCTGATTTTTTTTTTCTCGGATAACTAAAGCTCTCTTAACTTTCTGCTAACTATTAAATCTCGAAAGTTTATTTTAATTTTTCGATGCAACATTGCAATTATGTTAAATTGGACCAATCGCAATGCTGAGTTTCTTTATTGAATTTATTTATTTATTTATTTATTTACTCGATCCTAGGCTTCAGCCTTTAATCTTTACTAGTTTTAACTAAATATTAAGAATACGCTAACTTAAATCTATTTTTGATTTGTTCTCTGGATATTTCTAGCTTTATCACATTAGCATGAGCGTTGTAGAGCGCCATCATTCTATAAATAGGTTCATTCCGAGCGTAGTTCTGGATACGGTTTGTTAGCTGAAACGGCGCAAACTGCTACGTCCTTCGTTAGGTGAGATTTGTGACAACAAATACGGTGAAAAATATTTTCCAGTGTTTAGGGGAGATGAGGGCATAATGGGCACCTTAAGGAAAAAGCTTATTTAACCATAGAAAACAGCTATAATATGTGAATTACATCATTGTTTCGTGTTCCGACACTCAAATAGTCTATTGTCTAATTGGATGAAACTTGAAAAAGTAGATAAAAACGTTTAAAAATGCATTTTAAAATTTTTTGCCGAAAGCTGAAAACCAGTCACTGTAGAGGCATAATAAGAAACCCCCCGAGGCAGTATGAGCACCATTAATGAAGGCATAATGAGCATTTTCTGCCGGGGAATCTAGCAGCGAATTCGACTCGATGAAGTCAATTGAGTAATAGAGCTACAGCTCAACTTGTATCGTCTGACGATTTGGCCTATTGGTTAGATGTCGGAGAGATAATCAGTAGGCTCGAGTTCAATTCCTGGTGGAGGTGGATTTTTTTTTTCTTCATTTATCATTTATGATCATGATTGCACTAAACGGTAAGGCGTAGATTCATCAAACAAAGCAAAAACAAAATAATCTAGGTCTGTTTGTAGAATTCAAAGAATTAACACATGTTCATACATTATGTTTCTGGTGTTTTGTTTGACGGATGATGCTTTGATGCTATTAGCCGTATAATGTAACAATAAAAAAAATCAATCATGAATGGTATGTGCAAAAAAAAAATCCCCTCGGACAGGAATCGAACTCGAGTCTACTGATTACCTCTCCGACATCTAACCAATAGGCCAAATCGTCAGACGATACATGTTAAGCTGTAGCTCTATTATTCAGTTGACTTCATCGAGTTGAATTCGCTGCTAGTTTCTCCGGCAGAAAATGCTCAATATGCCTTCATTGAAAGTGCTCTGTTCGCCTCTAGTGAACAAATTAAAGTAAAAACGCATTTTAAAATTGATTAAAGTGAAAAAACAAAAATTTTATGATGCTGAAAATTTAGAAACAATGTGTAGATCATGTTGCAGTGCGTACATTTCAGATCAAGATGATTTAAAGGTCATAAAAGCTTATTTGGTGGTGCTCAAAAATTATAATATTTTCGTCACTTGAGAACCTAGCTGGTTATTATTTAATATTTCTGTAAATATGAAAAGGATATTTCTTTTTTGGTGAAAAATTAATACTATAGGTAATACGAAACAAGTCCTCATGAAAATTTGTTTAAGAAAATACGTACTTATGTAGAAAAATGGACTTCTCATTATGCCTCGGGTGCTCGTTATGCCCTCATCTCCCCTAGATCTTTAAAAAACAACACGTCGATTGATTTCCTACGATTTTCCAGTGCATCCAATCCTACCTGCATACATAAGGCTCGATATTCCGGCATTTCGTCCTGCCAACCAAGGTTCCTTAGGACGTAGGGGAGATGAGGGCATAATGGGCACCTTAAGGAAAATGCTTATTTAACCATAGAGAACAGCTGTAATATGTGAATTACATCATTGTTTCGTGTTCCGACACTCAAATAGTCTATTGTCTAATTGGATGAAACTTGAAAAAGTAGATAAAAACGTTTAAAGAAGCATTTTAAAAAATTTTGCCGAAAGCTGAAAACCAGTCACTGTAGAGGCATAATGAGAAACCCCCCGAGGCAGTATGAGCACCATTAATGAAGGCATAATGAGCATTTTCTGCCGGGGAATCTAGCAGCGAATTCGACTCGATGAAGTCAATTGAGTAATAGAGCTACAGCTCAACTTGTATCGTCTGATGATTTGGCCTATTGGTTAGATGTCGGAGAGATAATCAGTAGGCTCGAGTTCGATTCCCGGTGGAGGTGATTTTTTTTTCTTCATTTAAAAATTGGGTTCCGCGTCCAACTCAACGCCTAGGTCCTTCACCGACGATTTTCTAGCAATGATACTGCTGTTTTCGAAACAATATTCGTGCAAGATGTTATTCATCTTCCGGGAAAAGGTTATCGTGCTACATTTTGAGGCATTAATTTTCAATCCAAACACGCTGCAGCACTCAGAGAACCTATATACCGCATTTTGTAGAGTCAAGCAATCCTTGGGGTTTCGAACTAGAAGGAAAATTTTCAGATCATCTGCGTATATCAAAAAAATTTCCATTTCTATTTCAATCTTAGGTTAGAAATTTGAATTGTATTATTTTCAACAGATTCAACCGAAGCTTTTTTACTATTATTAAATTTTTTACATTTATTCTCTACTAAAGTAAATATTCTGAATTCTGCTTATCAATTTTCAATTCATTATTTATTTTTTTCTCGAAAAACGATCTCATAGTTGAATTGATTATTTCATTGAGTGATTCTCTAATAACGAATAATTCAAAATATGTTTTTAATCCTATCCTTTTAAATACAATTAACTGAGTTTGTCAAGTCTTGTGTTGTTTCTACAGTAACTAAAATATAGTTTCATGGTTAAATGACTTTTGAGTACTCGAGACCTTTATTCAAGGTACTAAACTCATTTGGAGCCTTTATCAAATTTTTTAAATATTCAATTTCAGTTTTAACTTTATGCTATCTACTAATCCCTTGGAGTCAAAAGGATTAGAGTGCATAAAAGCTTATTTCGAGAAAATGCAATATTTTGTCATTTTTATTTTTCTCAAAATTTTCCTCAAGAAATGAATTATGTAAAAAAATCAAAAAAATTGACGAAATAACTAAAAATAGTTTAAGATATGTGAAGTTGTTTTACATATTATCACAAAATCGAACAGTTCTACACCCCTTTGGATCTGAGGTTTGAAATCTATCTCCTGTCACGTTAAAAAACAATTTGACCAAGTTTTTTTTTATCTGATGAGTATTATTTTAAATGAAAAATTATATAAAATTTAAATAAACATTTGGACTATGAATTATACATTTTGCAATTTTGAAACTTGGTGGCAATTATGATTTTAATTTGATTCACTGAATTATTTTTCTGAATAAAAACTAGAACTTCAATTTAACTGTTTTGATTTATTTTTTAATTTGCTTTTCTAAGTCTGAAATCGTCGTGTTGTATGTATGTATTTATGTATGTATGTATCCCTCTTGGGTTTGCGGCAGCGCTGCAGTTATGGCCAAAAAAATAACCCACGCGTCCATCTTGTTTACCACGCAAGATAGCTATAGCCGCTCAATGAAACTTTCAAGGGAATGGAATCGTAAGCAGAGGCACTTATGGTATCCAGGGTTACAAGTGGGAGAAGTCTCGAGAAGCTATAACCACAGAGACTATAACCATTTTGTTGACTAAGCAAGATAGCATGCAAGCTATAATCCCGCCGCCAAGGCTTCCGAAAAAAGAGTGCCTCCTTATTTTACAAAAAGTAATCAAATACTATATTTTCCACAACCATGCCAAATTCCCTTGACATGAATTGAGGAACGTCCAGTATTCGAAACGGGTAACAAGCACATACTGCTACCCGCTCCTTTTGCAAAGTGAGGATACCCTGATGCCCCTACCCTTGTCATTGATTTATGTTTATATTATTTTTTTTTATAAAAATATTATTATATCATATAATTTAATATAATAATACAATAAAATATAATTAATATAGTTTTTAATAATAGAACAATATAATATAATCATATCATAATATAATAAAATTAATATAATGTTGTATAGAACAATATATGCTGAAACAATATATAACAACTTTCGGTCTTCGAATGATACAGGAACGATGTTATGTTGATCCTTCTTTTGAAAATAAACCAGTGCTCAAGTCAATTCATCAAATGAAATTTTCATGGATACTTTAATGAAGTTCAATAACAATCCGTGTTACTTATATTGAAATAATAAATAGTTAAGCAGCTGTAAGAATGAATTTTTAATAAAAATTACTTAATTTGAAATAATAAACAGTTGATGGTATGCAGCTTTTCTCCATTGGAACTGATAACTGGGAAATTAAAATAATGCTGATTATAAAACTCTATTTATGTCCATAAACTACATTGTTGATGAAAAATTTAGTAGCTGATAAAAATCTGAAACAACAATACAATTACGAAAAAACCTTTAAACTCCGTTTCCAAAGCAAAAAATATCGTCAGGTTTAGAATCAATTCAATTTGATTAATAAATAAATATAATTGAACATGACGAAAATAATAAAATATTATAAGTAAATTGAATCATTTAACTACAAAGATTGATTAAAAGAATAAATTATAGAAAATAAAATAATATGCATTAGTTGATTAAGTCTCCTTCAGATAAAAATTGTTTGAATAATGAAAATGTGTATGTAATATAAATTGAATAAAAATATATTTTTATAATGTGTGATGTCTTCAGATTGCCTGTTAGAAATGTGATTAAAATATTATGATAAATTAGACTGAAAGTAACATGATAATAGTTAAATTCCAAGAATAATGTACATACAAGCGCTTTTGATCGAAGAAACAAAAAATAAGTTTTTCAAAGGAAGTCATCTGGACAAATATTTAGTGTTTAAGTATTAAGTGTGTGTGTGTGTGTGTGTGTGAGTGTGTGTGTGTGTGTGTGTGTGTGTGTGTGTGTGTGTGTGTGTGTGTGTGTGTGTGTGTGTGTGTGTGTGTGTGTGTGTCAGTGTGCGTCAGTGTGTGTGTGTGTGTCAGTGTGTGTCAGTGTGTGTGTGTGTGTGTGTGTGTGTGTGTGTGTGTGTGTGTGTGTGTGTGTGTGTGTGTGTGTGTGTGTGTGTGTGTGTGTGTGTGAGTGTGTGTGTGTGTGTGTGTGTGTGTGTGTGTGTGTGTGTGTGTGTGTGTGTGTGTGTGTGTGTGTGTGTGTGTGTGTGTGTGTGTGTGTTCTTGTTTTATAAAATAAAATAGGTTAGAGTACAGACGAAGTAGCAAGGAACGCGCTCACCGGTATTTTCCTTTTCAGACACGTCCTCCGCTTGCTGTGACCAAAATTAACATGCACTGACATATTCCGGCGTCAATTACTGAATTGCATTTTTTTACTTTTAACTTTATCGCACGATTACCCGAAATTCAACAAAAATGCTACATATTTTTTATTCCTTTTAATTCCACGCCAATCGTTTAATAAGTGCAAGAAAAAAGCATACGCCTAACGAATGCCCTTTCGTTATTCAAATGCACACAGCTCACAGCCTCTAGCTTCGACCACAATCCGGACATTTTTCATTTTCATTCAAATGTATCTATTGAACAAATTTTATCGCACTTCATCGAAACTCGCGTCGCGAAACATTGCGTCGATTCTTTAGATTCTTGGACCACCAATAAGCAGTGTTCGGCACAAAAGCGCTAATCCGCTATTCGCTAGTTAGTCCGCTAACTTTTTGTTAGCGGTTTAATTTTGCCGCTAAGTTTGGATTGATTTAGCGAATTGAAAAGTTCCGCTATTTTTTGGTTCCGCTAATTGAAGATCGCTAACTCCCATATATTTGTATCAATCTCTCGAATTCTTAGTGATAGAATAAACTTTTTTCATTAATCAAGTCAAAGTGACATTGTGCATCATTCAGATTGCCTCATTGGATTAATTAGAGGAATGCGTACTAGAGTTAGAGAAAAGATGTATTTAGTGTCATTTTTCTCTCTATAAGCACTTTTTTAGCAACTTTTACAGAAGAAGATAACAATAAAAGGTGTTAAACAATACAAAACTATTTTCAACATCTCTTCATCAGCATTTGTTTTGAAGTGGTTGAGCAATTTACTTTTCACAATACAGTTTTCTAGAAATTTTACAGATCAGTTCACATAAAAATAAGATAAAATCACTATTGTAGCCTTCGTTTTAAGTTCAAATAGAAATTGTATAAACGTTTGCTCCGGCAAATTGGAAAAAAGGGAAAAACAGGTTCAAGATTTTAAATGAGGATTATGTAAAATAATGCAAAATAAAATGAATTGCACAATAGATTATTTGCAACAAAACCAATAAATCGAATAAATTTTTAACCCAAATTTAAATAAAAAAAGAGATATATACCTCCCAGTTTCCACATTCTGTTCTTTTGCTCGTTCTTTGATTGTTCGAAAATCGTTTGTTTTAATTTCTAGAACACAGAGACTCGTTAAAACTCCTATCTTTGACAGTTTTGGTTTTGTTAATATAATTTTATGAAAATACGATCAATTTATCTAATTTTAAATTAAATACCTGAAACTTTATTAATTCCCCCTTGGAGAGTTGGAAAAATCGAAATGGGGAAATGCGTGACTAAAGAAAAATGTAATATTTGTTCCGGCTTTAATGTTGGTAAACAGTTAGCGATTAGCGCTTTAAGCTTAAAGCGATAACTTTTTTGGCACATTTAGCGTATTTAATTAGCGATCGCTAACTTTGTATGAGTTAGCGATTTAATTAGCGGCGCTAATTTTTCAGTTAGCGATGCCGAACACTGCCAATAAGCAACCCACGTATTCGATTTAATCGACAATGAGCCATCTCAGCAAGCTATGCTTTTTACTTTGCACACGTCACTAGCAAACATGTAAGCATTAAACAAAATTAGCCCGAATGTTCACGGGAGCAGCGCCGTTTTCTTCTATTTCTTTATTTACACTAAATCCCAAATCACCACACACTTCTTTCCACTACATTTCAATTTCGCAATATTACAACACATCTAAATTTATGCGACAAAATTTCTTCCCTTCGCTAGCACATTCTAAATATTTCCAGACAAACTCAAGACCGAATAAAACGAACCGCACGCGACGCATGTTCGGAGCAGACTGTCTAAGTCTGAAATCGTCGTGTTACTCATATATTCTCAAAAGAATAAGTGAGAGTGGGGAAACGTGGACCATTCTAGATATCTCAGCTGTGTGATGAGATCAAAATCTCAATTCAACTGTCATCGTCGTCGTTTTGCGTAAGCATATATTTCTATATGTTGTTGACTTATGTACGCATCAATTGCTTTTTTGAGGGGCTCGTGATATAGCTCAGTTGCCTCCTGAGCCGATGTCCGCTAGTTCTAGCCCAAGGGGAAACATCGAACACAGTTGTACCGGATAAGCTTTTTAATAACTGTCCGCCAACTGCAACGTTGATATAAAGTCGCGAATGCCATGAAGACGACGTAAAACGACTATAATCGAAACAAAAAAATGCTTCTTTTCTTTAACTAGCTCAAAAAAACATACTTACATAATAAAAAAAGCACCCGCCGGTGGGAAATCCAAAGTTCATAATAAAAATATGCTTATACATTATTGTCTTAGTTTTTTCATGCTCTTTCACATTGAGCAGGAATTTTTGATGGGACATCAATAAGTCACACAACCGCAACCAATTTGCAAATCGTAGTTTGTGCTATCTGTGAAGTTTTCTCATGCTTAATGAAGAGTTAAGAAAATATTCTGTCAATTTTATTCAAGTGAATACAGACGAACATAAATCTTATATAAGGAATTTTGCTAAAACGTTCATGAGCCAGGATTTTGAAATTATTGGATCATACACATAAATGTGTTTTATTTCCTCAACTGAAATATCTTTTTGAAAACAACATAAATTATGACATAACAGTTTGGGTTAACTCATGAACTTTGCATGTTATTTGGTCAATTTGATTGGCCCCACCATTTTTCAAAATAAAAAAAAATTCTTAAACAGTCAGAACTTGTAATAATAATTTACGAAAAAATAAAAAATAAAATGTCAAATGATACGTTAGAAATGATGAAAACCATACCATTTATCCTTTTCATTGGATATGACTTAAACTTAGCTTTAAGTTGGAACATCTACTGAAAGATCAACACCATTTTTGTTTCTTCTGTGGAACCGAGCCTGCTTATGGCTTTTGGGCAAATCAATGAATTCTCTGAAAAAATTTTTTTGCTGAACTATTTTGTCCAAGACTGTGGAAAGGTCAAAGCTAGAGCGCTTTGGGTAGAAGAAACGAATAGATGGTGAAAATGTGAGCTAGGCCATTGTGTTATCGACAGATTCACTGCTTGTGTGATTCTTTGCCCCAGCACCAGCTGGTTGTTTGTAGTAAGTGACGAAGAAGCCACATTGCTACCCACAACCAGCTAAGGTTGCGTCCGACCGGGCAAAAAATCACACAAGCAGCGCTTCTTCGTCACTTACTAAAAACAACCAGCTGGTGCTGGGGCAAAGAATCACACAAGCAGTAAAGCTGTCGATAACACAATGCCCTAGCTCACATTTTCACCATCTATTCGTTTCTTCTACCCAAAGCGCTCTAGCTTTGACCTTTCCACCTATCAATTTTCATTTCTGTCTTAATTGCTCTCTAACTAGAATTTCAATTTGCCGATATGCCATAAACTTAGATAAGAATATATCCCAGCGGCGATCAAAATAAGATAAAAAAAAAAGTACAAAACATTCAATTTTCCCATGCAAACATAAAAGTTCAAATTTACTCATGTAAACGTTACTTCTACAAAAAATCATGGATGAGTTTTAAACCAAAACGAAGCATTTTAGACCCCAAGGTTTGAGAAATTAAAAAATGAACTCAAACCGACGCAATCTTATGGTTTATCTGCCAAAAGTTTTAAATCAGTCTTCAAAAAATGCAATTATCTCTATTAATAAAGGACGAATTAATGATCTGGTAAACTGATTTGTAAGCTGTTGAGTTAAACTTGCTGTGTTCATGTTTAGTTACACGATTTTTTAATACCGTATTCGTTTTCACCACCCGAAAGTTTTGCACCATCCACGCTGAAAACGAGCATGAATCGAGTTTTGCACTCTCCTTTGTAGGTGTGCGTGAAATCGGCAGTGTCAACAAAAAACATCAAGCTGTCAAAAATCCATTACAGCTGGTATTTTGTTTTCGTTTTACTTCGAAAATTGAAATGAAATTTACTTTAGTTGATCATTGTCTTTTAAACAATATGAAAATTTTAGCATGAATTTATGTATTATGTTGAATTGTTAAGATTTCAGATTTATTTTGCTTAGTAGATTCGCCTCTGGCTCTGATGAACTGCAATACCGGCTGATTCTGGGCGGTCTATGTTTGCTGCTGCTAGACTGCAGTTACCCCAGCTTGAAGGTTCCGGTATTTTGAACGTTTATTTCTCGCAAATCCTTCGTTCGAGTACCTATTTCCATTTAAGATTACAAAAAAAAAAAATCTTGGGTGCGGGTGTAGTATCGAACTACCGTTTTTGGAGGGCAACGGGTGGGAATCCGGGAATTGGCGCAACCGAGCATCGTCACCCTAAGGCACAGCTCGAAGCTTGCTGCTAGTAGAGTAGCTTCGATGCAGCTGAACGCTTCTTGCTGTGAAGACCAACTTATAGAACCCTCCCGAACAAAAATACTTTTCGGTTTGGGCGATTCCACCAGATCTTTGGGTTGGCCTTTTTGCACTCTGATTTGCTGCTCTTTTTCGGCATCGCCTGGAACCGATTGCAGCAAGCCTTCTGGACACATTTCTTCTTGGGAGCGTTGTTTGCTTTGGAACGTGCCATCCAGGTGAAATTCTCTGCCTCTGTTGGAAACGACACTGGTATGGAATCCGGAACAAGTTTCCGTTCTTCGGGATAAAAAGAGAAAAAAACATCTCGAACGCAATTTTTGCGGTATAGAAATAAACCAACCAGCTGATATTTGTTTACATCGGGAAGCACGTGTTTTCAAAATTCATGATAGTATTGGTGAGAGCGCAAGCAACACCAAATATTTTCAGAGTGTTCCACCGTCCACTTTATGGTGCACTACCAGTGCACTACTTATCGTGAAAACGAGCATGAAAACGATAAAAAGTGCACTACCGGTAGTGCACCGGTGCACCACCACTTGAAAACGAATTCTCTATAAGACAAATTTATTAAAACTTAAGCTAAATTTTGATCATTTTCTGATAATTTTCGACTAAATAGCAGTCCAACTGGTAGATTAATACATCCATATTGGTTTTGACCATAGCTTTGTTATCTTAAGAATTATTTCAGATCTGTTAGGCTTTTTTGAGAGAAGGCCAACTTTGAGCACGTTTCTAGTTCATGTTTGTTGAAGACCGACTGTTATATGTTGTAAATTACTTCAGATTTCGTCTGGCTTATTCGTTCAACTGTAAGGCGACCCTCAAAGAGCTGAAAATATCTTTTGAACTTTTTTTTTGAAATAATAGAGAATTTTAATTAAAAATCATAATTTATTTCAACACTTGTCAGAAAAAAACCTTTGTTTCGTAAAGGTTCTAAGATGAATGAAAACTTTGTTGAAAATATTAAAGCGTTTCAAAGCACGAAGGAAAGTTACAGAGATTTCATTTCAGCTTTAACTTTGTTGAATCTTACGGTTTCCTATCGGTTCCTCCGGCATCCGGAACAGCAGCAGACGATTTCTGCTGCCACGAGCAGAACCAAAACATTGTTTGTTTTGGTTCCTCTTGCTATGTTCAATTCACAATTGATGGTTGCTGAGAACAATAGGATGGTGATTATGATGACAGTACATATGTTTACATCATCACGCTGTGAAACCCAATTACCCAAACTTAAAAAGGTTCTTGGTAACTCAGCAGTGTTACCAGATATTCTGAGAAGTTAGCTCAGAATATCACACGAAAATGAGAACATTGATAGTGAGGATGAGTTCAGTGTAAGAGTGATTAATAGCTATCGCTAATGTGATAGCCTGTACTTCAAGGACTAGACTGATGAAAACGAATAAACGGTAGTTTTATTCCATAGCTGAAACCTGGATTTTCGACAAACAAAGCGACATAAAAACCAGAAGAAAGCGGGTAGGCATAACAGTTTTGCCAGGTACCAAAAAAATTATCTGATTCATATTGTAATAGACAATATTTACATACCTACCTTACCTAAGGAATTCATACGAAAATTCGGATTTTCGTTCTTAGAGAGATCTCGCGTGACCGCCAGATTAAGGTGTGTGTTTGTGTATATATAGGTGGTGTTACCGTATGTTAAATTCCCGATTCAGTAATATCTGCCATTTTTGTTTTGCAACTGCAGAATTCATGGAGTTTGTTTACCAACAAACCACAGAACTGCTGAGCAAATTGTGGTAGATATGTGGTAGAAAACACTCTAACATTGTAAACAAACACTTTCAGCGTCCCGCTCACTCCTCGCCTACTTACTGTGAAAGTCGGAGAACCTTGTGTTTCTAAAAACCTTGAACCAAATGTTTCGGAGACTCGAAAACGCAAATCGGGCGTCTTTCTTCGTACCACCACCAGGCGTTATCTGGCTACCAAGATACTGGGAGAAGTCCACTTTCTCGACCTGTGGTCCAACTATCACGAAATTGAAAGGATTTTATGTGTTGACTTCCATCGACTTGGTCTTTCTGACATTGATTTGGCTGCCTTGGAGTTTTCGGTGAGTCCGTCGAGTTTACTCAGCATGTCTTGTTGTCTTTGGGCGAGCAAAACAATATCGTCTGCCAGGTCAAGGTCTTTCAGCTGCTCCATTGTCGAAAGACTCCACGTCAATCATCGGTTTGGTCTTCAGGCAAGACCTTGCACGAAAATGCCTCGTACTGTGCTTTGATGATATGGACTAGTTTCTCTGGGACTCTGTTTTCGTGGTTCAGTCCGTCAAATTCTATTTCAAAATGAACGAACATCAGCAGAAGAGAGTCCTGGAGTTTGCTGATTTGTTCCAGTATTTTTCATGGTGTTGTGATGTGGTCCACACATGATCGTCGGGATCGGAATCCAGCTTGATGCCAGCGGAGTGTAGCGTCGATTTTCTCCTGGATCCTGTTCAGGATCACTTTGCAGAGTACTTTGAGGGTTGTACAGATCAAAGTTATGCCTCGCTAGTTACCCCACTCTGTCAGGTCTCCTTTCTTCGGGATCTTTACGAGAATACCCTGCATCCAGTCGGCCGGAAATGTTGCCGTATCCCAAATGTCAGCGAAAAGACGGTGTAACATTTATGCTAACAAGGCAGGGTCGGCTTTCAGCATTTCAGCAGGGATGCAATCGATCCCTGGCGCTTTTTTGGATTCTATGGCTTTGACTGCAGTTTCTATTTCAGCCAGCGAGGGCGCTTCCGAGTTTACGCCATTAATGCGACTTACTGTTGGCGCTGTTGGCGCTGCGGGTTCTGTTGGCCATCGCTATTCGTGACTCGGAAGAGTTGTTTGAAGTGCTCAGTCCATCGTTTGAGCTGATCTGTTCGATCGGTCAATAACTGATCGGTATTGCAGCGGCATTCTTGCATTAGTTCTTGCACCACTGAGGCGGCGAGAGATGTCATAAAGTAATCGGATATCTCCATTGGCGGCGGCTCTTTCCCCCTCTTTGGCTAGGGAGTTTGTCCAGGCTCTCTTGTCTCGTCTACAAGCTCGTTCAACTGCCTTTTCCAACTCCGCATATCGTAAGCGGGCGGCTGCTTTGTCTGACCCGGTACATGTTTGCTCAATTCCGACTTTCGCCTTTCTCCGATCATCGACCATCCTCCAAGTTTCATCCGACATCCATTCACTACTTTTTCCACAAACTTTACCGAGAGTACCATAGCTCGTCATGATAAAGGCATTCTTGATTCCACATCACTGTTCTTCGACTGTTTCGTCTGTAAACCGAGGATCGGGTTTATAGCTGTTCAACGTATGCCTTTTTGCCTCTGGATTCTCCAACCGCCGGATATCGTATCGTCTCCCGACTTTCTCCTCGTGCCGTTGAACAAGCGCAACTCTCAGTCGTATCTCTTCAAGGACGAGGTGATGATAAGATGCAATGTCTGCGCTTCGTTTGTTGCGGACATCAAGAAGGCTCCTTTTCCATTCGATGAATACCATTAACTGGTACCTTATAGCCCCTTCTTTTTTTTTTTAATTAGAATTTATTTTTCTCTTTTGAAGGCTCAGCTGCCTGATGGCCTAAGGAGCCGAGTGTCTTTTGTGGAGGGAAAAAGCCCATTTGAGTGTGGCTCAAGTCAAACAGTTCGGAAACTGGATAGAACCCTTCTCAAATGGGCGCAAAAACCTCGCATAACGTTATAAATCTTGGTGGTTATCTTTACATTTCATTTTGAAGTATGAATGTTGGTACGTTCATTAGAGATCTTCGTAGTTCTGACTAAAGGGCTCGTCTGACCTCTGCCTGGAGGATCCTTGGGCTGGTGTTCTATGGTGGTTGAAGTCATCTTCATAGCTGCGCACCTTGGTGATAGAGTTGAATAACCTAGTACAAGCGTTAGCTCATAGAAAGGGAAGAGAAGTATATGGAGAATGTAAGTATAAGGAATAGGGATCAGGTACAAAGATAGTTTTTAATAAAGATGTTTCTACTTCGATACTAAAGTTGAATATTACTAGTTTTAATAAATTCATATAAGATTTGTAAATAGTATAGATCTTGCTTTGCCAATATGTCTCGAATGAGTGTCTGTGATCGTCCGCTTTGTCGAAGTGAGGATATCAGTTTCGGTCTTGTGCCGTTATGTTGTGGACATGACCACACTATGTGATCAATATCGTCGTATCCCGTTTTACACCCGCATAGATTTGTGTCTGACATGTTTATCCTATAGTGGTGAGCGTTCGATTTGTAGTGATTTGCATTAGACGGGATATCACCCGAATGAAGTCTCGTGTCAAGTCCAGTCCTTTGAACCACGGTTTAGTGTTAACCTTAGGTAAGATTGTATAGAGAAGTCTTCCTTTGTCGCTATTGTCCCATTGATTCTGCCATTCTGAAAGGGTCAGTTGTTTAGCTAGTTGAAAATACTCGTGATACGCAATGGGTCTGTCGATTACTTCCCCTTCGATAGCACCCTTTTTGGCCAGCCCATCAGCCTTTTCATTCCCAGGAATGCTACAATGTGATGGTACCCACACAAAAGAAATCCCGTACGCTCTTGACCCTAGTAAAGTTAGCTGTTTTCGTATTTCTTTGAGGAAATACGTGTGTTGACCTTTGTGTCTGAAGCATTTCACAGCTTCCATTGAGCTAAGACTATCAGTAAAAATGTAGTAGGTGTTTGTTGGGAGTCTTTCGATGAGTTGAAGAGCTCGATTAATTGCCGCCAATTCTGCCACAAATACTGTTGAAGGGTTGTTCAGTTTGAAGAATTCCGTGTATGAACCATGTAAGATACCAAATCCTGTACCTCCATGGATGCTGGATCCATCAGTGTATATCTGCTGGTGGGTGTCTATCTGGCCGTATTTATTGGCGAACAAAGCTGGTATCACTTTAGATCTCATAACACATGGGATGTTGCGTATTTCTTCTTTCATTGTAAGGTCGAACGTAACGTGATCGCATCTCATGTCGATGTTGACAAGTTGAGAAGAGAGATCAACAGGTTTTACGTCCTGCTCTTTGAAAAGAAGGTAGGTTCGCAGATACTTCGACCGAGGGTTCCACTGGAGCATTTGTTCAAAATTATTTATTATATGCGGATTCTTGATTTCTGAGCGGATGAGGAATCTTAATGAAAGTTCTAAAAATCTACATTCTAAAGGAAGCACTCCAGCTAGAATTTCGAGACTCTTTGTGTGTGTAGAATGCATGCTACCCATCGCTATTCGGAGGCATCGATATTGAATTCTTTCTAGTTTGATAAGGTGAGTGTCAGCGGATTCCTTGAAGCAAAAACTGCCGTATTCCAATACTGATAATATAGTGGTTCTGAACAAGCATATTAAGGATTCTGGGTGTGCTCCCCACCATGAACCAGTGATTGTTCTAAGGAAGTTAATCCTGGGTTGGCACTTTTGCTTCAAATATTCAATCTGACGTTTCCATTTACATTTTGAATCAAAGAAAACCCCCAAGTATTTGTGACAAAGAACTTGTGAGACCCTTTTCCCCATGAGTGTCAAATCCAACGATGATGGATTGTGTTTTCTAGAAAACACTAGAAGCCTCGTTTTTTCCGGTGAGAATTCAGTGCCTAATTGGTTCGCCCAAGTGGTTAAGCTGTCTAATGTATTCTGCAGTGGAATTTGTAGGTTGTTGGATCCAGTGATTGAAACCACGGCATCGTCTGCCAGCTGCAATAACCTACATGAACCTTTGAGACAATCGTCGATGTCGCTTACGTAGATGTTGTATAGGATGGGGCTCAGACATGATCCTTGAGGGATGCCCATAAAGCTGACCCGTTGTATCGTAGTCGAGCCATAGTTGAAGTGCATATGCTTTTCCCACAATAGATTGGAGAGGAAGTTGTTGAGCATGGGAGAAAAACCTTTCTGATGCAACTTGTTAGAAAGCACAACCAGAGAAACATTGTCAAAGGCACCTTTGATGTCCAAAAAGACTGAGGCCATCTCTTGTTTGCTTTCGAATGCAATTTGAGCCTGAGATGATAGTAGTCCAAGACAATCCATTGTTCCTCTACCCCTGCGGAAACCGAATTGAGTGGATGAAAGTAGTTGTCTGCTCTCTGCCCATCCATCCAGACGATTTAGTATCATTTTTTCGAAGAGCTTCCTCAAGCAGGAAAGCATAGCTATTGGTCTAAAAGAGTTAGGATCCGCAGCTGGTTTCCCGTGTTTCTGAACTGCGATTACTCGTACCTGGCGCCATTCCTGAGGAACATAATTAAGCATTAGAAGTTTGTTGAATAAGCTTAACAGGCGCTTTTTGACTGGATCAGGTAAGTTTTTAAGCAAAGTGAATTTGATGCCGTCTAGCCCTGGGGCACTGTTGTTACAGGAGAGTAGCGCAATGGAAAATTCCATCATGGTGAAAGATATTTCGTCCGGGTTTTCATCGGAAGAAAATCTGATCAGTTCCGGAGAGACCGAATCAGGACATATGCTTTTGGCGAAATGATGTACCCACCTCTCGGAATGTTCGACGTCCTCGTTCGGTGGTACGTGGTTTCGCAACCTTCTAGCAGTATTCCAAAGCGTAGTCATGGCCGTATCTTTCGATAAACCTTCCACAAAGCGCTTCCAGTAACCCAGTTTCTTGTTGGCACAAATACGTTTAAGCCGGAGTTCTAATGCTTGGTATCGGTTAAAGTCAATAATAGAGCCATGTTTGCGGAATGTTCTGAAGGCCTCAGTTTTTAATCTGTAGGAGTCGGTGCACTCCCTATCCTACCAAGGCGCAGAAGGCAGTCTTTTTGAAGAGCGAAGAGGTGTTGTATTTTGCGCTTCAATTGCACTCTCACGAATAGATGATACGAGGAACCTGTATTCCTCCTTAGGGGCTAATTCTTCTGCTGCTTCCATTCGCCTCAAAATAACATCCTTGTATTTATTCCAATTAATGTTGTGAGTTAAATCGTTAATTATTTCATTTGGATTGTCTCGAAGAAGTTCTTTATGAATCTCGATCAAGATCGGGAGATGGTCACTACCATGTGGATCCTGCAAAACCCTCCAGGAGCAATCCAAAGCTAGGGAAGTTGAACAGAGAGATAGATCTATTCTACTCGCCTTATTCGGTGGCTTAGGTATCCTCGTAGCTTCGCCGGTATTTAGTATTGTCATGTAATACAAGTCACAAAGATCGTAAATTAACGCAGCCCTGGCATCATCCTTAGGCTCACCCCATTCGATTCCATGGGAATTGAAATCCCCGAGAATTAATCTAGGTTCAGGTAGAACCTCGGTGATATTAGCGAGTTGGTGTCCAGTTATCTTAGCGCTGGGCTTGATGTATATTGATGCAATGCTTAAGTCTTTATCCTTGATACGCGCCTGACATGCGACGACTTCGATGCCCTGACTATTTGGAAGTTGTATTCTACTGAAAATATGTTGTCGTTTAATTCCTAACAAAACCCCACCATACGAATCATTTCTGTCTAATCTTATGATATTGTATCCACGAATGGAGATTTTCGATTGATCTGAGAGCCACGTTTCCGACAGAGTAAACACATCGCAATCTACCTCACTTATCAGCTGTTTGAAGGAGTCAATATGGGCCATCAAACTCCTGCAATTCCACTGTAATAGTTTTATATTATTTGCTAATTTCTTAAACCTAGGCATTTATGTTAATTAACTCAGCAATTAGGGGCCACTTAACAGCGATTCTTGTGCAAATGTTTTGCACAACGGGGAGCAGGCGTTTGATGAACCCGCAGATAGGCTCTGGAAGGTCAAAAAACTGAATGATCATGTCTATTATAGATGAGAGAGTGATAATTTCGTTTGAGGATGAAGGGACAGATTGTACAATCGGAGGTGATCGGGGAGGCAGATGTGAAGGGAGTTTTTTTTTGGAATTTGGGAATAGTATCGGGGAACGCTCTGTCGTATGCCGGGTCGTTGGAATGTGGGAGGAATGTTTGTTTAGGAAACCCGCTTGCTTCTTCGACAAATCCATTCCAGTTAATGCGCTTTGAAGAGTCAGCCTTAGATGGTTTTCTCCTTTTTGGGGCCTGACGGACCCCCAATTGCGTGTAATTTTCTTCTGGACTATCTTCTTCGACGTCGGAATCATCCGATAAGATTGCATAGCGGTTGTGCTGTGCACTTTTGACGATGTCTGCGAATGATTTGTTTGAGCGCTTTATTAAACTCCTTTTGAGTTTAATAGATCGTTCCTGGTATTTAGGACATTCCTTCAAAGCGTGTCGGCTTCCTCCACAATGAAGACATATATCCATCACAGATTCGCAATTTTCTTCCTTATGGTGTCCCCCGCATTTCGGGCACATGCTCCTATTGCTGCAATGAGTAACTGTGTGCCCTAGTTGTTGGCAGTTCGAACAGCTCATAATCTTAGGTCGAAATAGGCGCACCGGCAAGCGTAGTTTGCCAATCAGTATGTAGTCCGGTAAAGCTGAACCCTTGAAAGTGAGACGGAATGAGTTTGAAGGATTGAACTTTTTCGTTTCTCCCTCCTCGACCATTGATCCCATTTGACGATACTCAATAATGTCGACAGCAGGGAGTCCCGATTGTTTGAAGAATCCTTTAACTCCTTTCAGATCATCCAGCTCTAGCGAGTCTTCGGAAACCACACCGTCGATTTCCACAGCGTGGGCTGGTATCCAAACCCGGTACTCAAGAGAAAACAATTTGTCCCTTGCCATCTCATTTGCCTCCTTAACATTGTTGAGAACGACAACGATCTTGCTGTTGTTGACTCTCCGTATACTTTCAATTCCTGTATAGCGTTTCTCCAAGTCCTTCGCAATTTTCACACGGTTCAGTTTGTTTTCTCCTTTTGGGCGGAAGTAAACGACAAAGTGTTTACCGCCCTCGTTAGGATATTGTCGGATACGGGGAGGTTCTTTCGTACCGGCGTCACCTGAAGAAGAAACTATTTTTCTCGAAGGAAGGTCCAACTCAATGTGATGAAGGATTTTCCGATTCGTTTTGGGGATAGCTCCCGTAAAACTCGGATCTTTAGATAAAACTTCTCCTACAGGAGGGGTAGTGGGGGGAAAATCATCGCTGATTCTATTTCTCTTCTGATTTCCCGGGGAGAAATGATCAGATAAAGAACAGACCGAGTCGCACTCCAAACTAGAATCATCATCAAAAACAGTCGGGGTGGTAACCTGGGGACCCATTTCCCCAGGTTCCTTGATAGATTGATACATTTCTGGCCAACCAGCGAATAAATTCGCCAGGTTAGCCAGTACAATTTAAAATCAAAACCAGAAGAAAAGCGTGATAAAAGAAGTCGAAGTAGAAAGCAACTGAGGAAACAAAAAAAACGTTTGACTTACGTTTGCCGCTTCTTCCCGTATAAATCCAGCTGGTTATCCTCTTCTTCCCGTTTCCTCGGCGACCCTGGTCCAGTGGCCAGGAGGGTCCCTCCGTCGGATTCCCGATTATTTCGGACCAATTAAAGAAAAGCTGAAAAAAGATCGAAAAAACAAATTAGTAAGAGCCGATAAACTGAAGCCATTCACTCGCGCCAAAAACACCGCAAAACGATAGCCCCTTCTTTAAAAATAAAAATAAAAAAATCACATTTTCTGGGTCGAAAAGAATTATAATAATAATTCTAATATTGTACAAGCTTTTTATACACTTCCTCCGTACATGGTGAAGATTCCAGATTCATAGAAATCACTGATCATTTTTTTTAATTTGGCAGGCTTCTTGCCTATTTTGTTTGCCCTCAACTGATTTGGCATCACTGAATCTCGAAGATGTGCATGCACATCTTCGAGTGATTGTAGCGCCTCGACCGGAGAAATAAAAATCACATCGCGTTTCTCATTACACAAGAAGCTCGGCGCACCGCTTCCGCCGTCACTCGAATCAAACTCCCAAGTGATAATAAATGCGAACGTCTCACGATTTGCACAACCACTTCTCGGTATTTTTTTTATTAGCAACCAAAAAGGTTCCGCAAATACAGAACGCCTAAAACAAAACTGGAACTGCCCAACAAAGATGCCGTACCGAATGTGCGTATTAAAATATTGTGTCATTAATATTTGGAGCACCCCTGGGGGAATCCACTTGAGCCGAGCTTTGCATTAGTTTTTTTGTGTTGCTTTATTTTTTATGCTTTATCCATACCCCGGAGGCTTTGAGGAAGGATCACGAACAACAACAAATGTGGTGTCCTTCGCATTTAAACATCGTCGAATCAAGTGAAAACGCCACTTTCGGTGAAAAATTTCTTCAAATTGACCAAAGGAGCAAACGGCCATTGCGCCATACGGTGGGTTTGCATTTGGCAAGAGTCATGTCCTCGGGGGGTTATATTAGGCTTCATTAGCTTTAAACGAATCATTTGAAAAGTTTATTACAAAGATTGGAATGGATTGTTTGATTATTCGATTAAAAAGCAACTTCTCAATTACGTTTGATTTAAGGTAATCGCAAGCGGTCGAGAAGTTTTGGAAGGGCTGAAGTCTGCGCATTCTGGGTTTGAATTAAATTTAGAACATCCATCGCCAACATTTCTATCACAAATTGTGAAAAAAAGAGCATCTAATAACTTCTTGAAGTCAAAATATCCACAGAGGTAGCTTTCGTTATTTATGGCTGCCATTACTTAATTTGATAGAAATCAGTTGAACTCTAACTGAGTTACATCAGCGCGAATGAATGAATTCATGGCGCAAAATTAGTGATCGGTACTAAACCGATCAGGAATTTAAATTGATTTCTGTTTGTAATGTGTCCTTTTTATGTTCACTTGGCACTTTAATCAATTTGTCCGCAAACACCATTACTTGTGTATGTATGTACCCTAGCATAAGATGTACTTTCTCGCAGTATAACAACTTTCGCTGAGAGAGACTCATACAATAGTGTAGTAAACCATGTTAGATATAAGTTAGAATAGAAAGTACAGTGAAACGAATAGCTCGGAATTTTACATCGTCTTCAAATAAAATCTTAAGTTTAAGTCCAACTAAGCGACTTATTAATTGTGGATCTGAAATCAGGTTGAGTAATCAGTGGCTACGTAAGTGCGATCTAATTGATTTGTGATCTGATACCACCAACGTACACCGAACTGCAAACTGCAATCCCCTCGAACGGGTGATCAGCTGTTATGTGAAAGAATAGGCGACTCACCATTCCTTCCTGCTGCTGGTGGATGCCGTCGACGAGAGACGGGAAGAAATACCCCGAGATCCGAACCCCTCCATCGGCCGAGCCCGAACATTTGGTCCTTCGCGTTGAGCACGTTCGGCGTGCTCTACCGGTCTTTGAAGCTTTCTCTGGTCGTCGATGGTTGTAGAGTTGACGACTTGGCTGCTGGCGATGAGTAAGATGGTAATCCGATTCACCACTCTGACAACCGTCTCGCTTGGCTGTCTCCAGTCCTAAAACAGGAACGACTCCATCTCGACATGGATGAAGCTTTGCAATGCGACCAAGTGGCTGCATGGTGGAGGAGCAGAGCCAGTTTTCCATGGACGAGAATTGACGTGTAGGGTCGTAACAGCACTGACACTTATCGGGGAAATGGAACATGCTGGACAGATTGCTGGCCACATTGAGCCCGTCTGTACCGATCTGGAGAGCAGTTGCGCGTTTGGCAGCGACAGTTCGCCAACGATGGGGTTTCTGGAACAATTCCGTTGGTAGAAGAGGTTTACCTAGCTCCAGACAGGTACCAGAGGCCTGCTTGGCCAAAGGAACGATGTAACAGCTGGATCCATCAGCAGCGTCTTCTACTTCGTCGTTGCTTTTGGCAGCGCTTAAAAGAGTGGTTGACAGCGGATTGTGATGAACGACGCAACCGACGAGCAGCGTATCCTTGAGCGCGTACCCTGAGTTGGGCTCACAGGATGCGTTGAACACCACGCCTTCGTTGGTGGTTTTGCTGGCATCCTTGAGCACCGGGTGATGTGGCAGATAGCAACGTAGTTAGTAGTCTTTGTTTTATTGTTTAATTGTTTTGAAAACCATCTGACATAGTTGTCTTAATGATATACTTAATTTGAGGTTACATAAAAGTTACATTGCACGAACGATGATGTTTTTAATTATTATTCCTCAATTCGTCACTTAAATAAGATTCAATCATTTACAACATTTTTTTCAACGCGGCACCCCCTAGATTGGTGCATTTAGGTGAAAAAATGACTTTCTGAAAGTTTCAGGTCATTTGGCAGAAGCACGAGCTGGCGCAAACGACTTGAAATTTGTATGGAGATTTTCGGCAAAATACAGTACCGTTCATAATTGTATAGAAATTGGAAGTAAGCGCACTGTCACTTCGACTTTGAACCTCCATAACTTTTTTTTCTGATAATATTTTTTGATCCAATTTTTTGCGTTAGATAGATCAACTATCACATTATTATATCACGAAATTTTAGCTTTCTGGAGTTTGTGTAGCCTGAGAAACAGTAATTCTGCGAAAATCGGACTTTTTGGACTTTTCTCATTCAAAATGCAATATCTCTGAAACTACGCTAAATTTTTTATTGAAATTTTGCACAGCGATTGTTGAAATATAAAGCTAGCATGTCTGGAGTTTTCGAAAAGTTTTATCGATGAGATCAAAAGTTACGAGAAGTGCAATATATCAGGCATGAACCTTGAAATGCGATTTCGATAGAATTTTGGACGATTGATGAGAACAATATCGTTTCCTCAACCAATCAGACAAAAAATGTCTGGAAAAAGCAATGAAGAAAAGGCAAAATGGAATAAATGATCCATTTGTGTTTTGAAATCAGAATCTCGCGATATTGTTGTGATTTTTCGGTTGAAATAGATTTACTGGTTGTTTAAAAGAGAATATGATTTTCCTATGGAAACAATCGTCCAAAATTCTATAGAAATCGCATTTCTAGATCCATGCTTTAAATATTGCACTTCTCGTAACTTTTGATCTCATCGATAGAACTTTTCGAAAATTTCAGACATGCTAGCTTTATATTTCAACAATCACTGTGCAAAATTTCAATTAAAAATGTTGCTCAATTTCAGAGATATTGCAGTTTGAATGAGAACAGTCCAAAAAGTCCGATTTTCGTAGAATTACTGTTTCTCAGGCTACACAAACTCCAGAAAGCTCAAATTTCGTGGTATAATAGTGTGATAGTTGATCTATCTAACGCAAAAAATTGGATCAAAAAATATTATCAGAGTAAAAAGTTATGGAAGTTCAAAGTCGAAGTGACAGTGCGCTTGCTTCCAATTTCTATACAATTATGAACGGTACTGTATATGAAAAATCGACATACTTTCACTCTTTGTGTTCTGAAATTTGTTTCCAGTATGCTAGAAAACTCAGAACTTCAGGAATTGTAGTTCAAACAATAACAAACAAGTCTGTAGAAGATTGTGACGCGATTTGAGTTGACTCTGATGAGTTATTTGCAATTGAATGTGTGTTTTTTTCGCATTTCATCGATATATAGTACTAACTTGATCGCATTGTCACACAATGAGAATAACAGATAGAAAGTTTGTGTAAGAAATGAAACAATTATCTTTGCAAAAAGTTGAAAGAAAGGTTTGAAAAACTATGAACTGCTGCATTGTTTTGTAACTAGAAAAAAGAGTTTTGGTTAGTACGATTATTAGCCCATGCACCCATCACGATATTAGAGATGTACCGAATATTCGGTCGGCCGAATATTCGGCGCCGAATACTGCCGAAAAACCGTTAAGCCGAATATTCGGCTCGCCGAATAGTTGAGCTAAGTATTCGGCCGAATAGGCCGAATAGGCCGAATATCTTCTACAAGCTTGTAATTTTTTAAATAATTTAGGATAATTTATAAAATATCCAAAAGTAATGTTGTAAAGACTACACAATCGTTGAAAACTTATGGTTTCAGCAAAACATCTGCGTATTTTTCACTGTAATGTGATAAAAAGTTTTCAAATTTAAATAAGGTACACCGGGGCAAGTGCAAACTCGGGGCAAGTGCAAACGATCAACTTTCCTCTGTTACAAAAAACTTAAAACATATTTCTTCTTCTAGAAGTTGTTGTTGTTGTCCAAACCAACAATCTGACATAGATAAACTAAACTTTCTTTTAATTATTCACTCAAAACACGGCACTGTTTCATTACACACGAATTCAAGTACGTACTGGACATGAAAAGTGTGTTTTTGTTTTGCTTTTTTAACTACGAAAAAGGACTTTCGTTTCCGATTTTTCGTTGAAAGGTGAGTGTTTGGGACTGATATTCAAGTGAAAGCACAAAAATTTATGATAAATTTTCAGTAGACCCTGAAAATTGTGAAAAAAATATTCACTCATGTCAACCCACACTGTGGGGCAAGTGCAAACGACACTACCGGGGTAAGTGCAAACGCACCTTTAAGCCACGTAACATCAGACATTGAGAAAAAAATCATCTTAAAAATGGTTCAGCATTATATTAGAATGGTCAGAAGGGGTATCCAAAGTGTTGTATCTGAAGCGGATATTCAAAATTCCGTAATGCCTTGACAAATGAAGGTCTTTTGCTTCAAACAACAGTCAGCAAAACTGAAGTTCCAAAAAGTAATTAATATTGCAGAAAAACAGCAAATATTTCAAAAAAAGTTGATAAAACATACCGGAACATGTATTAAATTCGTTTTAGTAACGATACACTGACGCATCTTTGAATAAGTTTAGAGAAAAACATTGCGTTTGCACTTGCCCCCATAAACGGGGCAAGTGCAAACTTAGAAATTTTTTCACAAAAGTGCCGTTACTTTTTACCAACATTTTTTAATTTTTCACTTTCAACGGGAATTTGTTGAGAACCATTTTAGTGATGCAACGAACGATAATTGATAATTTTTGAAGATTTACATATTTTTCTAGGACATGTGAAAGTTGAACTATGGTGAAAACCGTTTGCACTTGCCCCGGTGTACCTTACAGGATAATACAGGATAATGCAATAATACAGGATAATGCTGAATAATTTATGGTATGCTTAAGGTTAAAGATCATCTATCTTTTCAACAACTATTTTGAAGATATTTCGCTCAAATTCGATCTATATCTAATTGAATATCAGAAAAGCAATTTCAAATAGCTTGGCACCTGTTTCGACATATTTTATCCCAGATTTCACAGGAACGCAATCTCTTTGGTGATAAACGCCCTAGAATCGACTAGTCAGCTGATGTCTTTTCAAATATTGGTGACATTTCTTAAATCAGAAAGGCCCTTACTTAAAAAATATCTTGTTATTAGTCATCCGATAATATCATCTGGTTGAAAATAATCAACTAAAAATCATGAGGGGCATTAATATGGAAGAAATAGAAAGCATTGAAACATTCGCTTAAGTTTTTTTCGTTAAAAACTCAATAGAATATTTGACCGAATATTCGACCGAATATTCGTTTGGCCGAATAGTTGGAAAGGTCAATATTCGGTATTCGGCCGTTCGCCGAATACCACTATTCGGTACATCTCTACACGATATGTAAAAAAATTCGAAAAAATCACAAATTACATTGCAAATAGCTCATCACAGTCAACTCATATCGCGTACAATTCCTAAAATTCTGAGCTTTCTAGCATACTGGAAACATATTTTAGAACACAAAGAGTGAAAGTTGTCGATTTTTCATACATTTTGCCGAAAATCTCCATACAAATTTCAAGTCCTTTGCGTCAGCTCATGCTTCTGCCAAATGACCTGAAACTTTCAGAAAGTCATTTTCTCACCTAAAGGCACGAACCTTAGGGGTGGCGCGTGGAATATAAGGAATTTTTTTGTTATGAGCCAGTCTATTGTACATACATTGAAGTCAAAAAGCGTATAAAAACGTAGAAAGCTTATTTTTGCGGAACGTAAAGGGTCGTTACTACCATACCGAGTGCTTCTTGATTCTAGTGAAAGCCAGTCACGATTTCGCAGAGCTCTTTCACAGGGGCATAGATATTACATCGAGAAAGAAGCCATGAACAATCGATTTCATTTCCTAAAACCTTCGCCACGAACAGTGACTGGCCGATGGCATGACGATCCGAGGATGTGTGAAGTCCCAGTAGGGCACAACGCTGAGCATACGGTGGCAGGTTAAAAGGGTTCTCCCAAGGCAATTCCCGAAGAGCATATCGTACGAATCTTCTTTGAATTCTTTGCTCAAACGTAAGATAAATCCCAGCATCCGGTTAGCTTTCTCGATAGTTGCAGGGTAGTGGTGCTTGAAAATCATATGACTGTCTAGAATAACAACAAGATCTTTAATTTGGTCTACACGATGCAATTGTTCGCCCAGAATATTATAATCGTGCACGAAAGGTTGTTTCCTGCGTTCAAATGTTATGATATAATACTTTAACACTCAAAACTAGAAAGTTGACTGCACACCAGTTCACTACTGTATCGAGGTATTGTTGTAATTCGTGGCAATCAGTAAGGCTGTTTATGGTCAGAAATATTTTCAGATCATCCGCTTACAGGAGTACTCCACATCCAAAAAGAACCATGTTAATATCATTGCAGAACAGCGTGAACAGTGATAGGCCCAAATTACTGCCTTGTGGTACCCCTGAAGTTGGAATAAAGTCGATTGATTCAGCGAAGCCAATTCTGACAGCTAAACGACGGTTTGTTAGGTAGCTCCTGAATTCAGGGACGGGATAATGTCATAGTCATGAGCCAAAAACTGCGACTAGTGACCCATTTTTTTCCTCACATGTCGTTAGTTTAAGATTTTTTTGAAATGAAAGCATGCTATGAATGATTATTTTGGTAAAGAAAGATTTTTCCATTCTGTCATGGATCATTGAAATCTCCAATATATCGGTCATGACATGATAGTTTAAATGGGTCATGAGAAATATCACCAATGTTTTTTTTGCAACTTTGTTTGCCATGCTGATTTTCAAATGTTATACTACAACAAATTCTAACTAACCAGATTGTGTGGCCGAAGATTAATTCTTGGTTACACGAAGTGAGACGACGCCCATTCGGCCTTCGGCTATACATTCACCAGGCACAGCTTGTACTGTCGGACAGTGAGGACAAGAAGTGATTTAGGCCCAATACACGTGGTCTCCCGATGACCCATTGGGGTAGACCTGCAGAGAAAGTATGAAAAATGACCTTCCTAGATGCCTTTTTTTAATTTCCCTTTGGTTCCCAAATTTCATTCATTGCACACTCTTCTCATACGTGACATATATTTACATCACGTGAATATGAATGGTATTTACATTCACATTATCGGAATATTTCTGTCATGACATGACCCATGACTGATCATATTTTCTTGGGTATAGTGATGCAAAATAAATTTCGCCGTCAACGTGAATGAATGAAAATTTTCATGCCTGCTCCTGATTGATACACACAGTCTTTCGGAAAATCCTAAATGTTGTAGCTTCTTAAGCAAAATTTCGTGATTCACTGAATGAAACGCGACAGTAATGTCAGTATATATGGCATCAATTTGCTTGCCGCCATCGATATGGGATAAACAGAATGATGTGAAAACTGCCAGATTCGAGGTTACTGGTCTTCAACAGAATCAATGTGCTCTGGTGAAGTTTCGATGTGTGACATTCGTTCCGTAATCTTCAAGGGTAGTTAGTGGGTCATTAGCCCGGGAATGGTGGGCGACGCATCCTTATTTGTGGATTTGAGTAGTGGAGGGTGCAGCTTCCATTTTCAGGCTCCCATCGGTGGTTTCCATTGGCCGGAACTCCCCAGGGATCGTTTCTCTGGTTTGATCAACGATGGAGAGGAAGCACACTTGCAGTACGGTGGTGGAGCTGAAATCCACTTTGCCGGAAACTGACCAGCCAAAGAGGGTGTCCACCAAAATCGATAAACCGTTATCAAGAGAATTGCGTAAACCTGTGTGGAACTCATGGTAACATTCTCCACCGATGATCATGTTGATTGTTGCTGGAACGTTATACTGAAGATCCGCCAATGGAACCTTTGGAATTCTCCAGGCAGTTGTTTCGATTCATGACGAGGAAATCGAGTGTGGTGGAGAAGTCGCTGTTCTTGGATACGATCTTGGCAGCTAACTTGCGCTTGATGCGCTTCACTGACTCTCCGATTCCGGGAACTTCGATGTCCACAAGGCTTTGACGGGTGGCAAGTTCATTCGCCAGCTTTTTGGTGATGAAGTCATCTCTGCAGAATCTATCATAGCTCTAGCAGGAATCTTTCTGCCGTATCGGTCGACAACCAACAGCGCAACCGTCTCCAATAGAACCGTCAAATTTGAACAGAGCTGAGAATGGTGATCGTTAACGACTGACATTTAACGAAAATGCCAGCTAGATCAAAATCATCATCATTTCTTGAACCCAAAGCATGCCATCACAACATGTGGTTTATCAGTCTAGAGCGTTTCTCTTGATAGCTTCAACCCATACCCAATCACTTTCTTAACTGTAGTGACAGAGCCAATTGCTGAGATTTAGCGTACGTTTGTTCGTCAACGTGCTACTGAGCTTGAGAACGACTTTTAACGGTCTTTGACTATCACAGAAAATGGGTACTGTGATATTTAGCAAAATTCGGGTATATATTCATGCACACGTGACTGTGCGTTGAAATTGAATGGGAAACAAAAAGGCCGGTAAATCCTTGCTCTCTGAAACATGTTGCAGTTCGTTTTATGGGCTATCTAGTAAGCAGCTCAACTATATAACAGCAAAATGGAACTTTTGCTGTTGCCAAGTTCGATGAGAAATAACAACCTTTAAATATCAACAACCGGCATGGGAGCGAAATTTTAGCAGGCTATCATCTCACTGAAAACCAATGATATTGAATATTTACTATGCTAGCTTTCATTGAGAATCAAACAAAGACCGATTATCAGCCTGCTGATGATCGCTGACTGTGGCTCGGTGCATAGTTGGAGTTTTGGAAAGTGATGATGATTGTAAAAAAACAGTAGCCATCTTTAACTCTGTCAATTTTTCCCAGCTCTGAATTTGAATGCACGGATAGATTTATCGTTGGTGGGTTGAGTGAACCGCTCGAATCTGGATTCACTTGTGTGAGCTGTGATCTCTCGGGTGAGAACTTATTCGGTGGTGCTGCTGGGTCGTGCCGATGCCACCATACGATGTTGGTGCTAAATCCTGCACAGGACCTTTTTTTTTGTAGGGGAGAGCCCACTGCGACCAGTAGTTGATCTATTGTGGTAATTACCCCGCGTTACTGTATGCTATCAGGCTCACCTGTACTATGGGTTGAAGTGACAGTTGATTGCTGACTAAGCATTTTATCCCAAAGATGTATGATATAACCTTCTTAGGGCTGATATGCAACCATATGTCTTGTGCGCTTATTAACTTTGCCCCAAGAACACGCTCTCTCCTCTTAAGGAGGGCGCAGCAGTTGCATAAGAGATGCTCTGCAGTTTCTTTTTCGAGCCCGCAGAGCCGACAGTCGTCGTTTTGAATAATGTTTATCCTTTTGAGATGCTGTTTTGTTGGACAGTGTCCTGTCAATAGACCAGTGTAAGTACTTAACTCGTGCTTACTTAAGTTCAACATGTTTTTGGAGAGTCGTGCGCTTGGTTCAATGAATCTTTTCGCCTGAGTTGCTCCCTCTGCTGTTCTCCAGTTGGAGACAATAGTGGTGCTTTCCCAGTTCTTGAATTCCATATTCAAGGCACTCCTAGATACTCCGCAGAAAGGTTCAGGTCCAATTAACAGGCCCTGAGATCCTTCCTTGGCTAGCTGGTCAGCTTCTTCGTTCCCTAGGATACCGCAGTGGCCTGGAACCCAGAATAAAAATACTCTGTTCCGTATGGCCAGGTTTCTTAGTGCAACAATACACTCCCATACTAGCTTGGAGTAACATGTGAAGGTACTTAGTGCTCGAAGAGCGGCCTGACTATCAGAGAATATATAGATACTTGTGTACCTGTATCCTCTTTTCAAACAGGCTAAAGTGCACTCTAAAATTGCTTGAACTTCTGCTTGGAATACACAGGAACTTATATGTACAGGTTCTAGCCTGGTGATTCGCGCGAAAACAATTCCAGCAAAGACTGTGCTATGACACCAGCTCTCGCCGTTGGGAGGTTGACAAATTGGAAAATGCTGGATATTGGTGAAGCGGATGTGTTCTCAAACAACAGTAGCATGGCGAAGTGCTAGATTGAGTTTGGGATGTGACAGTGTTCCGACAGATCGGATGGAAGCTGGTTTCTTCGGGATTTGTCCGGCCACCTTGGAAACGGTGGGCGCTGCGGATCGATGCTGGAGATCGCTGGTGATGTAGAAATTTGTAAAGAAAATATGCTCTGAAAGCTGTCTTGGATCCCCACACGGTCATTGTCCCGAGTTTCACGACTAAGGAGGCACTCCGAAGAAAATGTTTTAGATTACTTTGATTGAAATTTTTTGAAAGATAACGATACGGCTTTTGAAGAATGGTTCCGAATAGCTTGATATTTCGTGACGTGAATTCGACTTATTTTCAACCTTGTTTGGTTAAAACTAAGTAAAATCACGTTACAACTTTAAAGAGGCGTATTTTTGTTTGTTGTTGTTCAATCAAAAAGTATATCAAACAGTAGGCTTTTGTTATGTCTACAACTTGTTCTAAGACATTGATATTCTATTTCCTCAAGAAGAACACAATATTATTCAAGGTGATATGTACTGAAGTCAAGAATTTTGAATTCTCATAACTAAAACACATTCAATTTTTAAATGATCAAATCATACTCTTTTCAATGGTAACTTAACTTGCGACAGTTTGCTACTATTTTTTTTATTCTACAGTAAAATGGTTGACGTCTAGAATTATAACAATTCAGAAACGTCCGGAAAAGTGAATTTACTTCAAGTTGGAATGTGTCTGGGCCTTTTGAACATTTTGTCTTAGTATCAAATCAAACCTCCGGCCGAAAAATCTTCAGTCGAAAGCCCATCGACTTATCGATTTCAGGCCGAATAATCCTTTTTTTCTCAATTTACTCATAGATTACTCATTACTTCTGTTGAACTAGTTTTTAGGTTATTGAAAAAAGATGTCAGAGACGGAAGAGAGGTTTAATACTGGTTTTTTTCTCAGTGATGCTGGAGATTAATTCAGTAGATATTTAGTGACCCCCTGTTTTTTTTTCAGATTATTGGAAGTTTTCTTGAACGCCATGGATCTTCACGTTATCTACAATAATAAAACAAAATAAAAACAACAACCTCATTAATCTCGTTTCTCGGAAATCAGATCATTACTGTGCCGCTGTTAAGGATCGTTTAACACTTCCTTTTTCGACACCTTTCGATTGAGGTGTGACGGTGCAGCTTTTCCTTTTTTTAATGCACTTTTTCTCACCCCATTGTACAAGTGATCTAATAAAACAAGAAAAAAAATGTACATCCTTTTGCGATAAGGAACAATCTCGGATAGGATACAAGCGCAAAAAAAAACTCGGAAAATTGATGATTGTTCGCCCGATCGGATCTTTGAATTGTTTTAAACGGGAGCGAACAAAAAATGTATTTCCTCAATTGGCGCCCTCCGGATGAAAGGGAAAAAACTCACTCACTCAAACTTAATATCTTCAGAACACAGGGAGATCGAGACTGGTTGAGAAATGATAAAAATGATCCCGTGAATGTTGCCGCGTAAAACCCGAGGGATAGCCGAAATTTTTCGGAAGGCCAAGGGCAAAATAGAATTGATGATATCCGGGTTCGGGCGTTTTCGCTTTTTCTTCGGGCAAGGGTACGAAACGCTTTGGAAGATGATCTTGTTTTCAATCCGACACTGATGGAATGGTTGAAACAGCAAAAAAAGGTCCAAGGTATTATGGAAACTGAAAGTTTAATTGAAGCTAGTAGGTTTTCTTTTCAGTATTGAACTGTTTGTACTATTAGTAAAAGTGTACTGTATTTGTTTCAATCCTTTTAGAGTGTTTTCGGTATATTGAGTCGTTTTCTGTAAAAATACCTCACAGAGTTTAAAAGAGTTTGCAACAAAGTATGTTTCCTGCAAGCTGTCAAAATAACTTCATTAGTCTTCAATTAGCAGCCTTTCGACATTGTTTCTGGCCCGGAGCATAAACCTGTATGCTGACAGCTCATCCCAAAGAAAGTGTCTTGTATGAGCTAAAGCAAAAAAAACATCCCCAAATTAAGTGCCTGGTCAAGTTCAAGGGGTCGAAAGTGGCAAAAATCGTGACTCTCGGGGTGGCTATGCGGCCACCTATTGACTACAGACTACAGAGTGCGTGCCCGAAATCCTTTTCCACATACTTTCCTTACCTACTTTAGTGCCTTAAAGAAGCATCCAGCGAGTTTCGAATGAGATCATGTAAATCACGATTCAGCAATCATGGCCCCGCCGGGGCTGATCCTTGTGCCACCTTATCCGTTGAAGAAAAAAATACGCCCGGAGAAATTTACGGCACGCAACGCGCCCCAGCCTACAAATCGATCGCTGAACAGCCTCGATAATGAGCGAAGTCTCGATACATTTGGCCACTTTCATTATGAAATTATGAGAAAGTCGTCGGCAGCGTAAATCACAGACCAATCAATAAACGATGTTTGTTTTTCTGGATGAGTGAGTGCGATTTCTCCTTGGGGGCTGGTTTTTTACGTTGGTTTTTTTGTTGTATTCTCCATACAGGCATGGCATTATCGATAATTTGGTTAGGGCCCACAATTCAATGTCAACTTGCACTTTATCTTTCTTGAGAGACTTCAATGAGCGTGTTTCCGATGGACACTGTATCTCAGCACAGAATCATCTGAAGTAAAAAAAAATCAGAGCAAAATATTTTTAATAGATGTTTTTCTGGACCCCAACGTTTTTATTTAACTTAAAAAATTTTTTATAAAATTTTTGTGGCTGAAACTGAAAAGAAAAACGTTGGGGTCTGGTATTTTATATGTAGAAAATATGTTCCAAACTTGAAAAGAATCGGATATGTAGTTTTCAAATTACGATGTCCACGGACTTTGAAAATGTGCCTTCGAGAAAAACGCGTTTGAAGTTTCTGCTCTTGCTTTCTTGCAGTATTAGATACGAGAAGATAACGGCCTATAATTTCTACAGTTTTGCAGCAATTGACTTGAAAATTTTACACAACATTCTTGAAATGTTTTACAATAAGAAAACAAAAAAAAACGATTTTTTGAAAGTGTTAGACCCTACTCCCCCCCCCCCCCCCATAAGCAAAGAAAAACATCCGAAGGAAATTCCGTATTTTCCTATTTTTTTAAAATTATTCTTACGGCAAATAAAAAAATCTCAAAATTTAATTTTTTTAAAACTTGACTCGAGTTTGCAGGAGAAGAAAATAAGCCAGATTTGAACCGCAGATCTTATTTCTCTTACTTTTACTTTTCCAACTGTCATATTTGCATTTCCTGAACAGTTTACTGATTTGAACAAATCAGACTCTCCTTTATCCAACGCACTATTACCAAAATATCGTTTTGGGAGTCTAGAACTTTTTTTTCAAGAATTTAAAAAAACCATTAGAAAAACTTTGAATTTATCTCAAATAATTTTTCCTGAGAATTTAAAATTCCGCAGTTTGAGCTCAATTTACTTAGCTTTAAATCTTTAAAAAGATAACGAAATAGGAATTCGGATTAAATCGTACAATATATTCATCAGGAAAGGGGTCCCAGTTCATATAGTTTCACTCTTGCTCACAAAATCCGTACTTATGTAAACAGAATTCTGGTCAAAAACACAAAGAGGAAAATGAAAAAAAAAACCTAAATTCCAAATTTATTTTTTATCGAAACAAGTCAACAGCGTTGATATCGTTTATCAAATTCCCAAAAAAAAAAAAAAAAGATAACGCGGCGGTTGAGGATTAATGCCTAAAACAGGGTGTGCTGATGGTAAATCGAGCCGGATTTTGCCATTTTGAGCCGGAACCTGAAAGATTCCTTGCATTTCTTTTATGGGTCCAGCAACCCTACCCCCCAATATATTACCAAAACCTTACAAAAAGGTTTGCAAAGCATGGTCAGTAAGTCATCAACGCCAAGGTGGATTTTTTATGTCACCTACCTGAAAGTATTCAATTCAGTAAACTCTTTGCTCAGGTATCAGAAAAGTGATAGGCTTAATAGCGACACGTTATCCAAACAAACGGAAAAATTGTACCTTGCCTTTTATCTAACAGATAAGAAAATAATTTCAATATATTAAATAGGGCATAAAGCCGATCCAGGTAGAGATTTTGAAGCATTGAAGCTCAGAACCACATTGGGCGAAGAATGACAGAACATGATTTAAGTTTAAATTCTTAGCATTAGATAAACTTATGACATAATAGGCGAGAGTACAAAAACATTAAAAAACAGTTGCATATGAGCTGGAATGAATCGTCCATAATTAATTCACAACTAGAAGATTCAGGAGATTTGAGTAAATGATCAGAAAAGGCTACAACGCTACAATGCGTACAAATAAACGATTTTATAATGACAAAGTTGGCATTAAGCCTATACACATAGGGATTATAGAGCATTGAAACTTTTTTGTCATTAGATTGGAAATAAGGACTCGCTGAGTTAAATTCAGCTATACACTTAAGAAATGAATAAAATAAAGGTAAAATAAAAACTCTGAATCATAGATTAACCATACATGATATTCAGATCACAAAGTCTTGTTTTTATATATAATTTTTATTATACTGACCAGCTAGCGCTCTGGTCAGATAACTACAATGAGTTTCGGTGACACCAAATTTGAAACAAGCGATATTAACAGTGCACAAATCTGTAGCAGTGCAGTCCAGAACCAGGATAGGCGTATAATAACGGAATATCAGAGAACAATGTTAGAGGAGCTTTGACTCTTCTTAACCATATAAACATTCTAAAGCTAAGAGAACGTGACACATGTCACAAGTTTTGATCAAAACCTTGAATCTGTAGGGAATTTTAAAGCCTTTTGGCAACCTGAACAAAAAACAAAAAAAAAATAAGCATTTTTTTCCATGAAAACGATATTTGTACGGCTTGAATGATTGAGTGACCATGATGGACTTTTAAAAATTACATATCTGTATATAGGTTATGTTCGGCTTTCGGTCTTTCGGTCAAGATTTTACAACACTTTTTATGTGGTCTTCATCCAACGTTTCGAATATTTATTTATTCTTTTTCAAGGAACTAAAAATAAAACATAGAGCATAGAACATATTTCTTGTGAAACGAAAAAATGTTCACTTACTCGAACATTCGTGCTATAGTCCGAAACAGATGCGCTCCTAAAGCGTCAATCGTCGGTTTTGGGCTATAGAATTTGAATTTGAAAATGGTTCAGCTCAGAGGTGAGAAGGATAGCGTGTAACTTACGTGCCCAATACTATAATCTGGCCTGGGCGGCGGAGCCTAATCCGTATTCCGAATGACGTTCGAAGCACAACTTTATCCACTCGACTCACAGTTTGTTATTGTTGTTTGGGTTTCTTCTTCATAGCCAGAAACCGGCGCCGATGAGTGCTTGTGAGCTATCCGAGAGAGTGTGTGGAACACTCCGCCGTAGGAGATCGCTCTTCCGTCCGTGTCGTTCTGTATATTGACGGTATTCGAAGTGCTTTGGATATAGCACATTTCGAGTACCTCTAGATGCCGGCGGTGCTTGTTGGAGCTGTCGAGAACGGTGGCTTTTTCAAAGTAGAACATGCGCCCCTGGTCGAAGCAATGTTCAACAACGGCCGATTGTCGTAGCTCTCTGATGGCTGGGTCTGATGCTGTGGACCCTGAGGTGATAATTCGGTTTAATTTGGTGACGTCCCATTTAGGCTTGGACATTCTAGTAGAAAGATACAAGCACTCATCGGCGCCGGTTTCTGGCTATGATGAAGAAACCCAAACAACAATAACAAACTGTGAGTCGAGTGGATAAAGTTGTGCTTCGGACGTCATTCGGAATACGGATCCGCCGCCCAGGCCAGTATTGGGCACGTAAGCTACACGCTATCCTCCTCACCTCTGAGCTGAACCATTTTCAAATTTAAATTTTATAGCCAAAAACCGACGATTGATGAACGCTTTAGGAGCGCATCTGTTTCGGACTATAGCACGAATGTTCGTGTAAGTGAAAATTTTTTCGTTTCACAAGAAATATGTTTTATGCTTTATGTTTTATTTTTAGTTCCTTGAAAAAGAATAAATAAATATTCGAAACGTTGGATGAAGAACACATAAAAAGTGTTGTAAAATCTTGACCGAAAGACCATAACCTATAAATTATCTCCGGTCAAAAAATAAATAAATATCTGTATATGAAAGGACATTTACCTCCACAGAATTCTGTTACCAATCCAAAGATAGAAGGGACTGAATACTTGTTCAACAAAAGTAAAATACACAAATTTTGCGGTTGATGTAACAGATAAAATTGGTGTAATTAAGATCACATTCTTCTATGATTTCAAATCGGTAATTATTAACAGATAGCTAAAAACAATGGGAGCCTAAGCGATGCGAACATATAAGAGAAACACATGTGAAAAGATTTTACTAAACGGAGTTATTAGGAGAGCAAAAGATAACATAAATTGTTACCAGTTGAGTCAGCTACCCACTCACGAAGAGTACCCATAAGCAAACGCCTAGATGTTGCCTGGTTTATGTAGCATCTGTTTTTATGTATCGTGCCCTTTGTAAATGAATTTAAATTATCAATAATAATAAAATTCCGAAATAAAAACTATTAAAATAAAACTTGTAATAAAAATTTTAAAAGAATTAGATAGGGAACTCCTAACGGTCACATCAGATTTAAAAATACATTAACAGTAATAAAAACACTTACCACAAAATATACACAAAACTGGAATAATAGGATATTGACTATAGAGAGCCACTCCCAACGATGAGTGAAGTTAAGGAAGCCATTCGACAGCGGAATAGAAACAAGTCGGCTGGGAAGGATGGCATCGCAGCTGAACTCATCAAAATGGGCCCGGACAAGTTGGCCGATTGCCTACATCGGTTGATAGCAGGCTTGTAAGTGGTCACCATCGTTTGAATTTTTCCGGAGACAACCACCACACATCGTTCGTGACAATCGTGGAGAGCGCAATCGTTTGATCGGAGAGCAAAAAAATGTCAAATGAAATTTTGATCTTTGGTGTGGTTAGTGGTTTGACTATCATCCCTCTTGCGTAGATAATCGCGATAATCATTCCACATTGTTCGACCAACACATCCAAACATCACCCGGCGCTGCAGACAGGCGGCGGCAACGCTATTCAAACCGTATGGAGCACATCTTTCGGATTTCCCCTTTTTTTCCCCTCGTTTTGACCGATTTAAGCTTTTTTCCTCGGATTTAAGCTTTCGTCTCCTATCTTCTCAAGGTAAAAAAAGCTTAAATCTGAGGAAAAAAAGCTTTAAAACGAGATTCACGACCACTTATTTAAAAGATGTTGGTCACACGATACATAGACAAAACAAGTAACGTTGCCTCCCTCTGGCTGCAGAGTGGCGAATTTTTTTTCAACAGGAGCGTGAAAGAGATAGGCGATGTCGTAGACTGTCGGGAATTATGGTCGTTTGACCATCAAATTATCCCTCTCGTGTACCAAGCAGATCCCTGCAACGTTACACGATTTGTCTATGTATCGTGTGACCAACATCTTTTGAATATGTGCTCGTGAATCTCGTTTTTAAGCTTTTTTTTCCTCAGATTCAAGCTTTTTTTGCCTTGAGAGCATAGGAGACGAAAGCTTAAATCTGAGGAAAAAAGCTTAAATCTGTCAAAACGAGGGGAAAAAAGGGGAAATCTGATAGATGTGCTCCATACGGTTTGAATAGCGTTGCCGCCGCATGGTACCAAGACCAGATCCCTGCAACGTTACACGATTTGTCTATGTATCGTGTGACCAACATCTTTTGAATATGTGCTCGTGAATCTCGTTTTTAAGCTTTTTTTCCTCAGATTCAAGCTTTTTTTGCCTTGAGAGCATAGGAGACGAAAGCTTAAATCTGAGGAAAAAAGCTTAAATCTGTCAAAACGAGGGGAAAAAAAGGGGAAATCTGAGAGATGTGCTCCATACGGTTTGAATAGCGTTGCCGCCGCATGACCAAGACACGAAATTTCGTTCGACAATCACACAAAGAAGAATGAATGTCGTTTCGTTTGATGGTAGTCGACTGTTCGGCAAGTTTTCGGTCGCATTCGTTTGATGGCACGAACAATGAAACTGATTAAAGCAGGCTGTGCGACTGTCAGAGAAAATGTCGATGGTTTACAAGTCTGGTTGATAGTTCGGATCTGGGACATAGAATCGGACCGGAGGAGTGGAAGGAGGGGGTAATATGCCCCATCTACTAGAAGGGCGACAAATTGGACTGTGAGAATTACCGAGCGATCACTGTCCTCAATGCCGCCTACAAAGTGTTGTCCCAAATCCTACTCCGCCGCCTAACGCCACAAGCAAACAGATTCGTGGGAAGTCATCAGAGGCCGGCTTCATGGAGGGACGGTCTACGACGGACCAGATATTTATATTACGGCAAATCCTTCAAAAATGCCGTGAACACCAAGTCCTTACGCACCATCTATTCATCGACTTCAAAGCCGCATACGACACGATCGACCGTAACGAGCTATGGAATATCATGGACGAGAACGGCTTTTCCGGGAAGCTGATCAGACTGATCAAGGCGACGATGGATGGAACGCTGTGCTGTGTGCGGATTTCGGGTGAATTGTCGAGTTCATTCGAATCGCGCAGGGGGCTACGACAAGGTGATGGTCTATCCTGCATGATGTTCAACGTGACGCTAGAAGGTGTTATTCGATGAACGGTGGGCGAAATGCGGGGCACGATTTTCAGCAGATCCAGTCAACTTATCTGCTTCGCCGATAACATTGATATAGTCGGCAGATCATCTGCGGCGGTGAGGAAGATCTACCGAAAACTGAAACACGAAGCAGGAAGGATTGGGTTGATGATTAATACGTCCAAGACGAAGTACATGCTGGCCTGCGGATCCGAGACCGACCGAACCCGCTTGTCCAGTAATAACAAGGTCACGATCGACGGCGACGAGCTGGAGATAGTCGAAGACTTTGTCTATCTCGGCTCACTGGTGACCGCAGACAATAACACCAGCCGTGAGATCCGGAGGCAAATGATCAGCGGAAGTCGTGCCTACTATGGACTCCACAAGCAACTGCGATCGAATAGACTTAGCACTCGCACGAAGTGTAACCTGTATATGACGCTCATTAGATCGGTTGTTCTCTACGAGCACGATACATGGATATTGCTCGAGGAGGACCTGCGTGCATTCGGAATATTCGAGCGACGAGTGTTAAGAACCATCTTTGGCGGCGTACAGGAGAACGGAGTGTGGAGGCGAAGGATGAACCACGAGCTCACGCAACTCTACGGCGAACCCAATATCCAGAAGGTGGTGAAGGCTGGCCGGATGGCCGGATACGCTGGGCGGGACATGTTGCGAGAATGCCGGACGACTGTCCTGCAAAACAGGTGTTCGCTACGAATCCGGTAGGAACAAGACGAGCGGGGGCGCAACGAGCGAGGTGGTTAGACCAAGTGGAGCGTGATCTGGCGAACGTGGGGTGTCCGAGAAATTGGAGAACGGTTGCCATGGACCGAGTGAATTTTAGGAATTATATTCTTCAAGTTTTGTCGTGAGACGGAATACTAAAGCTTAGTTCTTTTAGAAATGGGACACTTTGTTTTGTTGATTGCAGCGCTCCTGGTGGTCGAATTTGCAAACTTTTTGTAGCGTTGTGTTGTTTGTAAACAGTACTGTCTACCTGATTTTTTTTGAGAATTTTAAACTAACGCGTTTCCGAAAAATTAGCGATGCAAGAAGAAAACAGAAAAAAAAATTTGCACAGTTTCTTGAAAACCCCGTTTTTATCGATTCGGCAGCTATCCAAAATGTTGAAAATTTCCAAAAGCACCGTCGGGCGAGTGATAAAAAAATATCAGGAAATTCTCACGATTGTCCGGAAAGTTCAATCAAGCGTCGGAGTGGAACCTATGATCAACATCTGCGGTTGAAGGTTATCAATCGGATTCAGGCCAACCCTAACATTTCGGACTACGATTTGGCGAAACAATTGAAAGCGAAACGCACAACTGTGCGGCGGATCCGTATCCGGGAAGGCTACAGGTGCTTCCGAGCAAGCAGACAACCCAACAGAACCCTCAAGCAACAAACAGTGGCCAGAACCAGGGCTCGAAGACTGTACAGCAGGATTTTGACGAAAAGATCCGATTGTGTTTTGATGGACGACGAAACATACGTCAAAGCTGATTTCAATCAAATACCAGGGATAAAATTTTAAAAGGCTCGTGGTCGTGGAAGGGTTATGAACAGATATAAGTTTATTTTTGCAGAAAAATTTGCAAAAAAAAATTATGATTTGGCAAGGGATCTGCACATGTGGTAAAAAAACGAAAGTTTTTGTAACGGATAAGACCATGAACTCGGATCTCTACAAAAAAGAGTGCCTCAAAAAACGAATTTTACCTTTCATCAGATCCCATGACGGTCCAGTAACTTTTGGCCGGATCTGGCCAGTTGCCATTATAGCAAGGAGGTGCTACAGTGGTACCACAGAGAACAGACATACAAGCTAGCCCACGAAACTTGTGTAAAAATTCCAACGATAGTTTTGAACAATTTTTTTGTTTTTTGGCTGGGGCTTTTCGAAAACTGGCCACTTGAAAATTTGATTTGTAACTTTTGAACGGCGTAATAGATGGCACTATTTCAAGTCAATTTCTAACTTATTTTTTTAATGTCAGCATTTGAAATTTTACACACTTTTTGGAAGATTTTTTGTTCGAGCTTGTACGTTTGTTATCTGTGGTGGTACTACGAAAATCAGGTGCAATTCATCCCAAAATATCTTAATCCGCCAAATTGTCCCCAGCTTCGACCAATCGAAAAATATTGGGCAATTATGAAGCAGAAGTTGAAGAAGAAGGGTACAATCACCAAAAACATTCATCAGATGAAGAATTGGTGGCAAAATTTGGCCAAAACCATATCTGAAAAAAGTGTGCGCGGACTGATGGGAGGTATAAACAGTAAAGTGAGACTATTTTTTAGAACAAAAGATGAATAATTTTTTTTATTTTTTTTATGAAATAAAATGGAATTACCTTTGTTTTGTTCCTACAAAGTGTTTTGATTAAACGCACGGTTGATGAAATACACGCATTTGAAAGTGTCCCATTTCTAAAAGAACTAAGCTTTATGTAAGCAATTTGGTGGTAAGTAGGAGTTTTGCGACAAGAAATCCATATGAATTGTAGAATTCAAACCTTAGGATTTAAAAGTTACATGTCTAGATTGGAAAATCACACATTATTTCCACTGTTTTAAAAGTAATCATGAATTAGTGCGCTATCATCCGACAGTCGATAAACAGTTGTAAGAACGTGCCAGGAACAGAGAACAGGAAAAAAAAATTTGTTCTGTAAAAAATTGACTATTTAAACACTTGGTATGGAATAACCATGATTATGCATTTAAATTTGGCATTCCCTGCTAGCAGCTTTGATTCTCGATTTTGTATTTAACTTTCATTTGTAAACTGCTTCTCATCGAAATATAAGAAGTTTTAAAATACTTGTTTTTGAAGGAATCTTAATACAATTAAGCTTCAAAACGCAAAATATCAAGTTTGGGCTTGTGATAAAGCTCAGTTGGCCAGTCAGTTGCTTTCTGAGCCGATGTCCGTGAGTTCGAGTCCGAGAGTAAAACCATCGATTACAGTTGCACCCGATAAGTTTCTTAATGATTGTCAGCCAACTGCATCGTTAATATAAGTCGCGAATGACATAAAGATGTTAAAACGACTATAATTTTTAGAGACTTACTTACTTTACTTACTTAATGATCCCGCGCCGATCCTCCGGTGCATAGGGCCGTGGTAAAAGACCTCCACTGTTGACGATCCGGAGCCAGCGTCTTCACTTGGTCCCAGTCAAGATTCTCGTCGACAGTTTGGATTTCAGCGGCTAGGCTTCGCCGCCACGAGTTTCTGGGTCTGCCTCTTCTTCGATGACCTTCTGGATTCCAATCTAGCGCCTCTCCGCAAATCTCGTTTTCATCTCTTCGCAGCGTGTGCCCAATCCATCTCCACTTACGTTCCCGAATCTCGATTTCTAGCGCCCTTTGATGACACCGGCGATGCAGTTCCTCATTCGAGATCCAGTTGCCAGGCCACCAAGCGCGGATGATATTCCGCAGGCAGCGGTTTACAAATACTTGCAGTTTTCGCGTCGTTACCGCATATGTGCACCAAGTTTCGCACCCGTACAGCAATACGGATTTGACGTTTGAGTTGAAGATTCGGATTTTCGTTCGTAGAGAGATCTGGCGTGACCGCCAGATGTTTCGGGGACTCGCAAACGCAAATCGGGCCTTTCTGATCCGGGTTTCGATGTCTTTTCTGGTACCACCATCAGGCGTTATCTGGCTACCAAGATACTGGAAGCACTCAACTTTCTCAACTTGTTGCCCAGCTACCATGAAACTGGAGGGATTTCCTGTGTTGATCTCCATCGACTTGGTCTTTCCGACGTTGACTTTGAGACCTGCTGCCTTGGAGCTTTCGGTGAGGTCGTCGAGTTTGCTCTGCATAACTGGTTGTGTTAGGGCGAGCAAAACAATATCGTCAGCCAGGTCAAGGTCGTTCAGTTGCTCCATTGTTGAAGGATTTCACGGCAATCCTCGGTTCGGTGCACAGTCGATCGATCCAGTCAGAATCTCATCCATTACGATTAGAAAAAGTAGCATCCTTGTTTCACTCCAGCAGTTACCGGGATTGGTTCGGACAAGACACCGTCGTGCAAGACCTTGCACGAAAATGCCTCGTATTGTGCTTCGATGAGATGGACTAGTTTCTCTGGGACCCCTCGTCGCCTTAGAGCCGCCCAGATGTTTTTATGATTAAGTCGGTCGAATGCTTTTTCGAAATCAACGAACACCAGCAGAAGAGAGTCCTGGAATTCGTTGATTTGTTCCAGTATGATTCGTAGCGTTGTGATGTGGTCCACACATGATCGTCGAGATCGGAATCCAGCTTGTTGCCGTCGGAGTGTAGCGTCTATTTTCTCCTGAATCCTGTTCAGAATCACTTTGCAGAGTACTTTGAGGGTTGTACAGATCAACGTTATGCCTCGCCAGTTACCGCACTCTGTCAGGTCTCCTTTCTTCGGGACCTTTAAAAGACATACACCGTCTTAGCCGATTTAGGCTTTACAGACTGAATAAATGACGTGGACAACTTAAGATTAACATTTAACACCCAGTACCGAGATAGGAATCGAACCCATGCCATCAGTGGACCAGCGATTACCGTCTTACCACGCTAACCACTCGACCACCGAGGACGTACGAGGATACCCTGCATCCAGTCGGCCGGGAATGTTGCAGTATCCCAGATGTCAGCGAAAAGACGGTGCAACATTTGTGCTGATAGGGCAGGGTCGGCTTTCAGCATTTCAGCAGGGATGCAATCGATCCCAGGTGCTTTGTTGGATTTCATGTTTTTGATTGCCGCTTCTATTTCAGCCAGCGAGGGCGCTTCCGAGTTTACGCCATTAATGCGACTTACTGTTGGCGCTTCGAGCTGCGGGTTTTGTTGGCCATCGCTATTCGTGACTCGGAAGAGTTGTTCGAAGTGCTCAGTCCATCGTTTGAGCTGATCTGTTCGATCGGTCAATAACTGACCTGCTCGGTCTTTCAGCGGCATTCTTGCATTAGTCCTTGCACCACTGAGGCGGCGAGAAATGTCATAAAGTAATCGGATATCTCCATTGGCGGCGGCTCTTTCCCCCTCTTCGGCTAGGGAGTTTGTCCAGACTCTCTTGTCTCGTCTACAAGTTCGTTTAACTGCCTTTTCCAGCTCCGCATATCGTAAGAGCACCTGCAACGGTTCAGGCGTAAATATTGGTTTTAAGTGTACCAGTTTTAGCACAACTTGAAATTTTAGAATCGGCTAAAACACCCACTCCCCACCGGAGTATGAAAAAATTTAAAACGGAAACACTTTCATTGCCGACACTCAATAATTGAGAAGAAAAAACTCATTTTATTAGAAAAATTGCATAAGTTTTGAGTTTCACGGTTAATTGTCTTAACATTAATTCTACGCATATTCTTTTTGACAGAACAATGATTTCAACTATTCTACCAGGATTTCATTAATAAAAGCAAAAATGACTACACAACGAGGAAAAAATGTCAATTGAAACAATTCTTTAATTAATTCAATTAAATTGCTTTGAATCAATGGAATAAGGTTTTGTTAAAATGAAATGAAAAGCAATATTTTTTTCAAGGTATTGCTGACATTGATAAAGGAAATGAGAAATGTTTATCCTAAAGTCAAACAAAATTTTCCTTTGATTTGTCGACATTTTTGTTTGACAAAAACTTATTTCACTTTGTAAATTTATGTATGGATACAGAAAAATATGCTGATATTGACGAAAACTCCGAGCACTCTACACGAAACTAAAAATCTCTCAATATCTCAAATAAAACAAAAATTATAGAACAAACAATAAACATTTATTTTACCTTATCGAAAAAGTATTAAAATTTTCTTCACCTTTATTTTTTTTTTTCAAATTTTAGAACGCTGACTGGATTAACAATTCGTCGAGCCCAAATGAAAAGCTTTTTATTTAATTACTAGCTGACCCGTTGTGCTTTGCTACACCTTCCGGAAATAAATGTAATTTGTAAAAATTTATTCAAATTTAGATTTTGGAGAGCATTTTTTCAAATCAAACCTCATCATACTTCAGAACCAGCAACTTTGAAATGAGAGCTGCAGCTGCAGTTCTGAATTGCAATTCAAAGATGGTATATATTATTTACTGAAACTTGATCTCTAAACTTGTTTTTCAAGATCTGAAATTTGTACTCTGTACCCAAAAAAACCATTTTAAATATTGTGTCTTCTTTGAAAAGCTCTTTATCTTAAATTTACATGGGAGCTCTCCCATCTTTATTAATTTTGTCCCCCACTGCTTGAAGAAGGTAGGCAAATTTAACCGGCTCGATACCCAAAAAGCACTTATCATGGTAATGAAAAATAAATTAAACTAGTTATGTATTAAATACAGTGCAAATTTCTTTTTTTTTTAAATATAATATACTACGGTAAACATATAAATATTTAAAAAAAATATCAGTTGCATCACTAAATAAGTTCTCAGCGTGTTTTTTTATTTTCTCTTTGAAAGTCAAATATTCAAAAATGTAGGCAAAAACAAATTTCTAAATTTACATTTGTCCCGTATATTGGAGCAAGTGTCAATGCAAAGCTTATTAACAGATGCGTCAGAGTAATGGCTTTAAAATGGATTTAATACGAATTCCTGTTTTTTGTTCTATCAAGTTTCACTGATATATCTGCAGTATTCCTGCAGCATAAATTTATGTTTTTACTCCACTTTTAACGAATGCCGTTCAAAGGGAATGAGCTTCATTAACAAAGACATTTAATAATTTTCAATATCCGCTGCAGTTTCAACATTCGGAATATCCCTTCTGGTCTTTCCAACATTTTGAATCATTTTGAAGATGAATTTCTTAAAAGTTCGACGTTTGCCCTTGCCCCACCGTGTAAGTTGACAGAAGGGAATATTGTTTTTAACACTTTAAGGGTAAACTAAAAATTTCTCTTAAAAATTTTGCGTCCAGTTGAATATCAGTTCTAAAGTCTCGCTTTTTAAAAACGAAGCGGATCAAAAGTCTCTTTTATGCAGCCATGTAACACAAAAACACTTTTCATGTTAAGTACGTACTTGAATTGGTATGTAAGCAAAAAGTACGATGGTTATTTCAGAATTATTTAAAATAAAAAGCTCCCATTTTCAATTCTAAATTCGTTTCAGTTGTGTATTTGGGCCGAAGTAACAATTTCTAGAAGAAAACATAATTTTTAAATTTTTTTTTACAGAAAAAGTTGAACGTTTGAACATGTTCTAATGTTCCTTGAATGAAAAGTCGATTACCACGTGCTGTGTACAAATCAAATAAGCTAGAAAAAAAAACACATCTAGGTTGCATATCGCCCCCACGTGTTTGAGAAACAGGCGCCTTATTGTTAAATTTTCCAGCAATCAATGAACAGTGTGCTTTAGTTACTATCCTCTTGCGACGACGTTTGCTCGCCCATGGAGACGAAAAACAAACCCCTCAAAGAAAATATGCTTAGTTGAGAAATACGCGCCAAAATATTCCTACTGATCAGTATGCTATGCCTGGGTTACTATCCTTTTGCGACGTTGGCTCGACGCCTCGACCATAGAGACGAAAAACAAACCGCCCAAAGGAAAAAAAAAATCTCAAGAAAATGGATGTCATGACTTTAATTTGTTTCGAAAAACTACAAATTTTGTATGGAAGCCCCCCCTCCCTTAAGTCGGATGGAGTTTTGACTATTACAGAAACCATCCCCGGCCTCAAAAACCCTCAGATGCCAGTTTTGACGATGATCTGTTCAGTAGTTTCCGAGTCTATAGGGAACAGACAGACAGACAAACATTCATTTTTATATATATAGATAGATATTAAATCGAGAATAATGTGACATCTATTATTTATACTTGATATGGTTTTTATTAACATCTTTTCTCAATTTATGTAACGTATAGGCTGGTTGAAGCGAAAAAATAACATTCAAATAATATCTCAAAAAGAAACTATTATCACAACCAATGTTACCCAAACATGTGTGAAAGAAATCATTGTTGGCTAAAATTTTCTCACCGTGAACTAAATCGGTCTTTCGTTAACTGTTGGGAATTTTGAAATCGATAACTGTGCTAAAACAGCAATTTACGCCACCGGTGCCAGCCGGATCGTTTTAGCGTGGTCGAAAACCGTGTTTTGCATCTACCGTTGGGACAGCCCTAAGCGAGCGGCTGCTTTGGCTGACCCGGTACATGCCTGCTCAATTCCGACTTTCGCCTTTCTCCGATCATCGACCATCCTCCAAGTTTCATCCGACATCCATTCACTTCTTCTTCCACAAACTTTACCGAGAGTTCCATGGCCCGTCGTGATAAAGGCATTCTTGATTCCACACCACTGTTCTTCGACTGTTCCGTCTGTCGGCAGCTCCGAGGCTCGGGATTCTAGCTGTTCAACGTATGCCCTTTTCACCTCTGGATTCTCCAACCGGCGGACGTCGTATCGACACCCGACTTTCTCCTCGCGCCGTTGGACACGTGCAACTCTCAGTCGTATCTCGCCAAGGACGAGGTGATGGTCAGATGCAATGTCTGCGCTTCGCTTGTTGCGGACATCAAGAAGGCTCCTTCTCCATTTTCGGCTGATGCAGATGTGGTCAATTTGATTTTCTGTTCGGCCATCTCGGGATATCCAAGTGACCTTATGTGCTGGTCGATGGGGGAAGAGCGATCCACCGATCACCATGTTGTTGTTGCCACAAAATTCTACAAACAGCTCTCCGTTTTCGCTCATCTGTCCTAGGCCATGGCGCCCCATGATGCGCTCAAGGTCCTGATTGTCGGAGCCAATCTTTGCGTTGAAGTCGCCCAAATGGATTTGAATGTCACCCTTCGGAATTCTCTCAACCACGCTGTTCAGTTGACTGTAAAACTGCTCTTTCTCCTGCAAGTCGGCAACGTCAGTTGGCGCATAACACTGGACCATTGTAAGGTTTCTAACCCGTGTTCTAAATCTGGCTACAATTATTCTTTCGTTTATCGGTTCCCATCTAATGAGGGCCGTGTAGGCCTGCGGGCTTAACAGGAAACCAACTCCTCGTTCCCGAGTAGCATGTTCTCCTCGTATGCCAGAGTAAATCAGGACTTGCCCGGATTGTGTCTTGTGTTCTCCAGTATTAGGCCAACGGACTTTGCTCAGTCCCAGAATTTCAAGCTTGAGGCGGCTAGCCTCTCTAGCAAGTTGTTCCAGTTTGCCTTGTTGGGCAAGGGTTAAAACATTCCAAGTTCCAATTCGTGTCCGTGTTTTCATGCTAAAAGTCGTCGCCAAAGTTCCAGGTCGGTCATTTCTTTCGGATTCCGTAACAATTTCAAATCGGGAGCAGTAGGTTGTTAGCCTAAAGTCCCTATCCAGCGATGGGGCTGCCATCTTGGACTTAGCTGGCGGGAGCCGCATTTCATAAATTCAGCCGCTTGCTGCAAGACAGACGCTGTTTGAGCCGCCCCTGACCTGGAACAGACGCTCGGTTGTTGTTGCACGCCGCCCCTGACCTGGGGAACAGACGCGTGCGGCCACCTTCTCAGTCTACATGCGACCAAAGCATCCACCGGGGTTGGGTACCCGATCTCCGCTTAGGTTACTCGCACCCTAGCCGGCACCGCGGGGAGGTAGAGATAGGAGTTGTGAATAAGAGGTGATATGACCACTATGGGGTCTCGTGTTGCACATTATCCACCGTTTACCAGCCAAAATTTTTAGAGAAAATTCGAAAAAAAAAAATTGGTGTATTTTGTCCGCAAATCTTTCAAAAAAAAGTTTTGCTAGATCTTTTTCTTAAAAAAAAAAATTAAAGTTTACTATTGCTTTGAAAATAAGGCATTATAAGTTCGTTTTATGTTCAAACGATTGACATATTGGAATAAATATTTTTATTATAATTTTTTCGAGTGGGTTTCAAGTTGACGTTTTCAAGTCATAAAAAAGATATTTAAGTCACATTTTGTTAGAATTTTCAAACACAGTGTAGTAACTCAAAGAATATTTTTTTTATTTTATTTTATAGCATGTTTTTTTTGTTCTTAGAGAAAAAAATTTCTAGAACACTTGATCTATGTGAGACATTCCAGTTTTGATATAAAGCTAAGGAATCAAGTATCCCAAGGGATCAAGTATCCTCCATCTTCCCTATAGATATACTTTTTAATAAAATTTCACTCATGTATTCCAAATAAATTGGTTATTGATAATGATGAGAACGAAGATAATAGGGATAATGATAAAGATGATTAATTTATGAATTTTATCGGCACGGGTACGATACCGTTCATCCCTTTTTGAAGGTTTTTCACGGTTTTGATGTTTCCAAGCAGTCCGCCTAAAGAAGGATCAAAACCTCCAAAAACTGCTTTCGTCATCGTTGTTTTTTTTTCGTGTTCCATATATTCCCATTGAAAGTCCACTCTGACGAACGTAGGCATGTATGAAAAATGATCGAGCGGTTTGAAAAATATGCTTCTCGAGGCTGGACCGGCTGGACTCGAACGGAAGAAACCCGTTGATGATGGATAAGAGCCCCCTGAAAAAGGACCCACCCGATTAGAATCCTATTAACAAATTTGAATTTAATCGGGGATTGTTATTTTCCAATGGACGAGATCCAAATGATTCGCTTCCCTTTGTGGCTGCCGTTTACCGTCGATCAAAATATGTGTATATTCACAATAAATGCACAAGAAAAATGGCTCTTTTTGGGGATTTCATTCTTCCTGTCCGGCGACGGACGTTTGGTAAACATTTTGTGAAGCCTTGCCTCGGTCCTTCTTCCCTTTACCCATATTTACTCGCGGCATTCGGAAAGATCGCTTTGTCGGTTCCGATGTCGGATGAATAAAATATGGTTCTTTATTCAAAGTGGGGATCGTTGATGTGATTGTCAGCGATTTGTCGGGAGTTTCTGTGAATGGACTGACTGAAAGGCTGCGCTAAAGAGTTCTTTTCAGTCATCACCATCTTCCGAGCCAGCCAGCAGCAGCGGCGCGCTTAATTCTTTCAGATGAGTCTCTGAAAGAGGAATATTTTTCTTTCTGATCGCGGAGTGTTGAAAGTGGGTTTAATTAAGTGATGCACTCTTTTGTTAACAAAAGACTGACATAATACCCGGGCGATCCGCTTTTGAGGAGGATTATTGATTGGTTTCAGTCGTTTGTAAGGAGCGAGATTTCATTTCCCTGGAAGCTGTTTAACGGCGAGCCGGGATGCTGATGAAGTTGGATGACGTTGATTTGACATAATAAGACGCGATAAAGAATGGTCGATTCGACTGATTCGTTAGTTGCTGTTCATTAAATTTGTTTCCCATTTATCATGTAGGAAACACAAAAACAATCTTCTCAAAAAAATTACCAGAGGCAGATAATTTTGATACGTCTAGCATTGCAATGTGATTGCAAAAGTCAACATCCATAATTGTATATTTTAAATTGTTTCGTTCAACTTCCAAAAGAAAGAGGGGAAAATAAGGACATAACAAGGAATTATTGGCTTTATGATTAGAGAGGGATCATTTGAAACTAGAGATATACCGAATTCGGCCAAACGAATTTTCGGCCGAATATTCTATTGAGTTTTTAATGATAAAAATAAACAAAAGTTACTATTTCAATTTCCTTCTTTTTCTTCCATTTTAATGCCCTTCATGTTTGCAGTCGAACAAGCAACTCGAAATTACTTATTTGATGACGACTCAGATGAAGGTCGAATTAGAGTGAGATATTTTCACAATATTTGAAATGAAGAGGTAATAACCGTAAATTTATTTTATGAAATTGTTTTATCGGCTATATCGGTGAAATTTTATATTCTTTGAGAAAGAATATTTAAGGATAGGAAGATTATAGACGGATAGAAGTGCAGAATAAGGAGAAAGATGTTGAAAAAGAGCGGAAGGGTAGTTTTCATTTGAAAAACTTTTGATCACTTTCAGGCCCGTGCGAAAGACCCCCTGTAGCCTGCTCTGGTCGATCCCCTTTAAGCGTATAGCTTTTGCGCCACTCCGTTTCCGGAGACTACACACCACGGTTTGTTTGCCCGGCTGAGACTCTCTTCTGGGCAGGTCCCGAAGATAGTCAGAAATGTTATAAGGACCGATTCAGATAGGCTGACAATGAATGTGGTGTAAAACTCAAGAAAAGATCTTGGACTCACTTCATTAGAATGCCTAAATCACCCCAAGATTCCTAAAAAATATACGGTGAGAAGTCACTCATACCTGAGTTACTCATCATTGGGCCTCAGAACACTCTAAACCAACACGTTTCGGTCGTGGAAACAGAAAAGCCCAATTCAAATTGACGCACGTGGCGTCGGGCAAGGAATTCGTTACGCGAAAGTGACGAGACATCAAAATTTCTCTACTTAAAACATTTATTCGGAGGAATTTAAGTACTTTATTTGTGGGATTACATCGATGTTTAAACTTTTATTCTTAACGGTAAGTGAATTTCAAATTGTGTACTTCGTTTCATGTGTGTATAATTCATAGAGTGTAATATACATGGGATTAATCTTAATCATCTATCTTCTAATTCTTCTTATTTTTCTCCTCCTAATCCAGTGCGTGCAAAGAAATAATTTCAAGCTTGAACCGTTGGTGCTAACGGGCCATATCTTGTCCGGCAGAAAAGCGTAACGCTGCCGGCACTCGAGTGGTAGAGATGGGCTGTGTGGGCGTCTATAAATTACGTATGCATACTTTATGCTCCACACAGCCGAATATTTAATGTTGGGCCTGAATTTACAGGATCCGAAAAATCATGATTTTTAATATGCGCAAATTTCAGTGGCGTCTTTCATGGACGCTAAGAAAACCCCACGCTGCACCATATAGAGAGTACAGCGTGGTCGATGTATCGCAGTCCGCGCTGCAAAGCCCAAAGAGAAAAGAAACAATGCAATGGTCATCGACTCACCAGAAGATGTCTTGTTCTCGGCTCTACTTACGACTCCGGCTCTCGGCTGATCGAACGATGACGTAGCCGACCGGCGGCGATTCGCTCTCGGTGATTGATGGTAAGCTGGGATGGAGTGTGACGTAGACGGATGGCTGGCAGAACAAATGCTGCTGGCTGATTCTGCTCCCCTGGTAGCTTGGCAGAATTGGATGTTGGTCGGATGGTTTGAACCGTGGCGTGAACGATAGCGTGGGTGGCGGCTGTCGCTGGCGTCCCGTTGGTTCTTCCGCTGATCTTCGGCAATTCCGGTTGACGTATAGTGGAAGGCCTCGTTAGCTGATTGTAGGGCGAAACTATGTATGGCCATACGGCATAATGGTTAGCACACGCACGGTGAATGGTTCAAGATTTAGCACGACTTTACCTGGATTTTAGTTAAAAACACGCACTGTTAATCTAGCCCTATTCTTACCAGCTATATTGGCACTAGCTGGGAAATAAAAATAAATGAAATAAGCTTCGGAATCTTAATATTCGCCACTTATATTACCGTTTCAAAACTCTAAGTTTTTTTAAAAAGAATTCTAAACGCGATCAACTGACTTCCACTCGCGATAACTGCCGAGATCAAAGTGAACTGCAGCGTGTATCCTCAGTTCAGGGCCAATGACCTCGGACCTACAACCTTAGCGGAAGTACGTCATTTCCCGAGCATTCTTTAGAAATCTTCGGGAAACTTACGAATCTAGCGAGCGGCGCGTTTTACATACTTTCTTTGGTCCTATCCGTCTCTTTCCAAAACTTTTCGAACCATTGTCGAAATCGACTGTAAAGCGAGCCATCCTGAGCCACAAATCGACCAATCGGTTGATCGGATTGAAAAAGGAATCAAACAGAGAGTACATTAAGGCGGATCCAATTTAGTTTGGTCGATTTCGAGAATTGGATCTTATGTTCTAAAATTTTCAAACGAGCGACTGCTACATAACTCCAGACTTGATTTACGAAAATTTGGTTTTTGGAGAAAAACCAAATTTTCGTAACGGAAAACATTGAAAATTTTGGCTTATGCACTTTATAAAATGTACTTCGAATAAAAAAAAACTCAATACTACTATTTACAATTTCTAAAGGCTCATAACATATGACAACAATCGAATTCGGTTCTGACATTCCTCTCACTGTATGCTTACTTGGTCGCTTTATAACGTTTAGCCCAACAGATTAATCTGCCATAAATAAATCCCAATTATTTGGTTAACATTTTCAGCATTTAATCGCAATACTTGCGTATATCCCAATATTTTTGGTTAAATCGCAGCTTCACAAACATACTCCGTAACTTTCCCAAACATAACTGCGAGAGTGCTTCTAATTCCATCAAATCTTTGGACAGCGAAACCTCTTAATAGTTTTCCTCATCTTCTCTTTATGTGCAATCATCTTGCATTGACCCGATAACAAACAATTATTTGTCCGCAACTAAATGTAAAAATCACTTTTACATTACTTATTCAACACCGAAAGCAAAAACTTTTCGGCCAAAAAAATCGTAACGCTCTAGCGACTACCGCCCAACCCTAACGAGCCGCACGCATACAACGAACCAAAGCGAGCCATGAGCGAGAAAACAAACGTCAAAACAACCAAACCCGTCGCGCAAAGTTTTCGCAAGATGCGGATTCTCAACAATTTTGACGATTTTATCGTGCCAATTGGGATGGAGCTGCAATAAATCTTCCTGGAAAAGGCGGTGCTACACTAAGGTAAATACTAAATGAACTAAATCTGCTTGAATTTCTTTTTTAGGTGAGCGAAAGACGAAAATTCCGAACACCGAAAATTTGGCTAAACCACGGCGACCGGCATTCCGAATCACCTGAAAATTTGGATGAGGTTGGTTTTTCGTTCTCTGGTGAGTTTTAACTGCCTAACTAATTCCTTCTTCAACTTTTTAGGAGCAATACAACAAAAGGGGTTCCGAATTGATGCCGAGTCCCCTGAGGAAGGCAATGACGGGAGCAGACAGGATGAATACTCCAGATGCCAGATCGGTTTCCTCCCAAGCGAGGTCCTCCTGCCAATTGAATACCCACCTGATCTGTCCCCTTCACCACGGATCCCCAGAGAAGTTTGGCATGACCTTGAGGAAAACAAGTTTGGCTACAAGGACTCCAAGTATTGTTCCCGCTTAGCTACGCCTACGCTTTTTGCTCTGTATGCTTCTAGCCTTAGCAAAAGTGTGCCCTAACTGGCCTCTGGCGAAGTATTTCCGCCGTTCGAAGGATGTGTTTTTTTTTAATAATCGCTCAACCACTTAAAAAGAAAAAGATTGTTAAATCCAAATTCGACAAGCAAAACTTAAAAGCTTGTTTAACCAAAAACAAAACTAAAATTTAATTTAATATTTTACTTATAAGTACTCGATGTTAATCTTAAGGAAAACTTGTAAAATTAGTTTTAATTAGAATAGGGAAAAAATATTGTACAGAATAGCTAACTTAAGAAAAAAAAATTAAATTGTTAGCTTAAGGTAAATTAAGGAAAAAATTACAAAATTTTAAGTACTAACATAGTATGTAAGAACTATTGTGCACTAAAAAAACTAACATAAATTGAATAGATTTTGAAAAGAAAATAATGGGAAGAGCTAAATGAATAAGTACAGGTTAAGGTTAGGGAAAATATGGCTTCGGCCCGATTTGCGAGCTCTTCTCATTTCTATTTACACTATTTACATGGTTTTAGGTGCCGTCATCTTATGTTGTTTTGCGTAGGAGTGGTATTTAGAATAGGGAACTGCGAGTCTTTCCGTCTTAGCTATTTTCCAGACATTGTTGCACTGGCCCGATTAACTATGGTTGCTCAACATTGCTCTCACTCGAGGGCTTCTGAGTCTTAGGCGATCAGCGTCCGGATTTCCCCACACTCGGACTCACGCTTTTCTTCCAATAAGTACTGCTCATCGACGCACTCAGGCTCCGAGTTTCTGGATAGGTAGGTCATCGTTCTCCGGATTAACCGTCGAACTCGCTCTTGCTTCTGGTCGGGGGGAAGGCTTCTCGTCAACGATGAATGGAATTAGATAAGATTTCCAGATAATTAACTGATCGATTTCCAGCAACTTAAAAGACTTTCCTCCAGTAAATTGAAATATTTTGTGGTAGGATGTTAGGACCTGTAAGTGTGGATCGATATTTTGAAAAGTCCAGAGTAGTTTCACTGAACCTTCGTCATCCTAAAATTTAGGGATTCATAGCTGAAGTAAATTTAATTAGTTGAGGCAAATTTCTTAAGATATTTGCAATTAAAAATTCCCAATCTCTTGCCCTCAGGACTTTCCAAATCATAGCAGTGACTCCCAACCACTCTTCTCACAATTGCTTGGACAAATTTTGGGGCCAGTTTCCCACAGAAACCCTTCCCTTTGTCGGATTGCTCAGTATTTTTTTTAAGAACTGTTACTCCCACGCTGTAGGTTGCGCAGTTAGAATTCGAACGCAAATTGTAGTAACTTGAATGTTTCTCGTACGCAGTTTTTAGGTTCTTCCGGACGTCGTCGAACAATTGGTCCCTTTCTTCTTTACCCAGTTGACCATCGTTGTTACCAGGAGCATCTCTTAGCTGGCGATATTCTTGTCCATTCGACACTTTATTTCTCCCAAACAGTAGGAAATAGGGGGTGTAACGAGTGGCCTCGTGCACCGAATTTCGAACCGCGTTAGCAATGGCCTGAATGTTGTTTGCCCACTCTTTATGCTCCTTCTTTATAGAGGCTCTTATGGCTGTCGTTATGACTCGGTTGACTCGTTCCGAATCATTCACCTGCGGATGGTAATAGGGAGTCTTCCAATGAGTTACGCTATATTTAGATAAAAGGTTTTCAAAGGTGCTCGACACAAATTGAGATCCATTGTCGGTTAGGATGACCTCAGGGACTCCGAATAAAAGGAATATGAATGTTTCTACGAATTGGCTTAAGGATTCTGCTGAAGCTTCCCTGAAAGGTTGAACTAGGATAAATTTACTGAACAGGTCGGTGACAACTAGGAGGCATGTATTTCTGTTCTTTCCAGACACAGGTAGAGGTCCCACATAATCCATAGTTAGGAATTGCCAGGGGTATTCTGCTATTTTTTTCTGGCCTGCCATAGGAGGAGTAGCATTTTGATTAGAAGCTTTACTAGTTTGACAAATCAGACATGTTTGACAAAACTTCTTGATGTCTTTCCGCATTAAGGGCCAGAAGTATCGCTCTTTCACTGCTGCTAGCGTCTTCTCAGTCCCTAGGTGAGCTTGGTCGTGAATGGCTTGAATAATCTCAAGGTGTTCAGCTTTCTTCGGGTACCTCTTCCACTGGAATCTCGGGTCTTCAATTCGTCCTTCTACCTTCACATACTTTAAAATACTCCCGTCTACCACGTGGAAGTCAGGATAGTCAGCAGGATTTTTGCAAATTTTCTCCAACAGTTCTTCATACTTTTCGTCCGTGGGTACAGACTGAATTGCTTCCACCGATCTGGACAAGCAATCCGCAAGGATGTTGCTACGTCCCTTCCGATATTCCAATTCTATATCGTAGGACTGGATTTTAAGGGCCCATCGCAAGAGTTTTGCATTGCCCGTCCCTACCCCCATTGTGAAGAGCCACATTAGGCTTCTCGCATCCGTGACAATCTTAAAACGTGTCCCTTCCACATAATGACGAAAGTGCTCTATAGCAAGTAGCACTCCGAGGCATTCTTTCTCAACAGCAGCATATTTGCGTTGTGTACTACTCAGTTTTTTACTGAAGTAGGCAATGACGCGAGGTTCTCCTTCAATGTGCTGAATCAACGCCGCTCCCACCGCATTGTCGGAAGCGTCTGACTCGATGATAAATGGATGGTCGAAACAAGGATTCCCTAGAATCGGAGCTGAAACTAAAGCTGACTTAAGTTCGTTAAAGGCTCCTTCCGCGGCTTCGGTCCACACGAACTTCTGCTTGCTTTTCTTAAGGAGATCGGAAATCGGTGTTACTATCCGGCTGTACTCTTTTATAAAACGCTGGTAAAAGCCTGCAAGACCCAGTAGTCTTCGGATGTCTTTTACACTGCGTGGTCTAGCATAATCTAGAATAGGCGCAATCCTGGAATTGTCGATAGCAACCCCCTCTTCAGTTAGTAAATATCCTAGGTACGAGACTTGCTTTCGACAAAATCTGCTCTTGTCTAGTGATATGGTTAGATTTCCCTTGTTGAGTCTCTCTGCTACTAATTTTAGTAACCTCAAGTGTTCAGCGAATGTCCGTGTAGCGATGACGATGTCATCCAAGTACACGAACACCTGAGGCTCTAGGTCAAATCCTATGACCCGATCCATCAGCTTGTTCATGCTGAAAGGAGCATTACAGAGGCCGAAAGGACATACCTTGAAACGCCATAAACCCTTCGATGTTCGGAACGCTGTGTAGTCACGCGATTCCTCTTTCAGTGGGATTTGAAAGTACGCGTCTTTCAAATCCACAACTGAAAAGAATCTCGCCTTTCCAAGTTTATGGAATATGTCTCCCATCGCTCTCATTGGATAGGAGTCCTTTTTCGTCCACGCATTAACTTTACGAAAGTCCAGGCAAACTCTGAGCTTGCCATTAGACTTTCGCACCGGAACTAGCGAACTTGCCCATTCGCTTGAGCATTCTTCTATCGCGTCCAACCGTTTATACCTCTCGATCTCGGCATCCATTTCCACCTGTATCGCTGGAGAGCATTTGTAAGCAGGTTGACGGTGTGGTACTGCTTCTGGCTTCAAAATGATCTCGTGGTACAACACTGAAGTCCTTCCAAGGCGATTTTCAATAGTTACAGGAAACTGGTGAATCACCTTGGCTAGCTGTGCTCGTTCTTCTTCCGTTAGCTCGTGTTCAATCTCTAGTGTTTCCGGGGTTGTCATCGATGGTTCTGGTAACTCTAAGGCCGGAATGTCTAGAGTTTCGTCTGGAGAGGTCTGCTTCAGGGCTGGTAAAGTCTCAATCGGTAGAATAGTACGCTGAATCCTTTCGTCTGCTGGGATGTCTTCGGTCGTGGATACTGTAGCTACCTTCTCATATCCCCTATCCCCCGCCATCATCGGTTGTATACCAAACGATCTCCAAAAGTCGTAACCGAGAATTAACTTTCGGCACACCTGGGGCACGACAAGAGTTTGCACAACCTTCGTTATTCCCCTGAACTCTATCGGCAACTGTACATAACCAAGACACTCGTGCGTGGTCTTGTCTGCTGTAACGATCTTTAATGGGCTTGGATGAAGCTTAAGACCGTTTTTACTAGCAATGTCAGCAATGCTAGTCACGCTGACGCTTGCTCCCGAATCTAGCAGCGCATCGTATGATGTATCGAAGATCTTAACCGAAATGTAAGGGCATGTTTCTGTATGAATCCGAACTTCGCATGCTTTAGAGAAAAGGTCTTCGTGAATAACCTCGTTGGGAACTATTAGGTTCTCTGGAATGCTTTCGTTCCCCTCTGAGCATCCCAGTGTTAGTTTCCCGCTGTTGCTCTTGTGGAACGTGGGTGTTTGTCGCAGAATGTTGATATAACCCCAGGGTTCCCACAGACATAGCAAAACACCTTCTTTTCCTCCCTGCATTGCCTCCACAAGTGTCCCTGCTTCCTACAATTCCAACAAAAAGGACCTTCAGAAGCTCTTGGTGCGTGGTTTTCCTCACGTTTCGATGAAAATTCCTCTCGCCTTGTTGAAATTTCCCCTCGTTTCAGTGGAGTCTTAGCGTGATCGTGCCTCGATCCATATTTTTCATATGATCGACCAATCGCGTTAACTTCCTCCTCGACCTCCTCCTCCGAGTATAATGAATCCGTGTCTTCTTCCACCTCGATATTGTGGACATTAGGCCCCTTGGATCCGATCTCCCGAAAATTACGCAAAGCTGGATCATTCGCATCGATTCGGCGTGCGTAATATTCCAATTTTTTCAGGTCCTTCACTACTCTGCACGCTAAGCGCGATCTGTAGTGAGGACGCATGTTTTCCCACACCACTTCAAAAAGTTGCTGTTGACCCATTGGTTCTGAGAGCATGTTGTTGAGTCTTTCCAACTCCATTTTGAAAGAAAGAAACGTTTCATTTCGTTGTTGCTTACAGCCGTAGATCTTCAGCTTTTTCCCTCCATCCATGCCGGGGTTTCCGTACATGTAACGTATCTTTTCTTCAAACTCGTCCCAACTTCGGAATTCGTGGGAGTAACACAAATACCAATCATAGGCATCCCTTCGCAAAATTGTATGGATTCTTTGCAAAAGGACATTTTCCGAGATCCGGTCCATTCGCGCTAGCAACTTAACCTTATGCAAAAAGTCCTCTAGAGATTGGTGGCGTGAAACCCCGTCGAAGGTTAAGTGCCACTTTTCCATGCGTCTGTCGGCGTTTTGAATTTCCGATTCGCTGACCCTTGAGTGAAATCTTTCCCGTCGACGACGCTGCCCTTCAAAAGTTTCCCCTGTTGACGATACTGGATACCCTGAAGCGTTGTTGCTAAACCTGAAATCCTCGAACCCTACGTCCCTCTGCGGATTAAAAGTTCTGTCGAACCCTGAACCTCGTATCCGTTCCTGAGTAACCGCCCTCTCTCGCCTTTCATGCACGCCCACGTGTCGAGTCTGTCTACGCCTCGGCCCCCATTCGTCGTCGTCTGAGTCCGATGTCTCCTCATAATCTACGTCTCTCGAAGATCGATGGATCGGTAGTTTCTCGTAGCGACTCGCCACCCCTCTTACGCGTTCTGTTGAAGCTCTTGGTATGCGGTTTCTCATCTCCCTCCCCTCCTCAAAGTCACTCTCCCCATTACCCTGCCTGTTCCTAGCTGACCTATGTTCCCTACGAATCGTAACATTCTCAAACCTATCTCTCTGCTTCAATTTACCCCAGCCGTCATCGATCTCCTTCCGTCTGAGCTGCTCACGTGGCTGTTCCCGCCTCGTACCCTCTGCGTTTTCTGGAGGAGCCTCTGGACCTCGTTCAGGATGCTGCTGACTCAGTTTCATCCTCGATAACTGCTCTTCCAGTTCTGCGATGCGCTTCAGCATAGCCGTGGACGATTCCGCCTGGTTTGATTCCATCGTTTGGATTGGTGCTTGGTTGAAAAATGGTTGCTGGACTAGACTGGTCATAGACCTTTTCCCTCTCGACGACATAAACGGAGTTTGTGGTGGTGGTGCTGCCCAAAAATTCGACGCTGATGGTGGAGAAACAACGTGAACCCCTTGTGCTAACCCCACAGAATCCCCTGTTGCGAGTCCTGGAGAAATACATCTGTCCTGATCCTCCATCATCGACCTGTCCGCCTCAACTTCTAGCTTTGGGAGACTTTTCTTGACCGCTCCACTAGACTGAGACTTGTTCAGAACCTCTCGAATTTCGTTAGCCAATTCTTTTATCATGTCCCTAGATTGTTGTTCTGGAGCCGAGCATCTTAGCGTTCGCAATAAGTAGTGCTTCAAACGTGAAATGCATTTCTCGTCTGGACCATGCTCCAATTTTTTCCGAAGTTCACCTACTACACCCGCAATTCGGTCGAACTCTTGATCAATTGTGTATGGGGGAGGATAGTTTCTGTCAACATTACCGTCTTCCAGAAACAGTTTCCCAAGTAATCTAATTTTCTTATCACGATCCAACCTCGTCTCACCCGTTTTACCCCGCAAAATTAATTCATAATCCAACTCCTCGTTCGTTAGATGATCGACACGAGGGAATTTCGACGTCATTCTAACGGAAAAATTAATGCTTTAAATCAAAAAATAAATTTAATCGGCAAATGTTATAAATTTAAATATCTAGCAATTACTTAAGTAATCAAATTATATTAAGCAGATAATTGAAAAATTGTAACTTGAACTTATTGAATACAACAATAGCTTATGCATCAATTACTAACAATACTTTTATTACCAAATCAATATTCGAAAATCGCCTAATGAACACTAATAAATATCGCTCAGAATTTCAGAACATCCTCAACTTGTGAACCAAAGAAATACCAAAAAACAATTATTATACCGTATCATAAATAAGCCTTAAAGTACATAAATCGTGCATTTTTTATTAATGAAAACATAATTCCAAAAGAAATTTTCTCGAACGCCAAAAATTTAAACCAAATTCAATAAACCTACGATTGGGCGCCAAAATGTAGCCTGCTCTGGTCGATCCCCTTTAAGCGTATAGCTTTTGCGCCACTCCGTTTCCGGAGACTACACACCACGGTTTGTTTGCCCGGCTGAGACTCTCTTCTGGGCAGGTCCCGAAGATAGTCAGAAATGTTATAAGGACCGATTCAGATAGGCTGACAATGAATGTGGTGTAAAACTCAAGAAAAGATCTTGGACTCACTTCATTAGAATGCCTAAATCACCCCAAGATTCCTAAAAAATATACGGTGAGAAGTCACTCATACCTGAGTTACTCATCATTGGGCCTCAGAACACTCTAAACCAACACGTTTCGGTCGTGGAAACAGAAAAGCCCAATTCAAATTGACGCACGTGGCGTCGGGCAAGGAATTCGTTACGCGAAAGTGACGAGACATCAAAATTTCTCTACTTAAAACATTTATTCGGAGGAATTTAAGTACTTTATTTGTGGGATTACATCGATGTTTAAACTTTTATTCTTAACGGTAAGTGAATTTCAAATTGTGTACTTCGTTTCATGTGTGTATAATTCATAGAGTGTAATATACATGGGATTAATCTTAATCATCTATCTTCTAATTCTTCTTATTTTTCTCCTCCTAATCCAGTGCGTGCAAAGAAATAATTTCAAGCTTGAACCGTTGGTGCTAACGGGCCATATCTTGTCCGGCAGAAAAGCGTAACGCTGCCGGCACTCGAGTGGTAGAGATGGGCTGTGTGGGCGTCTATAAATTACGTATGCATACTTTATGCTCCACACAGCCGAATATTTAATGTTGGGCCTGAATTTACAGGATCCGAAAAATCATGATTTTTAATATGCGCAAATTTCAGTGGCGTCTTTCATGGACGCTAAGAAAACCCCACGCTGCACCATATAGAGAGTACAGCGTGGTCGATGTATCGCAGTCCGCGCTGCAAAGCCCAAAGAGAAAAGAAACAATGCAATGGTCATCGACTCACCAGAAGATGTCTTGTTCTCGGCTCTACTTACGACTCCGGCTCTCGGCTGATCGAACGATGACGTAGCCGACCGGCGGCGATTCGCTCTCGGTGATTGATGGTAAGCTGGGATGGAGTGTGACGTAGACGGATGGCTGGCAGAACAAATGCTGCTGGCTGATTCTGCTCCCCTGGTAGCTTGGCAGAATTGGATGTTGGTCGGATGGTTTGAACCGTGGCGTGAACGATAGCGTGGGTGGCGGCTGTCGCTGGCGTCCCGTTGGTTCTTCCGCTGATCTTCGGCAATTCCGGTTGACGTATAGTGGAAGGCCTCGTTAGCTGATTGTAGGGCGAAACTATGTATGGCCATACGGCATAATGGTTAGCACACGCACGGTGAATGGTTCAAGATTTAGCACGACTTTACCTGGATTTTAGTTAAAAACACGCACTGTTAATCTAGCCCTATTCTTACCAGCTATATTGGCACTAGCTGGGAAATAAAAATAAATGAAATAAGCTTCGGAATCTTAATATTCGCCACTTATATTACCGTTTCAAAACTCTAAGTTTTTTTTAAAAAGAATTCTAAACGCGATCAACTGACTTCCACTCGCGATAACTGCCGAGATCAAAGTGAACTGCAGCGTGTATCCTCAGTTCAGGGCCAATGACCTCGGACCTACAACCTTAGCGGAAGTACGTCATTTCCCGAGCATTCTTTAGAAATCTTCGGGAAACTTACGAATCTAGCGAGCGGCGCGTTTTACATACTTTCTTTGGTCCTATCCGTCTCTTTCCAAAACTTTTCGAACCATTGTCGAAATCGACTGTAAAGCGAGCCATCCTGAGCCACAAATCGACCAATCGGTTGATCGGATTGAAAAAGGAATCAAACAGAGAGTACATTAAGGCGGATCCAATTTAGTTTGGTCGATTTCGAGAATTGGATCTTATGTTCTAAAATTTTCAAACGAGCGACTGCTACACCCCCCCATGGGGGGGGGGGGGTTCGAATTTCAAATTCAATTCAATTTTAAAAACAACAAACAAACAAACAAACTAAAAATAAATTGGACTGATAAAAAAACAAATTTTTAAATCATACCAGAATGAAAGAAAGTTTCAAATTTTCGGTAAGTCATTGATAATTTTTTTTTCAAAATTATGCTCTTTATTTTGAACTAGAAATTTGTTTCAAATGAATTTCTAAGCTTATTTAAAATAAACGTTTCCAAAACACAGAGCTTAATTGAAATCTGGATTCTAAAATAAATATCCAATCAGGTAAAAAACTTACCATGATTAGTTTTTATTATCTTATTTTAATCGCCGCCGGGATATATTCTTATTTTAATTTTTGGCATTTCGGCGAGTTGTGAAAATTCAAGGTAGAATATTTAGAAAGAACATGAAACATTGCCCGGTCGGACACAATCTCATGTGTTCGACCCGTCCGTGTTTCAATGTGGGTAGGAATGCGATGGGTTTCTTCATCGCTTCCTATCAACATTGAAACGGCGCGCGGCAAAGAATCACGCAAGTAGTTCAAAAGCTGTTCACAAAACAAAAGCCCTGCTCACATTTTCACCAACTATTCAATTTCTTCTACCCAAAGCGCTCTAGCTTTGATCTTTCCACCTATAATACTTTCATGTTCTTTCTAAATATTCTACCTTGAATTTTCACAACTCGCCGAAATGCCAAAAATTAAAATAAGGATTAGTTTTTAGGAAAATGATAATAATTGTTAATTTTTATTCAAATTAATTAAAATTATGTTCTTTATTTTCAACTGAAAGGTGATTGAAAATTCCACTGTAGTACTACGTGTTTTGAATTTTAACAAAAAAATTTATCATTATTTGAAAAGTGCCAGTTAAAGAAGTTAGAGAAAAAACCTATTTATAGCAAAACTAAATGGCTTAAATAGTTCATTTTTGAAGTTCAAAATAACAACTTCATGTTTAACTATACTTACAAGGAAATATATTGATAAAAACTGAACGATAAGGAGTTCCAAGTTACAACAAATATTGTAAGAACAAAGCAAAAACAAAGTTAGTTAACATTTCGCATTAAAATTAAGTTTAAAGCTGTTACCTACTTCAAATCATGTTTCAAACTTTTAAAGAATAATAAAAAAATCATGATTGCTTCATGTTCCGTTGCAGGAAACGGAAAGCTCAAATGTTGATAGGAAAACTCGGTTAGAGTACTGGTAACTCTTTCATCGACAACAGTCCAAAGTTCTGGTAACTTCACTGACGTCGATAGGGATAACTTTCTTGGTACTTGGATTCACAAAACCACCTTTTTGTATTTGGGAACACTTTATTTGCACTTATACTCACTGAAAGTTGGAACAATATTCACTGAAAGGCGGAACAATACTCACTCACATGCAGAATAATACTCACTGAAAGGCGGAATAATACTAACTGAAAGGCGGAATAATACTAACTGACAAATTGCTCGACACTGTATTTATATGCTAATGGAATGTTCTGGAAACGACGGAATTATACCAATAAATTACGTATAGAATATTCTAGATTCTTCTAAGGATTACAATGGAACTTTCTAGAAACATCGGGAATACAATGATATAGGAATGGAACATTCTGGAATCTTCTATGGTAGAACATGCTAAATAGTAATGGAATATTCTGGAACTTTCTATAATGGAACATGCTAGTAACTGAACTTTCTGAACATAGAATCTTCTGGAGTATTCTTCAAGCGTATTGGTATACGCTGGAACATACTCCGCCCGCGAGAGTTGGAAACTGATAATTTGAAATTATCAAACTTTGAATTTGAAGACCAAACTTGACTTCGACAAACCGGCGTTGAACAATTTTGATGCGGAGGAACTGGTGACCAATCTTGATATCTGCGGCTTCCGCGCAAAGAGGGCCATCGATGATTATCATTTTCCATCAGTCCTTCCTTTGTGATCAGTCAGGTTTCTTCGGGTTGACTTGGATCGTGAATTGGATTCCCTCTGGTTGTCATAAGTTTTTCTTCTCTTAGCGTATCTCCAGGGCATATTCCACATTCCATACCTTGGTTTCTCGGCAAACGTTTCGTATGTTGGCACGGTTATCGCCAATAAGCATTGATTGGTTGGGGCTTCCTTCGTGGTTAAGGATTCAGCTTTGGTTTGATAAGTAGACTTGGAGTTCGACTGAGGCGATGACAGTACTTCATTCGTATGACTATTCCGAATTACTTGGGTATTCGAAGCTTTCTCAATATCAGGGGTTGTTACACATTCTTCGTCTTCATGCAGCAGTGTATGATGTCTTCGACGGCATTTGAGGCATCTCTTTTTAGAAGGACAATCGCGTATGAAATGACCATGTCGTAAACAGTTGAAGCACAATTGATGTTTGTGCACTGCTTCAAGGCGCTGGACAACAATCATATCGTGTATGTCTGGGCACTGATAATTTCTGTGTTTCAAACTGTGGCAAATATCACAAATATCTGATAGGACCTCTTTCGATGTCGCGAAACACCTCATATTTGTCGGCTTCACATACGGATTGTGTTTGGATATCGAGCTATTCATCTCATCTTGTTCACTCAAACTTGGGAATTCACAGCTTTCGAGGATACTGCACTGCTTTTTTAGAAATTCGATGGTTTCTTCATACCTTGGAACCATTCCACGAGGAATAGTTGATTCCCATTGCTTGCGAGTGTTTGGGTCCAAAGCAGACGTAAGCAGGTATACTACAATTGCTTCAGAAACACCTGTGAGCTCTTGATTCATGTAACGGAGATTTTCCACATGGCGGGTACAATCATCTACAAGTCGCCTGAGTTCACGGTAGCTTTCAGAAGTCATATTCTTAAATGAAAGGAGCCCACGAATATGTGTGTCTACAATGACTCGAGGATTCTCGAAACGTTCTTCCAGAATTCTCCAAGCGTGTTCGTAGTTGTTGTCGTTGATAGTCCTTGCATCTAACACTCCAGACGCTGCGCCAATGAGAGCCTTATCCAAATGAAATAACTTGATGGCATCTGAATCGTTGCATTGTGCCATAACATCGAGAAACATGGCCTTGAATTTAGGCCAGTTCTTATATTGGCCATCAAATGTCGGTATGGGTGCTTTAAGGGGTTGTTGGTGAATGACAACTTGTGGTGGTTTAGCGGTTACATTCTCGGAGAACTCTATAATGCATGTCTCAACCATAGCTGACACTTCCTGGTACATGTGCTCGAATGAACCGTAGAACTCTTCACTTTCCTCAAATTCTTCTTCCGATAAATACTCACTGATCTCGTTGTGTAGGTTTACGAACTCCTGATACGCTGCATCCAAACATTTCACGTATACCCTTAATTGAGCTAGGTTTAATTCTATCTTTGGATTCCGCACTACTGCCTCAATTCTCTGTACCTTTGAGAACACAAGTCCACGGTTCCGAAGGAAGGAAGGAAGGAGAGCTTCATATTTCTTGGAGACTTGACTGTTATTCTCAATTTTAGCTGTTTCCGAAATCACATCTAGGCGCGTCGGCGCATCCAGGAGTCCAGCGAACTCTTCAACTGGTTCAGTATCCTCAGCCCTACTCTTTTTGGTGGGCGAACGGTCGATCGGCATTTTGATAGCTTCTTTTCTGTTTCTGCTGCTATCACTTCTTTTGCAATTTTAACGTGTCTGATTTAATTTCACTTCTTATTCATTCACTTCACACTTTCTGTAATGTCTTTATCCTTTAAACTTTTATCTCAACCTTTTCTTTTCTCTATTAACTGTATCTCCGCACTATATATCCGGCTCGAAGGACCAAATGTTCCGTTGCAGGAAACGGAAAGCTCAAATGTTGATAGGAAAACTCGGTTAGAGTACTGGTAACTCTTTCATCGACAACAGTCCAAAGTTCTGGTAACTTCACTGACGTCGATAGGGATAACTTTCTTGGTACTTGGATTCACAAAACCACCTTTTTGTATTTGGGAACACTTTATTTGCACTTATACTCACTGAAAGTTGGAACAATATTCACTGAAAGGCGGAACAATACTCACTCACATGCAGAATAATACTCACTGAAAGGCGGAATAATACTAACTGAAAGGCGGAATAATACTAACTGACAAATTGCTCGACACTGTATTTATATGCTCATGGAATGTTCTGGAAACGACGGAATTATACCAATAAATTACGTATAGAATATTCTAGATTCTTCTAAGGATTACAATGGAACTTTCTAGAAACATCGGAAATACAATGATATAGGAATGGAATATTCTGGAATCTTCTATGGTAGAACATGCTAAATAGTAATGGAATATTCTGGAACTTTCTATAATGGAACATGCTAGTAACTGAACTTTCTGAACATAGAATCTTCTGGAGTATTCTTCAAGCGTATTGGTATACGCTGGAAGACTTCATAAAAGACGATTTTATCTAAAAATATGATGAAAAGTTTTTGAATTTTCAATCACAAGTTTTAAAGTTTAAAATTACAAGCTTTGAGTATTTTGTTACTTTCGATTGAAATATTTGGCCCTGGAAAGAACAGAAGCTTGAAACTTTGTTTTTCTTATTAAGAATTAAGACTAAAGGGCTTATGTGGCAAGTACACAAAAATTCAGAATAAAAAAAAACAAATTTGTTCAAATTATTTCTAAAATTTAAGTATTTCGACTAAAAAATTCGGCAAGTTAATAAAAGAATTGGAAAAAACCTATATTTCCGTTAATTTATTTGAAAATTTGAACAAAATACATTTCAGGAGGTTTTTTTTTCAAATAAACACGTTTCACCATAAGAATTGACATAATTTAATTGATGACTCAAGGCAACAGCAATTTGGTGCTTTTTTTAATGATTGATTTGGTAGATTTTAGCGTTATGAACACTCAAATTTGGTCGAACATTTTGAGTTTTGGTGTTAAGAAGTTTTAAAATGAATCAGGTTTTTGATTCTGATTCTGTTTATCCTACTTCATCCAATTAAGGGATATTATTATGATGAAAATGATGCATGATCTAAAAAATATAAAATTCAACAATTTAAAAAAGTGGAAAGATGTCATTACAAGTATTTTTGACCCAACTGTACAAAGTGAAAAAAAACTTGAATTCATTTAACCTGCAAAAAGATTACATGTTTTCTGAAAAAAAAAATCTAAAACTCAGTTTAGTTTACTTCTTTAAAAATTGAAAAATGAAAAAAAGTAAAAAAAAACTACTATAACTTTTTTTTGCAAAACATAAAAATACTTGAATTCTTGAGAAAAGTTGATAGTTCATCAATAACTTTTATTTTTGACTGAGTGGCATTTGATATGAATTTTTGTATAATCAATGCAGAAATTTCTCAAATACTTTTTACTTATATAAAAGTCATTTTAATAACAAGCTGATAGAAACATTGCATATTCAGATTCAAGGTAACCAAATTAGTCGAAATGGCCTTTTTAATTCATTCCACCTCCGAAAAATGTAAATTTTGTGGCCTTGTGTAAATTATGTGTGGTGTTGAGCATTTAGAAAACAAAAAAACACTTAATAAAATTTAGTCGGAATAAGTTTCTTGAGGAATTTTTCATTTCAGCAAAACATTTGTAATTAAAATAACGGTTAAAAAAAATGGTTCGTTTCAAACTCTGTTCTTATTCAGTTACACTTCCTAATAAAAACCAATTCTGAAGATGTGGTAGGGTTTTTGTATGTCAAGTTTTGAGTTCCTATATAAAAGATTAATTGAATTGCAATTTAGAACCAAAGTTAGTTACAATTCGTAAGCGTTGAATAGTATCGTAGATCGAAATGTCTCAAGCCAAGGGTGATTTAAGACTAAATTCCGCCGGAGGCGGGAAAAATTTCTGACTTGCTTGTTAACACTCATTTTCAAATACATTTTAACATCAAGTTATTTTCCGTTACTTCGGTGAAAATTTCACTTGGAAAATATCTTCATGGGGGGGGGGTTAAACCCCTAAAATCCCCCCCCCCCCGTTCGCACGGCCTTGGTCACTATTCATGGTTTTGTTCCTCACGGGCCTACTGCCTTGCAGTGGTAGGCACAGATAGAATTGTTTCTAATCGGCCCGTGAGGAACAAAACGATGAAATGTGATGAAAATTTTTTCAAATTAAAATTACCCTTTCGCTCATTTTCAATATCTTCCACCTTATTCTAATCTTCTATCCGTCTATTATCTTTCAATCCTTAAATATTCTTTCTCAAAGAATATAAAACTTTACCGATATAGCCGATAAAATAAGTTCATATTTTCAAAATAGTTATTAAAAACAACGATGACCATTTATATGTCTTACTTTCAACCGTACGTTTCCACATGCTCGGGAAATTTAGGAAAGCAAAATTTGAAAAAAGCAGCAGTGTTAAAATTGTATCGAAGGATTAAACAAAAATTTATGTTCATTTTATAATTTATTGAAAATCGTTTTTGACCACGAAATCTTTATATTTTCAAAGAAAAATTTGAGTTTTTATTGTATTTGACAAATAATCTGAATAAACCCGGGCAACATCCGGGAAGTTATAAACAATATCTAAACATCCCAGCCAGTTTCAACTTATCTCGAATTGTTTATTGAATGTATGGGCAAGTCTGGACATATAAATAAATTCTGAAATAAACGATAATGTACAAAGCAATACTCGACAGCATTCTCCTGTACGATCTACATTGAAAAGTACTCAGGTACACCTGAGATGTTTTGCTGAAACCATAAGTTTTTGATGATTGTGTAGCTCTTTCAACATTACTTTTGGATATTTCATAAATTATTCAAAATCATTTTAAAAATTGACAAATCTGTTTTGTATAAATTTAAATAAAAAATATTAGGCCTATTCTGCCGTCCAAATATTGGGTACATCTCTACTTGCAACATTAAGAAACAATAATATTCAATCAAACTGCTGCTTAACTAATCCTTTGGTTTGCCGACGTACGGGGTAAGATTATTTTATCATTGTGGCCCCTTGTCAGGATGATATTTCTTTTCGCTGCAGAGTGGCAATTTCAACTTTCAAAACTTCTAGCATAAGCTTTGTCCAAGTTTGTCCAGTTTCTGGGTTTGGATTTTGTTTAAAAATCAAATGTCCAGATTTCACCAGGTTTTTAGGAAAAAATTATTCCGGATTTGTCCTGCCAGATTAGTACACGAAAAAAACCAGCAGCCTTATTCTAGCATATCGTGTAAGTGTCACTGATGTTAGAAGTGCTAATATAGCAAACTAGCTGACCCGGTAAACTTCGTTTTACCTTTTAAAGTATAAATCGTAATAAATGTTTAATTTCATCTACACGTCCTAAACTGCATTGTGCTCGCCAATAGATTCTTATGGAAATCGTAACAAATAAAGTTTAATTTGTATTGGGACCCCCCTTTCATAAAAAGTGAGATTCTTGAAAGTATTATACAAACCATCTCTGACCCAAAAAACCCTCGGATACCAAATTTCACTTCATTCCGACCGACCATTCATACGTGATGTTATCACAAAGAAAACGCCTTCATTTTTATATATGAGATCACGTGAAAAAAAATATTACTTTTAAAAAACATGCATTCATGAAAGGGCCGTTATTTAAACATCCAGGAACAATGAGCCATTTTTTTTTTCAAAAAAGTTATAAGAATTTTCTAGAATTCGCTAAACATTTATAACAACAATCCTGGGCTCTCCATGTATTACCGACTATTCCACAACAGTATTCATGAGTGAACCAGCTTTTTACTACTAAGTTCTAATATCTTCTAGTTCTAATAATCTACTAGTTCTAATCAAACAAAAACTGTTGTTCCCATTTTGCTGGCGTTACGCAGCCTAATGAATAAACTTTTGAAATGAATTCAATCCATTTTGATTACTTCTTGGTTATTTTTTCCAATTTTGAATAGAATCAGCTCTGACACTTGAAACATTAGAAATGAACCTGAGATCCGATACCTGAGACAGTAAATCGAAAAGTTGAAAATGTTTTTCTTTTTTTTTTGGCGAGCAACCGCGTGCCCTAAGGTGTCAAGTAAATCTCAGGTCTCATGTCGCAGATGTCTGATCAAAGGTTTCACGCAATAAGTCCGATATCTCAAGCATCAGAGATAAAATCAGTTGGATTTGCCCCACCAAACTTGACCATGTCACCAAGGCTGGAGGCCAAGCCCCGAAGAATAATTTTGTTCTATATTTCTTAAATTAAACACGAACTTAAAATCTAGAAGTCTTGGAAAGAAAATTTAAACAAAATAATCGGAATTGAAACGTAAAAAATAACAAAAAGGTAAGGGGCCTTCGTGGAAAATTTAATATATCTCGAGAGATTTTTTTGTTTACTAATATATGAAGTAAGGGAGAAACATTTTAGAATTTTTCCTGGTTATTTTTTTTATAACAAAAAATTCGGACAAATTGAGGCAGAATCAAGTGATTATTCGAGAAACAAAAATTATAAAAGAGTGACGAAAAACTCATCAAATTTTCGTTTTTTATCGAAACACATCAGCAGCGTTCAATCATTTTTAAAAGCGCAAAAATAATTTTTATAAAACTCCAAAAAACGTGGTGATCGTTTCAGCTAGACCGTAGTTTGCTTAACTTGTCCATTTTTCTTTGATAACCAGTGTTTGACCAAATAAATCCGGGAAAACTGGAAAACTTACGCTATTATAAATAAACGCATCACTATCTCCTATTAACTGAATGAAGAATATTTTTTAAGAGTTCTCAAAGTCAACCAATTAATTTGTTAAATATAAAAAATATTCTTCAGATTGAAAAAAAAATTAAACTACCTTCGGAGGCTAGAATAACTTTTTTCTTAATTTGAAGCTAAAGAAGCAGCCAAAATGAAGAAGAAAGAAGATACCAAATAACTGACAAAATGATCGATTTTGAGCTATTAACACCAAACGATTCTTCATAGTCATATTCATATTGGTGATTTTTTAAGATTTTTAGAGTTTCATTCAAATACTTTGTCGTTTGATAGAAAAATAAAAAAATAAGAAAAATATATGAAGAATAATCAAGCACAAAAATTAAAAGCGTGTTTTCTCGGAATCAGTTTTAATTCACTTAAACCCCTTTGGCTACAAGGACCTCAATTAATAAAAGCAGGCATTTGGCCTGCTCACGTTGAAAGCATAAGTATAAGCATGAATAATGAAAAATTAATGTTAGCTTCATTATTGATCATTATTGGACATTTCGTCTGCATAAACCAAAAATAAATTTAGAAAAAAAACTAAAATAAGAATATCTTTTGTACTTACTTAAATTGGATGAATCGGCAATACTAGGAAATTTAAATTTCCATTCGAATTTGAGTCTTAAACTTGAATTGTTAAATCAACATTTTCAACTTTTTTAACCCAAAATTGAAACTACGGATTATGGTAGGGTTGCCATCCATCCCGCAAAAGCGGGACATGTCCCGCTTTTTTAGAAAATGTTCCGCCGACCCGCTTTTCTCTCAAAATGTCCCACTTTCTCCTGAGAAAACTTTTGTGGTAGACTCAACCTTCTCCGATTCTTCCCTTAAAAAAAGTTGGTCCGTGCTTGATGAAAACGCTTCTTATAAAATTTCTCCTCGACCATTTTCTGCTTCTGTCATTGATTTTTAATATTTTTTCTTACTTAATGAACATGACATTCACCGATAAGGCTGTAAAAATTAAATAGGTTACACTGATATGAAGTTTCACTGTCTGAAAAAACCTAAATTAAGTCTCAATTTACATTCAATTGATTAAAACAGAAAATCATTGAAATATAATGTTTTTTTTTGTGTTTCCTTTTCTCAAAATAAGCAGCTTTTTTTTAAGTTAAATAACTCGTTTTGTTTAGCATTGAAGATTGCCAGAATGTTTTCCATACATATCCGGACCGGGTGAATATGAGCAAATTAATCTAACAACCAGGCATCTGATTCCAAAATTTCTAACCTAAAATTATTGCCCGGATTTTAGGTTGCAAATTTGATCAAAACCACGGAATTTTTCAATAAAAATCAAAAACAGTTGAAAATATATTTTACATCAAAACATAACAGCTCATTTGAAATCTTATTGAGGGCTTCCGAAAAACTGTTCATGATTATTAAGATTAAACTTGCTAAAAAATCGTTTCTGGACGCCAAATTAAAAAAATATATAATAGCTCAATTTTTTTTTTGTTCAATTTTTTGATTGAGATGGCAAAACAAGACACGCACAGGATAGATAGCACCTATTTGTATTGGAATTCCCATTTTTACACATTTTTGATAAGATATGAGCAGTGATTGGCATCGCTAACAGAAAAATTAGCGCCGCTAGTAAAATCGCTAACTCATTCAAAGTTAGTGATCGCTTATTAAATACGCTAAATGTGCCGAAAAAATTATCGTTTCATGCTTAAAGCGCTTATCGCTAACTGTTGGACAACATTAAGACAGGAACAAATATCAAATTCTTCTTTTGTCACGCCCTTCTCCCCTTCGATTTTTTTTATCGAATCCCATTTATTCGAATTTATCGAATTTTTTTACAAGCAGCAAAACACAACTGTCAAAGAAGTTTATCATCTCTCTATGTTCTACAAATAAAAAAAATCCGAATTTTTGAACAATTACCAGAGCATAAAACAAAATGTGGAAGTTGTGGGCTTTTTTTTAAATTTTGGTTAAAAATTTACTCGATTATCGATTTTGTGCAAAGTAGATGGTGTGCAATTTTGTTGCAAACAATCATACCCTTTTTTGCATTATTATTACATTATCCTCATTTGAAATCTTTAATCTGTTTCTCCCTTTTTAAAACTTGCAGGAGCATTGTCAAACGTGAACATTTTTACAATTTGGCAGTAGAAAACATGCTCATAATATGGTTTAAAACATTGGTGTTTTGGCTATTAGTTTTACCAGATCATATCTCAATAATGCAATTTTTATTCATCAACCATCATGGTTCCTTAAAAAAAAAACTCCTACAACTCACAGAGTTAAAAAAAAACAAAAATTTCTAACATGTTTAATAATAGCTGTTTAAAAGCTTTGGTGACCAACATTTCCAAGCGTAATGATTGGTCATGATGGCGTTTCTAGGATAGGGCCAAATAGCCAGATTTTTTATTAGAGTTCTGGTAATGTTTTAGAATGCGCTTTAGCCTTTTTTGAAGATTGATGCTATAGAAATTTTGCTAACCATAAAAAGCTAAAATTGTTACTTGGGCTATGTATGTCATGACCGAGATTCGATCTCATGTGCTCAGGCTTAGAAGACATACACTCTATGCTCTAAGCCAAGGCCGCAGGGCTTTTTGAATTTCACTTTTGAACTGTTATATCTATATCTCTATAGATTTGAATTTTATTCCTTTGTTTTTATTTTTATTTTTTAAATTCTTTTTCTAAAATTTTAATGTTATCCAATCCCTGCTTCTGATGAAGCAGATATCAAGGTATAAATCATCAAATCAAAAAAAATTAATATTCATTCAGGACTCAATTCTTATTTCTTGACCCGAAAAATCCATGTCTAAAACTCAAAAATTCAGATGATATTCAAACTAACGTCTTATCAGTTAAATTTTGTAATTAATTGGCATTCAATCCTTGTAATGAGAATTTAAAATGTGCAACAGTTTTTTCATACATGGGTACAGCGATTCACTGGCAATTGGCCCAAGTATTTTTTATTTTAGCTCAATGCATTTGAAGCAAAGCGACTGCTAGCTTTCCTGGAAGATTTGGAGTCATCAACTACATCAAACTTTTTTTTTCATTGAAAATCGCCTTTTAAATAATTCAGTGAAAGGTTCTAGAATACTAATCATCTTAATTTGGGTTTTGATTTTTCTGCAGAGCTTCTTTTCCGAAATTTTTTCACTTTTGAAGTGTGAAAAAGTCTCTGTTAGCACAAAAAAAGGTAATCAAGCATGCATAGTGAATGTTGAGGATGAAATTTCAGAGCATTTGAGTATAAAATGGTAGTAACATCTTATGATGCAAATTTGATCTGGCCAGCTGAAGTTTTTTTTCGATGAAACTAACAAAAACATGTTTAAATAAACAGAAAACTGTAAGAAGCAAAAACAATTTTTCCTAACTTGTAGAACGAAGAATTCAGATTAGCTACACTACTAATCAAATAATAACTGAAGGTTGAAAAAAAATATTAGTTTCCGAGAAAGATTTTTTTCGAGCCTTCGTGACGCTTTGTCTTTGAACCAATCCAGTGAGTGTAGGTAACAGAGCTATGTAAAAATCGTTTTCGTTCATGATACTTTAACCTTTTTCCAATCATTTGGAAATTTTAGAATTTTGATAAAGTGATATGTTTGGCTTTTGTCCACTGGTCGCCGCACTGTTCGCTGGGTCTCAAAAAACTATAACAAACATTTCTTGATTCAAATATCATTACATGTCAAATTTGATTTCATTTGCTTGATAAGTTTTCGAGTAATTTAAAAAATCTAGGAGAGCCCTCCTCCCCCTGTCCATCAAATTCGGTTAATTTTCATAATCAGTTCTCAAGTTATGAAGACTTGTTACTTTTTTTTTGAGAGACCCCCATCACGCTTAGAGCGAAAGGCAGGGCTCATAAACTATTAAAGGAACTTTCCCCGGTCTCAGAAGCACTTTATATCTATATACCCTACAATCTTGAAAGATAAATCCAAAAAAAAAAACACTAGCCAAATTAATAAAATTTTCTAATTATTAGCATACATGTTTTGCTGTAAAAACTTGCAAAGTTGCCCAATAGAAATCAAATTTTTAAGATCCCCTATGAGTGCGAGAGAAGTTTAATTTCCAGTCGGTCTAGTTTGAGTTTTTGTTTTGCACATTTTTCTTTGTGATAGTAGCACCGCTAAATATTTCCCATGCCCATTAAAAATGATGATAGTCAGACGAACAATTTGTCAAAAAATGGCATTTACAATAAATTTGATCACATGAGAACCAAACGGGAATCAATTTTGCTCATTAGGTCCTCGTTCGGAAACGTTATTATCAAATTATTTCTAATGAAATTACACGCTTCGAGCTGAGAACAAGGACAAAATTGTCACTTTCAGATATCTCCATTCTTTAGCTTTCCAACAACATCGTTAGAAAGTTGCGATAATTGACCCTGCTCAGAATGATGACGACACCGCCGCCTTCAAAAAAAGAAAATTGCCACGCAAAAACCTCGTAACAACCACTTTAATTCATATTATTTGGAACCAGATGAGAGCGAGAGAGTCCTTTCGATCAATTGGTTCCAAATTTTTATGGACAGGCCAGAACGTGGGCAGGAAGCAATTTCGACGGACCGAAAGGATGCCTCCATATAATAAATCTCGCCATTCGCAGCCACCGTCAGAGTTCGTCAATGAATGAAACTCAACTAACTTTACTTAAATTGGGCTGCGCGGCAGGATCGCGTAAATTTCGCGCCTGATTGAAACCGGAGGAGCGAATTTTGCCTTTATGATTTTAGCCTTCGGTTCCGCTTTTTTATTTGAAGCGGCCGGAATCATATCTCATCATAATTTGGCTGTTCGGATACCGTTTAGTGGCTAATAGAGGGACGACTGACCGGTGAGTGATTACAAGTTGTCGGTTCCGCGCATCATCAGTGCAGTGGCCAGAGTTCTACTGGAACTGCCCAGGGGCCGCAGATTTTATTTCCCTGAAATATTTAATTCACTTCCCTGGTCCACGGTAGACGCTTGTTAACGGATCATTTCTGGAGTAAAGAAACATAAAATGTTAGCGGATATGCATCACAAACATGAATTTACCCAGAAACCTGATCAAAAGAAGAAATGAAAACAGTAGAAAATGATTAAACTTTAAGTTTTCGGATTGTTAGATCTATATTTAATGAAAATCAAAGAAAGAAAACTTGCGTTTCTGTTGATAGAAAAAATCTGATCAGAAAAAAATAAAATGCCGTTTTGATCGGAGCTCCATACAAGTGAAAAAAAACTTCACATTCTCGAATTGGCTATAATAGAAACCTTTAATCAATAATTTGACAAGTTGAAATTCACGAATAAGTGTTGATATATTGCAGAAGCATAACTCAAATGTGATACACTTTATAAAAAAAAACTTTACTTAACATAATTGTGTACATCACTTTCAATAACTCAAAGGTAATAAATTTAATGAATTTGGTCCAGTTGTTTCTGAGATAGCGAATGACAAACTAAGGTGTTTTTGGGCTTAGATTATAATAATTGGACTCAAGTTTTTCGTATGGTTCTGCAAATAACGGTTATCAATACGACAAAGTCAGCGCTCTTTTCTAAACTTTTCAGCTAACCGGGCTGAACCTTACCCAACATGAATTCTAACATTGAAAACATGCCCGGATAAAACCGGGCAATATGGGCAGCTTAACTTTAACTGCTTTGGCTTTGAAGAAATACTTTTATTATCACATTATTTTGAATTCCTTCATCCTGACCGATAACTCAAAATTTTATACAAACAATCTAAAACCCCTGTTTCTCAAATATTTTAAAGATCTTTTGCACCTACACGACGACTCCTGACCAAAATTGTGTCGTGTCAAACACGAATCGCATGATTTTGATGGAAATATTGTCACAACATTGCACAGAGGGGAAATTTGGACCCAAAATCCTGAAAAAAAGGTTGGAAGATCTGATAGACTACTTATCTTATGTAGAATTTTTTAAGAGGGAATTTGACCGGAAACATCTAAGAAAAGTTTTAAATACCCAGAAAAATTTGTCATAAATTCGTGTAACTGAGTTTTACACAAAAAAAATTTCAGCTTAATGTTGATGGCAACGTTTCAAAGTGATGTGAATGTATGATGAAGATGAATGAAATGCTACAGGAGTTAAATTCATTACAAATCGTTTCACTAGCATAAAAAAAGTATTTCAATCAATTAACTTTAAATTTGTATACAGAATAGCATTTCTTGCGCATAAAATGATTTATTTTAGACTTTCAGCGTTGTTGAGTGCATTCCGAAGCATCAAATTTAAGTTTATTATTAAAAAACTGATCAACTTCTAAGTGTGACATAAAACATTTATTTTATAAAATCACATATTCTTCATAAGGGGTATGGTCGTAGGAAAACCAGCCTCATGGGAGGGGTTTTTGTAAAAATATTGCCCATAATATTTTCGCTTGAAAAATGCATACATAAAGAAAAGTACAAAAAATTAAATGTTAATCTCTTTATTCAGGTTAAGTTCTTTAAAACAAAAAGTCGGTAGAACATATTGACGACTCATTGACAGTGATGGATACCACCCTTAAAAAGTGAGCCCATTTTTGAAGCCTAGTGAACCCATTATCTAATGTCTAATCGAAATGCAGTCTTGAGATAATTTTTTTTTTCATAATTTAGGCTTCAAGAAAAACCGTGTTCAATAGGAATCGGCTGAAGGGAACCAAAGTTATTGATGAAAAACTGGGTTTTCATGATTCTCCCGAACAAAATGTCTCAAAATCTCATACAAACTTCAGGCTCTTAGAGCAACTCTTTCTCGTGACCTGATTTGGCTCATATTTGTCATGAGATCTTCTATTAGGCTCAGGATTAATTTTAGACTACAGCGCATATGTAACTTTCCAAAAGTCGGGTCATTTGAAGCAAACTACTTTGTTGTGATTAAAAAAAAGAATCCTCTGAATTGAAGAGTTCCAATACAAATCACAGGAGCTTAGGAGAATAGAATTCTGACCCAGATCGCATAACACTAGTCAAAAGTTTCTTTTAATCATATCCTTTTTACCCAATCCATACACAATTTTTTTTTTCTGGGATGCAGAGGTGACCTTGGTCCTAAAACATAAATTATTCTTTCAATTCTTTTTCTCTATTTTTCTTCTATCCATTGACTACTAGGACGTGGCCGGCGCCGTTATTGATGTGTTAATAGAGAGCATCAGTTTTGTCCAATGTGAATGTGGTGTTACTCTATTCATTTGACTTTTGGGCAAAATTGATGGAATCGGTCAATCGCGGAGTAGCACCCATTGGCGATGTTGAATTTTTTCTTCTGAGCCACGCCTGCGATCATGGAATTGGAAAATGCCTTTGTTATAATAAAGATGAACAAAATTTATTCGAAAGTTGACCATTGAAGAACTTTTGATTCAGATTTTTTTATGCATTTCAAGTTCAATGATTTAAAGTGGATGTGAGTAGTCAATCAAATCAAGCTAAGCTATGCTAAAAATAAAAATTAGTAATTTATTTCATAATTAAAATCGTGTGATAGAAAAATGAAAAGATAACTCAGATTTTCTAAAGAACGTCATCTTAAAAATGAATTCAGATCTTATTTTATAATAGTGGTTTTCATCTGTTTTGTGTTTTTTGGGCAATTTTGAATTTAAATTTCGAATCTGAATTCTGCATTGTGAACCTCAATAAAAATTCTTAAATCCTTATTTGAAGACGATTACTGAGTCTAAATTCGGTACATAAATTCCCATTAATGATGAACCGAAAAGGGCATTTTCTTTGACTTTCTGTATGATTTCTTTCTTTGATTATTTTTTCGTAATTCAACTAGAGGATCTGAAAGAAAATTTCGAATGATCGAAGTCTGATATTTCAACTCTGAATCATCGCTTTGGAACTTTTTTAAAGTTTCGATTCTCCATAAGAATGAAGAATAAAAACTTCAAACCCAAATCATACAAGTGGTTTGAAATTTCTAATGTTTTCTTTCAATTTTCCGATCTGATATATTTCGAACAAGGAAAATAAATCTAATTTTAGTTTCATGAGCAAAACCAAGATTCGAATCAGGATTTTTAACCAATGATGAACCGAACTGAAAATTAAGAATAGTAATCTGTAACAAGATTTCACAATCCGATCACAGGCAACCCATTTGGATTTTTTTTTATTAGGAACCAGATAATCGTAAATGATTCAAACCTAAGTTTACCTGATAATTTTTCGCATTTACCCGGGCAGGATAAATCCAAGGTTTTTTATCTTTAAACTTTGCAAAATCCGGGCATTCGATTTCAAAGTTTACAACCCAAAATCTTGACAATATCTAGGAAAATTTGTTAAATTCAATTCAATTAAAATTGATAAGAAAAAAAGCCTAAAATTTGTTTTTTTTTTATTTTCATCAAAACATATCAGATAGTTTGTTTGGATAAAATTGGCTCTAAAAACAATTTTGGAAACAAAATACTTAATAGTGATCACGAAATTAAAATTTTTCTTTGATTTCGCAAATAAGGTGATAACATTCGGGCAAAATCCGAGCAATCTGGCAACATCAGTGAGTCTTATTTTATTATTTGAATTCTTATTATTCGAATAAAATTGAAATTCGAAACTAAGGCCTGCACTCAAAATTCATGCACTTACTTTTAATAGCGTTTTTCAAGTACAGTCTTTTAATATCTATCAACAAGTGAGAAATTTTTTGAAAAACCTTCACAAGAATTGTGAACCTGGGATAATATTTCGAAAATTTGGCCTTAGTTATGTCGCCAACGAACTAAGTCAAAATTTTTAAGGGGAAAAATTTGATAGCTTCGTCGACAAATTCAGGCAGATGAAAGTGGATCAGAGCGTTCTCCGGAGCGAAGTCCAGTCCGAAGAGATGTCCAAAATGAACAAACATAACTAAGCGGAAATGTTAAAAAAAAAACTCGAGAAAGAAGTGAATCGTATTAATGGGCAGGCTCTTAGCAAAAATACTATGATTCTGGGCGTCCCTTGTTTAGAAAACAAAGTCACAGGAAACGTCGTCACCAACATAGCCACAGTAGGGCTACTAGGTTGTGACCTTCCAAATGGTGCAATTGCCGAAGCAATACGGCTACATCCATCAAAGCCAGATGGTAAGCACCCGCCAATCAAAGTTGTCTTTAATGAGGAGACATCGAAAGAACAACTTTTCGCCAAGCAAAAACTGCGTGGCCATTTGAACTCATTAGAACTTGGATACTCTTATGCCAAATCTACCGGAAGAGTAGTTATTCGCGATCAGTTGACCTCACAAGGATTGGACCTGCTGCGGGAAATACGCGGAGTACAGGAACAACTTGGGCTTCAGTTTGTCTGGCCAGGTAGAGATGGAGCTATTCTCACCAAACGACGGTCTGATTCCAAGATGGAGATTGCTCGTGCCAGAGAGGATTTACGGAAACTGGAACCACCAAAATCGAAACGGTCTCTTGAAACCTCCAACTTGGGTATCTCGCTACAGTTATCAACTGTCCTCGAACCTCCTAATAAGCGTTGAAGATCAATATTCTCATAATTAATAGCTTTTTTTCTATCACAATGACCCCAAACGATAACATTAATAAAAATTTTATGTATGAATGTGTAGATGATTTCTTAGTAAATAAACATAATTTAACATACAATCATGATTTAAATTACTACAATGAAATATTCGCGGGATGGACAATCCTGAAAAGTTGGATACACTCAAAGATTTTGTAGATCGCGGCTCGACAAACATTGACATTGGCCCTTATTCTGCGCCGCGAGTGACGTGACGATAGTCGACTCACCCAAGTCACACTATTCCAGTAGTCGGTTTAGGTGAGGAACGTCACTTCGGATGAACTCTGTGAGTTCTTACCCTATTCTGGTAGTCACCGTGGGTGAGAATCGTCGCATTCGGGTGACGATTTTAGGTGACAATTGTCGGTACCTTTTCAGGTGGTGACAAGATTAAAATGGAATGAAAAATTTCAAAAATTACAAAAAGCGGAGTTGTTAGTTGTTAAAATTCAATCAAAATATTTTACCTAGCATGTTTTTAGCTTAATTTATTAATAAATTTGTAAACACAACGATGATTTCTTTTTACGAGAAGGGTTGGAGTTTAAAAGAGTTGGTTTTATCTAAGGGATTTTGGCTACCAAATCTTCCTTGGCATGCAATCTTAACTGTTGTCACTGAGGGCGGGAGGAGATGTACACGGTGCGAGTTTTCATTTCCATTCGGGCCCGGATTAATTACAAAAAAGTAGGTACATTGAGATTGAAATTTTGAAAAATCTTTAGGGAAAAATAAATTTATTAGTTTTCATGATTTTGTATACAATTTATAAACTTTTAATAATTCGAAATTGTGAACACTTTCGAAAAGTCGATACCCCGCTTTTTATTTAGTAGCCGTAACTTTTTTAACACGTATCTCAAAACTTTTTTGAATTTGGTGTAAAATAAAACAAAAATTTAGAAGAAACTGTAAATAACTTCTCGAACACAAACGCCGATAGCAGATTTTGAATCGGCTCGAGGAACCGGACCGGCTTCAGCGACAGCAACGGATCCAGCAGGAATGTGTTCGGATCGGCGAGGGCCATCACGATACACTTCATGGCATCCTCCCGGGCGTAGCTGGTATTTTCGTCCGTGTACGTTCCGAGCAGCTCACTGTTAGTATCCTGGAGGACGTCGTGCAACAGACGGTACAGCTTGTACATTAGCCTTTAGCTGATCGACTCCGCGGAAGACTTCCTTTACCTGGTCGCATTGCTTCGCCCCGTTCCAGCGGATTGGAAACGATTATCGACACCACCGACTCTAGGACCGCGTCGATTTATTCCATCAGCACTTGTCCTCCCTGATTTTCGCCCCAAGCTGGCCGCAACACTTAAACCTAAAACCTAAAATAGGTAGACAGAAGTTAGAAATGGTGAGATTAAAAGAAGCAATTTATTTTTCCAACCTGAAATAGCTGCTAAGGTTGTCGCAGATACTCGGAAGCCTTTTTGCGCACCGGTTTGTGAGACAGCAGTCGCCCTGCATGCTGTTCGAGTTTTTGTTGCTCCAGTTTGATGCTGTGTCTGAAATTTCCACTTTTGTAGCCAAATTCGTTCTTTTTTTTTCTTATTGACCAGCTTGCTAACACCGTACGATCCGATAATTGTCCAGGACGGGGCACAATTTTCACTCGTTTATTTTAAATTCAATTTTCAAAACCCGAATCGTAAACACAGGCACAACACAATCAGAGCAAATTTCGCCATTTTTCTAGATGGGTTCATCCAGTCACTCAGCTCGGAATGAGTATCTGTCACTTGCTCTCACCTTGCTGTCACCTCACTTAAACCGACTGTCGGAATAAGGTGACAAGAGTCGAGTGACGGTGGGGTGACTCGCCAACTGTCACGTCACTCGCGGCGCAGAATAAGGGCCATTATTGTGGTGCGTTAAACATGGGTTAAATCCTGAGATACACAAATGTTCACTCTAAATGGATTCGACAGAATATTTTCCTGCCGTGAAACATAGCATGGGAGACTAGCCGTATATGCATGTAGTGATCTGAACGTTGATATTGAGGAAATAGAAGAAGATGATGGATTTCGTTATATGTAAACGATTTCGTGTTCGCTTGGGTAACGGGTCACTATCTCTACATGCTGTTTATCGTCCTCCTGCATTCCGCTTCGCCAATTTAGTCGAGAAGCTTGAAAGCAAGTTGTCTCATAAAAGTAAGCACCCAAACTCAATCCTCCTGGGTGATACAAAAGTGCCAGTTAACACATTCGTCGCCATAGGACCCATATTTGTGTGACGGGTGTATTTCTTGGGAGGCCTCGTCACATCAAAAAACGTGTGACGCTATCTTACTCATTTTAGCCGCTCAGTTTAGCCACACCCCAGTAAGCGCGTCCTCTAAAAAATCGACAGAGAATTCACTTAATTGAGTACTGGGTAACCCGACCTAGGAAAAAAGGTTATTTTTCGGCGGAACTCGCTCACACCGAGGCGGATATTTCTTCTTATTCGTCTTGGGAGCATTTTTCTGTAGAACTTATTCATATTATTACCTTACCGGGCTACTTGTGTCGAATAAACTGTATGCAAGCAAAGCAAAGTGTCAGTTCCAGACGTACCCTCGAGTGGTGCAGTGTGGTTTTCTGAAAACTACAGATTAGATCAGTAAATACAAATTTAATTGTTTTTCTATATGTATCTATTTTTGTACGCTGCGGGAAAAAGTATGAATCATACAAACGGAAAAGGGTTAATCCAATAAAGCATTAATTTGAGAAATTGCGTATTTTATGCCCTTCATCAAATCAACCCAACTGTAACGGAAATTATTCGGCAAGCGTCGGCAGATCTGAGCCGAACACACACACGTCACACACGATAGGAACACACGAGCACAATTCGGAACGTGCTCTCTTGGGGCGGGTCTAAGCATTTCTACTCAGATCTCGTAGCACTCATCCGAGACACGTATATGGTGTGTTCCTCTCTGCCGATGTGATGATGCAAAATCGCCTGAGAGATCGTTACGATCCCTCTGGCGATTTGAGTTACCTCTCTGCCGATTCATGTTTACTGGGACGTTGCAAAGCTGGAGCTTTTCTTCTTCATTTTGTCGCTCCGAGAATTTTTTTTGAGCCCGGCTAGTAAAACTACCAAAATGAGCGTGGCGACGAACGTGTCAATCTGTCGAGCGACATAGTCGACGAGTATTTCAGGATTTTGAGGTCACATGGCCAGCCAGTGGGAGTATACTCGACCATGTTGTATGTTCACAGAGTATCAGCGCTTCAACAATGAATGAGACGATCTGCACGGATATAAGCGACCACAACATGAATGTTACCACACTGTCGAGCAGTTCCAACAAAGATGTCCAATACTGAAGTAAGAGCATCGTCAACCACCCCCAACTAAACGCAGAATTCGCAGAAGCGCTGCAGAACATTCCGTCGACAACATGCGCTTACGAATAGATTATATTCATAGCCGACAAATATAACGAGATCCGAAATCGTGCTACAAAAACAATATTAATTAGAGCAAAGGTGTAGAAGAACTGCTCGGAGATGACATTCGATGTCTGGAAACTAAAGTCAACGAAAGACAAGATTTGAAAGCATTGCAAGCGTCATCCTGCGGATGAACACTCCAAGCAACTTCTAAAAAACATCTCCGGAAGACTGGCAATCTTGGAAACGAAGCCCTCGGCCGCAAGTTCAAATCGCATGATAATATTACGCTCAAGATTGGAAATGAAGTTCAAGTGGACCCAGCACAAGTATCAAAAGGCATCTACGACTACTTCTGCAATATTGGCATTGGCTGCTAACAACGCAAGCAATCGAGACATTCAACAGCACAATTCACTTCGTTCGCAACCATCGCTTTTTTTGGTTTTGAGACCAGCATCCGTCTCAGACGTATTGTTAGAAATCAGCAATCTCGATTCCAACAAATCTCCTGGTGCTGACTATATTACCGTGGACACACTTAAACAAATCACTTGGCGCTCTCGAATATCCTGACAGATATCTTTAATGAAAAAGTCGGAACCGGAGTTTATCCCGACGCATTGAAACAAGCCCGAGTAACTCTTATTTTCAAGTCTAGAGACAACTCAGACGTTTCAAACTTTCGTCCAATCTCATCGCTCTCAGTATTGAACATAATCCTGGAAAGCTTCTCGTCACTAGGATAAATGAGTACCTATCAAGATACGACCTTATAACTCCACGCCAATATAGATTCCGAAAGGGATGCAGTACATTAACAGCAACTACTGAACTCCTGGAAGATGTATATGACGACCTGGACAATCGTAACTACGCTGGTGCCCTGTTTTTGGACCTGAGAAAAGCATTCTACACAATAGACCACACCTTGCAGTTGAAAAAATTGTAATGGTCTGGTATACGAGGTCAGCCTTATCGATTAATTGAAAGCTACATAACAGATCCACAGCAATTCGTGTCTCTGAAAGTATACTCAAGAAGCAAAAAATTCATTACAACGGGAGTACCACAAGGGAGTACCACAAGGGAGTAACCTAGCCCGCTGATATTTCTAGTTTTTATCAACGATCTTCCACAATTGAACCTACATGGCAAAGTTTGGCACTTTGCCGGTGATACCATAGTCTCATATAGTCACTTAAACCCCCTCCAGATAGTGGAATGGATTGGTAACGACCTGCAAGTCCTTCAGCAATACTACGACTGTAACCTGCTCTCGCTTAACCTCTATCCAAAACTTCGTACATGTTGTTCAACTCCGGTGGTCGCTCCATACCACAGTTGACATAAATCCGTATAGGCAAGACGTTTATCGAACGAGTGCGCCAGTACAAACAGCTGGGATAACTTCTGGATGATACCCTTTGTTGGTCAGCCCATATAGAGCAACTGAAACGAACACTCGCTCCGGTCTGTGGTGCAATATGGAAAATATCTGCGTTTTTTCCTACTCACTGGCAGAAAAACGTTTATTTTGCACTGTTTCACTCGAGGTAACAATACCTAGTATCGCTGTGGGGCAAAGCATGTAAAATCCGCCTTAGGGAACTGCAAACCACGCAAAACCGTGTCCTCAAGAATGTCTTCAAGTAGCCTTATTTATATCCCTCTGAGTTGCTATATGGCATGAATAATTCAGTACTTCCTATCATATACGAGGTGCCCAAGAGATTCAAACTCTAATATTTACCGACAAACTCCTGAAAAGCAGAGAATCCCACCACAATTTGCGCCTCGAGAGAATAACGTCCCACCGTTTGTCCAGAAACGTAAATTATCTCCACCAATCCCGAGTAAGGACAGAATAAGGGAAAAACAAACCTAGCTACTTTGCCAGTAAACTCTAGCACAACTGTTATCGTTCTGCAAGCAGAACATAAACCGCTTCCTCCGCTTAAAAATTTTGTCCTACATCACATCACTTATAATTATCATCTTTTCGTTCTCGCCCCTCCACCTAGCGCACTGCCGCCCAAACGCCACTCAAAACCACCGCCACCCACCAGCCACCTCCCATCAGTAACCCACGCACCACCGCAGCAGCCCACAACAATCTACGAATTTATAATACAAGTTATAATACGAACATAATTCCTAAAATTCACTCGGTCCATGGCAACCGTTCTCCAATTTCTCGGACACCCCACGTTCGCCAGATCATGCTCCACTTGGTCTAACCACCTCGCTCGTTGCGCCCCCGCTCGTCTTGTTCCTACCGGATTTGTAGCGAACACCTGTTTTGCCGGACAGTCGTCCGGCATTCTCGCAACATGTCCTGCCCAGCGTATCCGGCCACCTTCTGGATACTGGGTTCGCCGTAGAGTCGCGCGAGCTCGTGGTTGATCCTTCGCCTCAACACTCCGTTCTCCTGTACGCCGCCAAAGATGGTTCTTAACACTCGTCGCTCGAATTATATTGTATAAAATCGTGAATCACCTCACAATAAGGTGGTTCAAATTTAAATTTAATCATAATCGCCTCACGATTGTTTGAGTTATGTCGTGTTACACGTTCACTTTGTATGGGATCTGCTCGTAATGAAAGAGGGAAAGGTCACACATCATAATGAATCATGTCATGCCAAAACTTCCACGTGTACCAAATATCATGAAACTTTCTTTAAATTGTACGGATTATGTTGTTATACTTTTGATTTATCATGGGTATTATAAAATAAGAGTGGTCCATATAAAAAATTAACTTTTTGCACCGATCTATGCTTGTGAACGAAACTTCTCAATTATTGTTCGACAATCGATGTTCCTCATTTTATCGAGGAATCTCGAAACGATTGGCCTTTAAATGCGGAAATAAAACTATTTCAACTCGAAACTTTCACTGAGGGGAAAGGGCACTCACAGTTGAACATTGCGCGCTTTCAGGTATTGCCGGTAACCCGAATAAACTAGTAGGTATCGTGTGAGACGACAAATTTTGACAACTTCGAATGGGTGCGATTTTCCAGTGCCGGAGGCATTGCATGTCGTCTGATTCGATGGGAGCTGGATAAAAATAATACTTACGGTGTGTGTAACATCAGTAGTGGCTGGGGTGGTGCAGTCACCTTAAATGTACATTTCGTGTTTCGATACATTTTGCTGGGTGCTTTTTGGGGTTTTTTAATATCATGTGATCAATTTTATGATCACGAAAGCATGCATGCCAGCGCTGGACCGGTGAAATTATACGGTTGTAACCATTCGTGGAGTAATTTACAAGCCATCGATCACTGTCCAGGCAACGCAAAATGTGATCTTGATTTATCGAGGGAGCCTTCATTATCCCTTTGGTTAAGAGGCTGGGCGAATTTCAGAGAGTAATCAGCTGGCTAATCCGGAAAAACAAGAACAATATTTCGAACTTTCGGCTGCTTTAATTAAGAAATTTGGCACCAATTCATTAAAGCTCGCCACGTGTCGCTATTTGCACCCTCCCATTTATCAAGTGAAAGTTAGCTGACATCGTAACATATTGACACATAAGCCTCGGGACCTGTTCTGGAGCTGATGGCGTGGGAATGCCGCAGAACCAGATACGCCGCACGCTGATTGTCCCGGTTATCTACGACATTCGACTTACAATGCATTCAGTCCAGGAAACAGGATTAAAGAAAGCAAAAGAAATGGAACAAAACATCGAGAAACCGAAAAAAAATGTTTGCAATTCCGGCCACGCGCATAACGCTCGCGAATCAATTGAAGCGTACCCCGCGTAAAGAAACGAAACACATCTTCTCTTCCCCCCTTGCGCTCATCAGCTTCCATTCTTCGAAAACGAGTGGAAACCGTGCCGGATCGGGAGGCAACATTCGGAATCGGGTAACAACATTTCACAAGTTGGCCCACATTAATCAAGCGCCACCACCCGTTTAAGGGTTTCTTTTTTTTTGGCTTACGCTTCCACCGATGCGCACCAGGATACGTACGTATACGCGCGCGACTCCCCGAGGACAATTGTTGTGGTCCGGTCAAGTCGCGTGGCAGCGCCAAATTTGGCAAGTGCATCGCCATAGTCGTCGTTCGTCACGCTCCAGGAGAAAGGTCGGTGATAGTTGGTCGATTGGTTGATCCGGTGATTGTGAGCGATACGTCTTGCTCCTGCGAATATTCGTGGTTGGGAAGAGTCGGAAATTGAGTCCTTAATATGTAAATAAACGGATGTTAATGATTTCATCATTTGTTTTTTAAATTTAAGTTAGTCGTGACATGTGATAATCTAAGGTTGTAGATATATTCTTGAACGACCAGGATTAAACCGTTCAAAAAAGAGTGGAAAGCGAGTCGAGAGTATGATGTCAACAATAAATTAGACCAGTCTGTTTGTTTACAATATTAAATGAAAAGTTTGATTTCATGGGTATCATAATGATTTCAAATTTTCCTACCCATTAAAGGGCTGCATTTTTTCATTCTTGGATCAAATCCCAATGAATAACTGATAATTTAAGGCAATCGAATATGTTTTTCGGAATCAAACTTATCGAGTGACCAAATACTTATGCGCCAAATGAAAAATGCATTAGGTCGTAAGTACATTTTCATTGATTGAAACCTAATTATTGTCGATTTTTAGTTCGTCAGCATGTTCTGCTTCCATTTTTACGTTGACTTATAAGTTTACAGATGAACTGGACCAGCTTTCATAAAATGAGTATTGAAAATGTGATTCAGAACTTTAACATCGATTTTCTCTAAACATGTTCAGTGGCTCATACGACCCAATTAAAACAAACTCTTGATTTGCTCGGTTTTTATTTCTCGAATATTGTAACTCAATTTTCAACTATCAATATTTGATTGCAACTTTGCAGCTTTTTAAGAGAGTCATGTACGTGGCTGTTTAAGCAGTAGTGAGTTATAGAGAAGCTGAATGTTTCATGTTTCAATTACTATAAATAACAACATGTGCATATATTACAAATTAATAGATGCAGGTGATTTTCAAACAAGTTACAATTACAAATTTAAACATATTGAATACGGACTCGAGGAATGAAGTCACTACTGAACATGTGTTTATACATTTTGAGTTAAATTTATTTCTTGAACTTAAAGAGTGATACGGTCAAAATTTGGTCAAAGGAAAACGCGTGTAAATCGGTGAAATCGTTTATTTAAAAAATTAAATTCAATTTCTTTTTCAAGTTTAATTAGTATAAAATTCAGAAAAAATATTCAGTTGGGCTTCCGCTTTTCCAAATCTGAATTGCCGGGCCTTACGCTTAACCCCTGCCATCAGATTTTGTACAGCCACCTTGTCCATCTTCTTTGCCGCAGAAAGCCAGTTTGCCTTCAGCTGCTGCTCGTCCTTAGCAGTTTTTTGGTCTTTTTTAGGTTCCGCTTGACGATGGCCCAGTATTTCTCAATTGGGCGGAGCTCTGGCGTGTTGAGAGGGTTCTTGTTCTAGGGAACCACCTGCACGTTGTTGGCGGCGTACCACTCCATGGCCTTTTTACCATAATGGCAAGATGCCAAATCCGGCCAAAACATTACGGAACAACCGTATTTCTTCAGGAAAGGCAGCAGACGTTTATTCAAACACTCTTTCACGTAATTTTCTTGGTTGACAGTCTCGGAAGCTATGAAAATGCTGCTTTTCAAGCCACAGGTATAGATGGCTTGCCAAACCAGATATTTCTTCGCGAACTTTGACATTTTCATGTGCTTGAAAATATCTGCTACCTTTCCCCTTCCTTTTGCCGTATAAAACTCCTGTCCCGGAAGCTGCTTGTGGTCGGCTTTGACGTAGGTTTCGTCGTCCATTACCACGCAGTCAAACTTCGTCAGCATCGTCGTGTACAGCCTCCGGGATCGTGCTTTGGCCGTCGTATTTTGTTTATCATCGCAATTTGGAGTCACTACCTTCTTGTAAGTGGATAGTCCGGCTCGTTTTTTGGCTCGATGCACGGTTGAAGACGATACACCCAGCTTATTTGCGGCATCTCGGAGAGAGAGGTTAGGGTTTCGCTTGAAACTACCAGCAACTCTCTTTGTCGTCTCAGCGGCTTCCGGTTTTCGATTTCCCCCCGATCCAGACTTCCTGGATGTCGACAAACGCTTTAATTAAATTGAAAGAAATACGTCATATTGATATTGACCAAATTTTGACCGTATCACCTATAAGTAGAAAATTCTAGCATCTTCTATATCTTAATTCCGATTAGTTTTTAAGCATCTAAACATAAGAGACAGAAGAGGAGATTTTCTTACGTTTCCTAATTTTCCAATTGTTTTTATTTTACATTGATGAAATTCTTCTTATTAGGATGTAAAGAAGATTTTGTAATCAAATATTTCATCATTGAAGGCAGCATCATAGTAAATTTAATCAAAATCCAAGAACTTCTCAACAAAAAATAAGAAGAAAAACGCTTGAATAAAATTTTATCGAAACACAGATTTTGAATCGTATTTTAGTTCCCAGATACTGTTCACGATTATTTTGTTGGAACTTGCTCTAACAATTTCTTTTTTATACGAAAAAAAATTGATTAATTTGTGCTTTTGATTTGATTTTGCAAATAAAGTGAATAAATCTGAGAAAACCCGGACGTTTTTCAACGAAATCTGGAAAACCTACCCCGGACCTTTCTCAAAATTTGTATCGAATATCGGAGCCAGTCCGGGTAAAACCGGACAATCTTGCCAAAATTTTTAAATCAGCTTAAAAATGATGAACTTGCCTGCCTTTATTATAAAGCGAAAATGACTATTTTTGGCATGCTCCTTACCTGCAGATTCCTTTTTTTCACCTCATAATGAAAGGGCTTGAGATATAGCTCAGTTGGCAAGTCAGTTGCTTACTGAGCAGATGTCCGTGAGTTCGAGCCCAAGAGTAAACATCGAACACAGTTGTACCGGATAAGTTTTTCAATAACTTTCCGCCAACTGTAACGTTGATAAAAGTCGCGAATGCCATGGTAAAACGACTATAATCGAAACAAAAATAAAATAATGAAGTTCACGAATCACATCCAAGTATCCATTTTACTGGTGCCATGTGAAAGTAAGTTGGCTATGAAAGTGACCGTCAAAACTTCTTACGTAGATATGTATTGTTATAGCATCAGTAAGCCTTTATTGCATTTCGCGCCTTCCTACTTTGGGTGATTTGAATGATAAAAACAATGATGGAAAATCGGGTGTGATGACCATTATTTGATATTAATTAAAACCAAAATATAATTTTCAAATTTCACAAAAAAATTTTCGAAATTATCACTCCGTTGTGTTTTTCTTGGTGTAAAGGCGAACACAATAGGGGAGACAAGGGCATCACGAGCACCCAAGGCATAATAAGCACTCCTTTTTTCTACAAAAGTAAGTAGTTTCTTTAACAAATTTTCATGAGGATTTGTTTCGTACTACCTATAGTATTCATTTTTCCCCAAAAAAGACATATCCTTTTCATCTTTACAGAAATATTAAATAATAACCAACTAGGTTCTCAAGTGACGAAAATATTATAATTTTTGAGCACAACCAAATCAGCTTTTATGACCTTTGAATCATCTTGATCTGAAATGTACGCCTGCAACATGATCTACACATAGTTCCTCAATTTTCACCATCATAAAATTTTTGATTTTTCACTTAAATCCATTTAAAGCGCGCTTTTACTAAAACTTGTTGACCTGGGGCGAATAGAGTACTTTTAATAAGGGCAAGATGAGCGTTTTCTGCCGTATATTCTAGCAGCGAATTCAACTCGATGAAGCCAACAGAATAATAGAGCTACAGCTTGACTTGTTTCATCTGTAGATTTGGCCTATTGGTAAGGTGTCGGAGAGGTAATCAGTAGACTCGAGTTCGATTCCTGTTCGAGGGTTTTTTTTCACATACCATTCATGATTGATTTTTTTTTATTGTTACATTATACGGCTAGTACCATCATCCGTCAAACAAAACACTAGAAATATAATGCATGAGCATGTGTTCCTTTGAGTTATACAAACGGACCTAGATTATTTTGTTATTGCTTTGTTTGATGAATCTACGCCTCACCGAGTGCAAAATGCATCGATCAAGAATGATAAATGAAAAAAAAAATCACCTTGACCAGGAATTAAACTCGAGTCTCCGGCACCTTACCAATAGGGCAAATTGTCAGATGAAACAAGTCAAGCTGTTGCTCTATTATCCAGTTTACTTCATCGAGTTGAATTCGCTGCTAGATTATACTGCAGAAAACGCTCATCCTGCCCTGATTAATTGTGCTTATACTGCCCCTGGGGGGACTCTCATTATGCCCCTGTAGTGATTGATTATCAGCTTTAAGCAAAAAATTTTAAAATGCAATTTTTGACGTTTTTATATACTTTTTCAAGTTTCAGCCAGTTAGGAAGTAAACTTTCTGAGTGTCTCAACATGAATCAATGATATAACTTACAAATTTTAACTGTTGTTTAGGTTATATAAGCGTCCTTCTTAATGTGGCCATTGTGCCCTTATCTCCCCTATACGATTAGGCAAATAAGCTATGTGTTAGGGCCAATCCCTAAAGGCGCACTGGTTCAGAATAACCGCGGAAGTTCCCAGACGTGATACTTCGGATAGCACGACACTTAGCAGGTGATACGATTACACGGGAACATTTATTTAATAAATTAGAACAAAAAACGCTCAACTCGATTGATCACAAGTGGACTGTATTAAAAAAGCTAGCTAAACGACTGACTGACACGGGTAACAGACTGCTTCTAATTCTATCGCTATTGTCTCGCCACCAGCGGATCGGTTATCGGCGATGCTTTTTCCCACGCTGCACACACGCACTTTTGTTCTGATCACTGCAGATACGTGTGGCAGTGATTGATGCTGCTTGTAGCTAAGGTGGTTATTTCTGCAGCTGAGGTGATCTTCGCTTGGCTCGCGCTGCTGATGTTTTGGCGCGAACATACCGCCCGCCTTGAGTTCACTCAACACGAAATCTTCCATCAGTATCGACTTGGACCACATCTCGATAAGGTTGTTACGTTCTCAAAGCACCATCATCAAACTGATATTCAACATGCTGCCATCAACTGCGATGAACCATGCTTTCATGCACTGATGCTATCCCAATAGTTCAATAATGCGCTCAACTGTAGAGTAAATCTGATGCCAGAAGTATTCCTGTTGAAGACGGAAACGGTTGATACTGGGTCGATTGTAAAATATTTGAAACATAACTTGCGATGTGGCCCCCAGGCATTCACGAAGAGTAAACTTCGCTAAAAGCCACAGTGCGCCCCTTTCGGGGGCTGCAGATGCTCAAAGTGTTCCAACAGTCGTGCGGGTATCCTTAGATATGGCGCGTTCCAAACAGTACCCTGTTGAATATATAAAAAAGACAATTCCTCCGTGCTTCTAGTAGTTTGGGAAAACATAACTTTTAAATCGCCCCCTGGCATCGACGGCTGATATGCCGCTCCTAGCCAAATGCGTCCCAACTGGGGGCATACTTATCTGAAGATTGTATAGTGATCTGGATAAACTATCCGGTCTGGTTAGGTCGTTTTCAAGTGGATGATCTGATGAAACAACAATACGTTGGTATCCGATACGACACATAAAATACGATAAACATAACTTAGAAATTGGCCCCCTGGCAATGGTGACTAGTAAAGTCCCCGTACGCCAATGGATGCCCCTATGGGGGCTTACTCAGCTTGTGTGATGAAACAAACGGTCCACATCATCGATGGTGTGGCATCGGTGGTAACGATCCTGATCTTCTTATAAGCCGTGTGAAGTATAATACCCTGGCGGAGGGAAAAGAACTGTAGATTCCGCAAATAAACAGACTGGGTGAACTTAACTTATCTGTTGGCCCCCTGGCAATACAGCTAATACGCCGCCAGTGCCAACAGTGCCCCTCATGGGGGCAGAAAATACATTTTTATGTTGAACGAATGAAGGGAGTAAACGATGAATAGGTTAGGGCGTGGTCCATAACATGGTGACGTCCAATGGCTTCAAATACTTATAGTGCTGAGTGCAACCCTGGCGAAGGAAAAACACTGTATGTTCCGCAAACGAATAGATGGATTGAACGTAACTTATTAATCGCCCCCCTGGCAATACGGCTGCTATGCCGACAGTGCCAACAGTGCCCCTCATGGGGGCGAAAAATACTTTTTTTAATATGGTTTTCTAGGAATCGTGATGACGATGATGATATACTAGGACTCCGATGCATTTTACAAAGAAGCAGGTGTGAGATCGTTATGAAGTGATTATAAGTGTATCACTGTACTTCGTTGTTCTCTCCGGAGACGCCGCATAATCCGTGGAGTTTCTATGCAATTCCCTTTCTGCAGAATTCGACCCACCCATCGGGGTATACATTTGCTGCAGTATCCATCCAACTTGTCCCGCAATTTCAGCCAATAGGTACTGGTATTCATCGCAAGAAACTTTCCTTTCCAAAGTTCTTGGAGAAACATATTGAGAAGAACAAAGGGTACACTCGCAAAACCATAAATGTAGCAAAAACAGGCAGTATTGAATGTTACAAGAAGGAAAAGAGGGAGAATAGAACTCCAACATGATAACTCAAAATCAGGCAGATCATTCGCTATTTTTCCAGTTGACATCATGGCGTTGTAAGAAACAACTTCTGGAAGCTCTCCTGCGACAATCCACCCCAGATGAGAATTCTGTAGGATTGGACCGGCATCATTTATCTTCATCTGGTTCGGCAGCAGAACTTCGTAAAATGTAGAAACTCCTATCACGAGATCAACGGGGCTTGATTTGTTGAAATTGGGATCTGCAAGGCTGACCGAAGGTGGCAATCTCCAGCTACTAACGTCAATGCTTGTTTGGGGCAAATCCAACGTGATTTGTGGTAGCACAAAGAATTTTGTCTCGGTGGTAGTAAATGAAGATTTGGTAGACACAATACTAGCTCCAACACCTTTTACGGGAAGACTTTCTTGAGCACGGACAAAATTCAGCTTCTTCGACAAATCTTCGGTAATTAAAGATATTTGGGACCCATTGTCCAACAATGCACGGGCTAAAACTGTGTTTCCATTGCTATCAGCTAGCATAACGACCGCTGTCGATAGAATAGCAGTGCGGGTGTTCTGTTGTGTACTGAGTAGAGTAGAAGTGTGGTGGCTAGTAGTGGGTGTGTTTGTGGGAGGTGGCTGTTGTGTAGGTTGTGAGGTGTTCTGTGGAGATTGGTTGCTATCCATCCGGGACTGAGGCCGATGTGTATAAGGTTCCCTTCTTGATTGACTGTCCGCGCGTTGAGGTCTTCGTGGGTCTTGAGCGAAGTTCTGCACGTAGAATGGGTTGTTTTGGTTGGGAGAATACGGGTGCAAAAGATCGTGATGATATTGTCCACACTTCGAACAAGTTCCTTGCGAGCAGTCAGCAGTAAAATGTCCTGAATTTAAACAATTCAAACAGAGCCCCAATCTGCGCACTAAAAACTTCCGGTCGATAATCCGCATCCTGCTAAATCTAATGCATTGCTCTGCGTTGTGTCTTCCGTTGTGACAAATAGGGCAGAATCCCTCTGATGTGGCTGTGCTGTGACTGATGGTAGCTCTTGTGTTTTGATTTTCGCCGCTTCGACTGGCCGTTGACTGTAGGATCGCGCAATGGTTTTCCAGGAACTCAAACATGGCTTCATAGGTAGGTACATTTTTGGAAGCATGGTGAGTTTCCCAAAGACGGTAGGTTTCGGCATCCAATTTTGTGAGAGCATAAACGCCAATAATGTACTCCAATCACTTGTCCTCTGGCCTAGTTTTTCTAACTGTTGAAGATTGATTTTAAACGCCGACAACAGTGCATTCAACGCTTCATAACATTCTGCGCCCATGGCAGGTGTGGCAAACAGAGCCTTCATATTCTCCTGTGCAATCAACTTGTGATTTTCAAATTTGGATTCAAGCGTGCTCCACGCTAGGCTGTAATTCGTTGCTGAAACTTGAATTTGATTGATATGGAGAAGCGCGTCATCTCTCAACGACGTCCGGAGGTAGTTGAACTTATCCATATCATTTAGTTGGATGTTATCGTGAATCAGCGACTTGAAATTGTCCCGGAAATTGATCCAATCTAACAGTTTTCCAGAGAATGTTGGCAGCTGAAGCTCCGGATATTTTGTGTGGCACGGCAAAACTGTGTCGAAAACAGAGGATTGTGTTGATCGTGCGGGAATCGACTCCATTTTCGACAGCAGCTGTTGTTTCAATGAAAAATACCGTGTCACGAATCCCTTGTACACCTTCTTGCTTTCCTTTTTCCGAACTTCCATCTTTTGATCGCTGTCTTCCGAATTCTCTTCAAGGTTTTCCACAATCATTTCTATTTTAACACGTAGATCACAAAACTTTTCATAAGCCTCGTCCAATTTAGCCAGCCGTGGTTGAAGTGAACCTTGATCCCGATCATCATCGTAATCTTGAAGAAAATCTTCAAAACTCTCTAGCAAGTTCCACAAGATCCGTTCTTGCTTGGATAGATGTCGAAGATCGTTATTCATTTTATAAAACACAACACTTTTCACAAAAACACTCCCGAGACCTCAAACGGCGATAAATTGACTTATTTGAAGTATTTGACAGGCAAATGTTAGTTTATCGATACTTGTATCAGTAGTATAATCAATTTAGAGCTTTTATGCACTAAACGGCTGCTCAAAGTCTGCCGGAGGAAGCTTATCGGAATCTCCACTATTCTTAAAATTCAGGCAAATCATGCAATCCTCATTCAGCCACCTCAACCATTTAATCGCGTATTCACACTCACACTCTATCTACTAGTACTTATCTTGTATCCTATCGTGGTGTCCTTTGGCAAACGACGAATCCTTCTGCAACAGTAGCGTGATCAACCTTTACTCCAAAATGCAATTTTCTTATTCGATGTATCCAGCCGGCTGTTGTTTTCTTCAGGAATTAAATTCCACTACTCACTAAATGCAATTTTGAAAGTATTCTGGGGTGTTTTATATGATTTCACTTTTCATTTCAAGCCCACCCAGGGGAAGGAATTGCCGTTCAAGAGAAGCACACACTTTGGTAGTGAACCGCCCGCCAATCAGGCTGCCCAAGTGCACTTTTATTCGCTAAACCCGAGCCCGCGATTGGAAAAAAGGATAACCCCAAGCCACCCGATTGGAATAGGGACTGGCACAAAATGGGGCAAACCCAAGCCAAGCCGACTAGCACAAAAGCACTTGTTCAAACAAAACGTTCACATAGGAAAACGCGCGCAAACTCCGCGGTTTAATCCGGTCGCTAAGGACCAAATGTTAGGGCCAATCCCGAAAGGCGCACTGGTTCAGAATAACCGCGGAAGTTCCCAGACGTGATACTTCGGATAGCACGACACTTAGCAGGTGATACGATTACACGGGAACATTTATTTAATAAATTAGAACAAAAAACGCTCAACTCAATTGATCACAAGTGGACTGTATTAAAAAAGCTAGCTAAACGACTGACTGACACGGGTAACAGACTGCTTCTAATTCTATCGCTATTGTCTCGCCACCAGCGGATCGGTTATCGGCGATTCTTTTTCCCACGCTGCACACACGCACTTTTGTTCTGATCACTGCAGATACGTGTGGCAGTGATTGATGCTGCTTGTAGCTAAGGTGGTTATTTCTGCAGCTGAGGTGATCTTCGCTTGGCTCGCGCTGCTGATGTTTTGGCGCGAACACTAGGGTAACGGACTTATTTTGGACCAGGTACATATTTTGGACCACCTTGCAGCTTTTTTCCAATTTTCCTCTCATAAATCATGTTAAACATGAAACTTGTGAACAAATATAGTTGAAACTACTTCTTATGATTCCAATCATATCTAAGATTCCATTTAAATATGCTGATAAGGAATAGAAAATTGAAAATAAAGTTTTGATTTTTCGCTGTTGTTCCAAATCAAGTCCATTTCAGGAGGACGTGCCATTATTAGAGTCAACTTCCAAGAAGTTTTCTGCCTATCTGTGATGAATTTAACAACATCAAACACGTTCACAGTTATGATTAAACACTTGAAAACAAGTTTGCAAGCTCGAAGGACCAAAAAAACTTGTTTTCATAGTAATTTGACCCATGTCGAAAATAGGTCCTACGTAATTCCTCAAGGACTTATTTTGGACCACCCAACATAACCTGAGTATTAAACCGGCTGTTAAATGTTCATGAACGTAATAAAACGTTGTACGTTGTACATTATATGAAAAAAATAATGCACACTATTTCAATCGCTTATAATAAATAAATTTTTGAGATTTTGGCATTATTTTATTAAATCAACTCGCTAAAGTCCAAACCCGCCTTCAGACGAAGTTCACTTCGATCGGCATAAAACCAAGCCAGTCATTTTTTTAACTTACTTTTTAAGCACTTTGCTTCAAACAACATTAATCTTACAATTTACATTAATGGCAACTGTTTGATAGGCAGTTTTCAAAAGCTACAGCTTAAAAAAACTGGAAATTCTCCAATTTTTATTAATTCAATATTTGTGATGCTTCACGAAAAATTATTGAAAGTTTTGTCTAAAAGTTACAACCATACAGGGTTGATTTTCGAGAAATTAAAAACTTGTTAGGTCGACGAGACAAAACATAAACCCCTTCTAAAGTAGGGGTTGTGAAAAAACGACAGGAAATCGGAAAATAAATGTGTACCTAATTAAGTTTAATATTTGCAAGAGTTGAAATATCTCAGTTAATATTAGAACAATTTTAACAGATAAAATATTCAATAACAGCTATGAGATAGATTAAACATGATTCAAAAGTAAGGAAAAAATGGTTTAAATGTGTAAATATTTCAAGCGAAAAGTACCAAAAATCTTCTTTTTCAGCCCCTGTGGTTATGCAATTTTTGAAAATATAATTGTTGAAGAAATTACGATCACGATAATTTTTTTCGTATAACAAAAGTTGTTTCGAAGATAAAAATGAACTTCTGTGAAATTTTCAGCGAAAAAATCTGGCTTTTAGATGGTTTAAAAGATTGCATAATTCTCGCACATTTTTATCTTTTTTGAATCTTTGTATTCTACAGAACTGAAGCTAAACCAAATCCACTAAGGTTCTGGAAGTCAAAATGCATCAATTGATGTTGCGAAGTTGAAGATGTCAGACTTTCTTAACTTTTCACTGGATCGCCGGAAGGAGATTTGCTTTCTAAGAATTGATCTTTAAGATAAGCTTACTGGCCAGTATTTAACACTACAGAATAAATTTCGTTGAGATTGCAGTGTGCGGTCGAAATTTTAAAAACATTTAAAACACACTTTATCACGGGAGAGGATTTTTGTTTTTACTCTTTTCTTATCGAAAATTACTTTTTTAAAGCAGAAGAAGTTGTAGAATAATATAGATTGTTGGAGCAGGAAATATTCAAACAAGTGTACCTAAATAGGGGCTGGGGAAAAATTTAAGAAAATTAGTTCAGGAATGAATTAACGTAAACAAAAAAAAACTTGACTACAAGAACAAGATTAACTGAATTATTCGTATAATTGCGCATCAATCACTAGCGTCAATAAAGCAAAATTTAGAAAAAAAAAATTTATTTAGTTTAAGGGTGGTCCAAAATAGGTCCAAAGGGTGGTCCAAAATAGAAACCTGGTGGTCCAAAATACCGACCACAGTAATTATCGAAGAAACGAGTTTTTGGGCTTAAATTTTGTTGCATTGCTACAAACAACGATATGTTTCGATAGAAAAAGCCTTGATCTTTGTAATGAACGGATAAAGCAGTCAAAAATTGTAACATGTACTTTTTTATTTTAGAAAATAGCCTAGCCACTTCCCAAAGCGGTCCAAAATTGGTCCGTTACCCTATGCGTTGTTGAATAGATGTATATCGGCATTGGAAAACAATCAATTCAGCTGACATCACTGCTGGTGCCTAGAGAGGTATCGCATGACTACTTTGCAAGCAATTCTAGACAGCAATTCGGTGTTGAAAAAGTACGACATTTCGGGGCCAAAGTAGGACGGTAGGATAAAGGATAAAAAAATAGCACATGTCCTACCAAATCAGGACGTCTGGTGAGTCTATATGTAAGCTTCACACTCATTTGGCGGAACCCATAGAATTTGTAAAATTGACCCGTTATTGCAAATGTCCACGATCTGTCAAATAACGGGTGATTTGGTCAGGTCAATATTACACATTTTTTTAAGAAAAGCCCGGGTACTCTTCTAGATGTGTAGTTTTAGAAAATATCAAAATTTCAGTTCTCAAACACGTTCAACGGATTGTATTGTAGCTTTAATAATGCTTAAGTATAAAACCTACTGGTCCAACACTCCCGGAAAACCTAGCTCAGCAGCAGGAGACCCCTGAACTGTGTCTCAGGGTCGGCCTACTACTGGGTAACCGGAGGGAACGCGAACAAAAACTTTACGGGGTAAACTGTGGTGTTTCTTGCTAAATCAAAAGAAGTTATTTTTAGTTGAAACTGCAAGAATTTATTGACTTTGAATTCGAGGGTTTTATTGATTGCAAAAAGTGTGGGTGTGGGTGTGTTTGGTGTGGTTCAGGGGCACTTCAATTTAATTTCTCAAGAAGTACATACCGTCGACGGATTTACTGCTATCGTTGGCGCGCTTTCTGGTTGCTGGTACTGTTCTGTTTCTGCTGGCTGCTGGTAAGTCTTGTAACGTGACTTGCGTAGGTGGTCCAAAATGGCGTTTTTGGACCTCGGAAATTGTTGCAATGGCGTCTCCTTGACTTTATCGACGGACCACAGCAAGGCCGTATTGGCCGCGCCGAGAGGGGGTCTCCTTAATGATTAAGGCACTATGGCCTGAGACGTCTCTCCTTGAAGTTTATGGTCCCGCAGAACCAGAGAGTACAGTCCTTTACGTATTAGGCGTAGGCAGTCTAGGACCACCTAGGCCGAATCGTGTGTGCGTGTGAGGTAGGTTTCAAGGATTTTCTCGGAAAATCCGATCGAAAATTACAAGGTCCTGAATGATCAGGGAGTCCTGACCAACTACTGCCACGAGTAGATTTTACACAAATTTTACGCACTCACAACTTGCACACACGAACGCCTGTATAAAAATGACCTATGACCGAAGCTAGGTCATCTTCATCTTTGCCTTCTTAAAATTTCCATGATTCACTACGCCATCCCTCCATGTTCATAGTACCATGAATATACACCCTCGCTGAAGCCCGCCTGACTTAATCTAACAAAATATGTCCTTGTTGTTTTTATTTTAATTGAATTCTAGCTAATATAAATTTGTTACCCTAGTTCCCTAATTAAATCTAGCAAATGACACAACAGCTTACACAAAACATTTGGTAACATGGAAAAAACATCTAAAGCGTTTTGTAACAACGGTTACAAGTATATATTTTAATTCACAAGAATTACTATTGCTTGATGTTCTCGGAACAGATCGGCTTGGACACAAAAAATGATGACAACGAGATCCCGAAGGAATGTTTTTTTTCCGAACCGCAGTCACGGTTTTCCAACAGCAATCGAATCGAATCAAAATAGTAATGGCTCCAAAAACACTTCCCAATGACCCTGCTGTTACTTCGGAGATGAAAACTTTTAAATTTATTGAAAAAGAATCATAATCGAATGTTTAAAATGTTTTCAGTTTTCCACTTCCCGACAACCAATGGCGACGCTCTGCAGGTACAAAAAAATAGCATACTACAAGCATCAGAGAATATAAAAAGTGTACAACAGAGTTTCATGAACTAATAAAGCTGTTATAATAAATATTGCTGGCGATCACAAAAAGCCCCCATCCGCATGAAGCGCAAGCGTTTCAAATAATGTGTAAATTCAACCTGAAGACAGAAGTAAAGGTTATGTACCCTATAAAGGGTACGAAGGCTTTAAATGAAAAAGGAGTTAACCCAGTCTTTTCCGGATCAAAAGTACACTATAAAGGGTTGCGCCAAATGAGTGTGTTGCCATATTGCTAGGTTTTTTTTAACTTTATTGAAAAAAGCCCGGATTTATTCACCTTATATGCCAAATCGAATAAAACAAAAATTGAGTTGGAAAATCTTTTCATTTATGCGTCCAAAACGAAATCTGTTGGTCAAGTTTTATAAAAATAACTGTGAAAGGTTTGATGGAAGCCTAAAATACGATTTATAATCTACTGATAAGCTTTGATTTATTAATTTGTTTTCAAGTTTTTTTTTTCTCGATATTTGTGTGTTATTCGTGGGTTTTGACCAAATTTGCCTGGATTTTTGGTCGACAATTTTTAAATCAAATGTTCAGATTCTGACAAGTTCTTAAATAAACAAGCCTGGCATGTTCTGGCAACCTTTCCTATATAGGATTCAGTCGTAAATGTGCCAGCGACTCAACTGTTAGTTAAATAGACAAGTAATGGAGAGAGATGCTGAAAAGGCATTTGGCATGCCGCCATCAGACAATTTTGAATCAGGTTTTTGTTGCGGATTATTTACGGCAACCCGAAAAAATCTCAATAAAGCTTAAACAAGTTAAATCTTCTAGCCGTGCGACGTTCAACGAAACAAGAATCTTGTTATCCAACCGAAAACAATCCCCAAACCACGTGTTAATTGCTCGGTAATAAATGAACGACACCTCCTTATTAGTGAGCTTATATTTTTTTCTTCTTCTCTCGAAACCATTCACATTACCGGTGAAATATTAATTTTAATCCGTCCATATCAATTCACCACGCTCCGTTGTTCAGACTAAAGAGGGGGCTCAAAGGTTTAAGCCTATTCCAGCAGAGGGCCACAACGATACAGCAGAAGGTCATAAATCCAAGCGGCGGCGTTCGATTCTCCTCCTACCGATGAGAATATGAATGCCTATTGAGAAGGAGAAGAAAAAATAACAAGGAACAACCTCATAAAACACGGATCAGGTGGGGCCTTATGGGAGCCCCAAATTGATGACCAATGACTCCAATGTGGACAGCTTATCCTTTCGTTTTTTTCTTAATATTTGGTTTTTGGTGTTGAGGGGAGAAGAAGGACCCAATCGACCGTCAACAACAACGTCAAAGCTCGGCTAAGCTTAATGATAATAAAAGGTGCCCGAGATGAGGGTGTGTGAGCTTATTGAAATCACTTTCGCCTTCAGCTGGAAGTTTTGTTTCAGCTTTTGATTTTGTTTTTTACGAGCCAGCAGCGTCAGAATTGGTTCAGAAGGAATGCTTCGACTTCGAAGGTAGGATATCTGTTGAGGCGATAATTAATGGTGTTATAATAGACCGTGCCGGATTGGGCGCTGTAAAACACCGTTTTAACACCCTTTTTGGAATAAGTTTCAATAAAAAATGAACGGGTTAATGAGCGATGATTGCAGCGTGTGGGCGCCGACTGTTCGATGATTTATCCTTTTTTCTGGTACTAACTGGTCGCGTATCGGTCGCTTTGTTCTAAGGACTTCTAACTTTTATCGGTCGGCGTCTGGTTACCTTTTTGACATGCTGTAACAAGTATCGATATTTGTTTATTATGATCTAGTCGAAAAAACAGAAAATGTGCTTTTTCTTTTGGATCTAATTTATAAAAGAATTAATATTAATGTAGATCTTTAAATAGAAAAATAGATTTCTGTCTGTTTATCTGTCTGCCTGTCTTTTGGCAGGTGGGAGTATTGGAGGCCGGGAAAGGTTCCTATCATAGTTAGAGACCCCTCCCTCTCGCAGGAAGGCGGAAGGTTACACTTTTAATTAATTTGAGACATCTCTTTCTTTCAAATGGAGAAATAGGAAAGAGGAAGGGGGGTTTCCATACAATTTTGTGTTTTATTTAAGACATAATCAAGCAAAAAGAATCAAATTTGGCATGGGAGGATATAAGGGTATGATAATCGATTCCCTGAATATTTGGTACTCCTCCTTCCTTCCAGTGGGGTGAAAGGAGAAGGGAGGGATGCTCCTTTACAATTTATGATTATTTTAGACTCCTTTCATTGCATTTCTCGAGAACAAACAAGTTTTCTATTGATATTTAATACCATTCCCTCCTTCCAGTGGGGAAATAGGAAAGGGGAAGGGGCTCCTTTACAATTTTTCGCATAACTTTTGAACTACTCAAACAAATGGAACCAAATTTGTCATGGGTTTACATGTGAAATTACTTACTAAATGATTCCGCGCCGATCCACCGGTGCATAGGGCCGTGGTAAAAGACCTACACTGTTGACGATCCGGAGCAAGCGTCTTCACCTGGTCCCAGTCAAAATTCTCGTCGACAGTTCGTATCTCAGCGGCTAGGCTTCGCCGCCACGAGTCTTGGGTCTGCCTCTTCTTCGATGACCTTCTGGATTCCAATCTAGTGCCTCTCTGCAAATCTCGTTTTCATCTTTTCGCAGCGTGTGCCCAATCCATCTCCTCTTACGTTCCCGAATCTCGATTTCTAGCGTCCTTGGATGACACCGGTAATGTGGTTCCTCATTTGAGATCCAGTTGCCAGGCCACCAAGCGCGGATGATGTTCCGCAGGCAGCGGTTTACAAATACTTGCAGTTTTCGCGTCGTTACCGCATATGTGCACCAAGTTTCACACCCGTACAGCAATACGGATTTGACGTTTGAGTTGAAGATTCAGATTTTCGTTCGTAGAGAGATCTGGCGTGACTGCCAGATGTTTCGGAGACTCGCAAACGCAAATCGGGCCTTTCTGATCAGGGTTTCGATGTCTTTCCTAGAACCACCATCAGGCGTTATCTGACTACCAAGATACTGGAAGCACTCCACTTTCTCAACTTGTTGCCCAGCTACCATGAAACTGGAGGGATTTCCTGTGTTGATCTCCATCGACTTGGTCTTTCCGACATTGACTTTGAGACCTGCTGCCTTGGAACTTTCGGTGAGGTCGTCGAGTTTGCTCTGCATATCCGGTTGTGTTTGGGCGAGCAAAACAATATCGTCAGCCAGGTCAAAGTCGTTCAGTTGCTCCATTGTTGAAGGATTCCACGGCAATCCTCGGTTCGGTGCACAATCGCTCGATCCAGTCAGAATCTCATCCATTACGATGAGAAAAAGTAGCGGTGATAAGATACATCCTTGTCTCACTCCAGCAGTTACCGGGATTGGTTCGGACAAGACACCATCGTGCAAGACCTTGCACGAAAATGCCTCGTATTGTGCTTCGATGAGATGGACTAGTTTCTCTGGGACCCCTCGTCGCCTTAGAGCCGCCCAGATGTTTTCATGGTTAAGTCGGTCGAATGTTTTTTCGAAAACAACTAAAACCAGCAGAAGAGAGTTCTGGAATTTGTTGATTTGTTCCAGTATGATTCGTAGCGTTGTGATGTGGTCCACACATGATCGTCCGGATCGGAATCCAGCTTGTTGCCATCGGAGTGTAGCGTCGATTTTCTCCTGGATCCTGTTCAGGATCACCTTGCAGAGTACTTTGAGGGTTGTACAGATCAACGTTATGCCTCGTCAGTTACCACACTCTGTCAGGTCTCCTTTCTTCGGGACCTTAACGAGGATACCCTGCATCCAGTTGGCCGGGAATGTTGCAGTATCCCAGATATCAGCGAAAAGACGGTGCAACATTTGTGCTGATAGGGCAGGGTCGGCTTTCAGCATTTCAGCAGGGATGCAATCGATCCCAGGTGCTTTATTGGATTTCATGTTTTTGATTGCCGCTTCTATTTCAGCCAGCGAAGGCGCTTCCGAGTTGACGCCATTTATGCGACTTACTGTTGGCGCTTCGAGCTGCGGATTCTGTTGGCCATCGCTATTCGTGACTCGGAAGAGTTGTTGCTCAATTCCGACTTTCGCCTTTCATCGAACATCGACCATCCTCTAAGTTTCATCCGACATCCATTCACTCCTTCTTCCACAAACTTTCGAGAGTACCACGCTATGCCCTTTCACCTCTGGATTCTCCAACCGGCGGACGTCGTATCGACACCCGACATTCTCCTCGCGCCGTTGGACACGCGCAACTCTCAGTCGTATCTCGCCAAGGGCGAGGTGATGGTCAGATGCAATGTCTGCGCTTCGTTTGTTGCGGACATCAAGAAGGCTCCTTCTCCATTTTCGGCTGATGCAGATGTGGTCAATTTGATTTTCTGTTCGGCAATCTCGGGATACCCAAGTGACCTTATGTGCTGGTCGATGGGGGAAAAGCGATCCACCGATCACCATGTTGTTGTTGCCACAAAATTCTACAAACAGCTCTCCGTTTTCGCTCAACTGTCCTAGACCATGGCGCCCCATGATGCGCTCAAGGTCCTGATTGTCGGAGCCAATCTTTGCGTTGAAGTCGCCCAAATGGATTTGAATGTCACCCTTCGGAATTTTCTCTACCACGCTGTTCAGTTGACTGTAAAACTGCTCTTTCTCCTGCAAGTCGGCAACGTCAGTTGGCGCATAACACTGGACCATTGTAAGGTTTCTAACCCGTGTTCTAAATCTGGCTACGATTATTCTTTCTTTTATTGGTTCCCATCTAATGAGGGCCGCGTAGGCCTGCGGGCTAAACGGAAAACCAATTCCTCGTTCCCCAGTAGCATGTTCTCCTCGTTTGCCAGAGTAAATCAGGACTTGCCCGGATTGTGTCTTGTGTTTTCCAGTATTAGGCCAACGGACTTCGCTCAGTCCCAGAATTTCAAGCTTGAGGCGGCTAGCCTCTCTAGCAAGTTGTGCCAGTTTGCCTTGTTGGTCAAGAGTTAAAACGTTCCAAGTTCCAATTCGTGTCCGTGTTTTCATGCTAAAAGTCGTCGCCAAAGTTCTAGGTCGGTCATTTCTTTCGGATTCCGTAACAATATCAGGTCGGGAACAGTAGGTCGTTAGCCTAAAGTCCCTATCCCGCGATGGGGCTGCCATCTTGGACTTAGCTGGCGGGAGCCGCATTTCATAAATTCAGCCGCTCGCTGCGAGACAGACGCTCGCTGTTTGAGCCGCCCCTGACCTACACACAAAATTTTCGAGGCCGGAATTTAGCAAAATTTTGCTCAAATTTGACCAGCTAGAATCTTAGAATACAAAAATACAGAATAGAAAATACAAAAAAAGTGTCCTGACTTAATGTTTACTAATTTTGTAGTAAAAACACAATGGTTTGCTAAAATAGTAGTAAAATTTTTTATCGCTCTATAATTACTAGAATTTTAGTAAATTTGAAATTTTGAATTTTCCGTTTTGATTATCTGTATAGAAATCGAAATAAATACATTTTGGGTTAACATTCTATTTATTTTGACTCTTTACTCAATGTACAATTTTTAACACCAGCTTGCGTGGGGAGTAGTTACGAGACATTGGCTTGATCTACAGCAGTTCAGTGAAGACAACCGTTCAAAGGGTGCATTGTTTTCCACCTCCAGCTGATGTTTTCCGAAACATGATGACAGATGGCGTTCCATGAATACCGAAGAAATTTATACTTTTATTTCAAAGCTCGCATTCTCCGGAATCTGAAAATTGAAAAACATAATTAATTATAAGTCATCTTGGATATATTAGGAATCAGATTTTTATTCAATAATTGAGACTGGCTAGAAAGTTAGAAATCAATTGTGTGTTAGAATTCTGGTTCAGGCATTAGAGTTCAGATTTCGATTCTAATATTTGGTATGGGTAAAATCATCGATGATCCTATCGTTCGGTTGAGATTGTTACTGAGAACAAAAATAATTCTTTAATCGATTTTTGAAATCTGTGAATAGACAGATCGTAAAAGACAAACATAGGGAAGAAAAACAAAAGCATGTTAGATTAAAATTCAGTTTTAATGAAGTCTTAATTATGAACATTAAAAAAATCATGTTCATCATCTAAAGTATTTATGAATCTAATGATACATTTTCCAATGAATTTCGGAAATTCATTAATCATTGAATCAATTAGAACAAAAAAATTAAAAATAAATTCTAGCTGAAGTAAATTTGGCGTAAAACCTGTGAAAAAAATACACTAGTAAAAACTAAGTAAGTAAACGAACTATGCTTTCTTTTAAATTTCGAATCATTAATAACCACATTACGAAAATAATGTTTTGCTTGCAGGTCATGGGAAATAAAATGTTTTTATAAGCGCAATTTTGACCAGGTTTCTCTCGCCCCGCATGGCAGTGGAAGAAATATTTAGGTAATTGTTGTAAGATAAATGAACTTAAGATTATGAAGAAACCCTATAAGCAACGTAAAACCAAATCGTTATCAAACTCAAACTCTGTAGAAACCAGTATTCTTTGAAACATAAAATTGATATTCTAATGTCTTAGAGAATTTCGAATTTTAATTCTTTTTTTTTTAAATGTTGTGAAAGGGCAATTGAGTTAACTCAACAAAGTACTATAGGGATGATAAAAATACGCTACAGTTGAAATTAAAAAATAAATAAATACCTTGTCGCTCTCGCTGAAGGCCTCCCCCTAATAAGCGGCTTTGGAAAATGCCATTACAGTTGGTTGTTGAACAGACATTTTTACGAGGTTGTTGGTATTTGTCCGTCATTAGCTTGGCAGTGGTCCATGACAATATTGTTGAGCGATTCTGTTATCGCGGTATTATGACCTGAATTGGTTAAAATTAGTTTAGTCCAAAAAAATTTTATCATTTAAAGAAACGATCCTATTTGATACTTACATTTTCCACTTGCAACATTCCATTACGGCTTCTCTCATCCTTCGTTTCCTCTTCCTCCTCTTTCGCGCCCTCATCTTGCACTTTACCGTTTTCTTTTTCGACACTTTCTGCCTCAGAATATTCCTTCCAGATGCACATTGATAATTGTGTAATCTGAAGCCAATTCCTGATAATGATAAAATAAAAAAATTGAGGTTCTTTCAAATGAATTTTGATTTTTTAAACAGCAAAAAAAAATAGTCGCAATCCTCCGTTTGAATTCGTTCAATCTTTATAAAAAAGCAAATAATAAATCGCTGTACTCCATTCTAGTTCGGAACTACTTCTGCGCTTGTCACGGGACTTAACAAATTTCATTTATCACCAGCAAACCAAAATGGGTCCCGAACTCGACGAGAGCACTGACAACAGTTTTTTCGCTGTTCCGGACAAGCTGTTCCAGAAGACAGCCACTTGAAAATTTGAATTCCAAATTCGATCAGAACATTGCGAATAGTTTTCTCCTGCTCCGGCAACTATTTTAACATTTCATTCACTTACCATGTTTGCAATTCCACAAGAAAAACTAAAAACAACGCACAACGATTCGCATTTTTCCATTTCAAAACACAAACTGCGCAAAACTTCTTCTTTTTTTCCCTTTGTTTTGGTCAACTGAGCTGGCCTGAAATCTGCTGAAATAAAGCAAAACATAACGCGGTTCGAGTCCATACTACTGTAAAAACTTAAATTTGTTAGCAAATGGGTTGTTTTAACTCAAATTGAGCAAATTTAAAGACGAAATTAGAAAGTGCTAACTCATTAGTAAAACTTTTTTTTTGCTAACGGAAAGTAACAGCACATTTTTGCTAAGTGGAGCCCCGAAAATTTTGTATGTAGAGAACAGACGCCCGGTTGTTGTTGCACGCCGCCCCTGACTTGGGGAACAGACGCGTGCGGCCACCTTCTCAGTCTGCATGCGACCAAAGCATCCACCGGAGTTGGGTACCCGATCTCCGCTTAGGTTACTCGCATCCCAGCCGGTACCACGGGGAGGTAGAGAAAGGAGTTGTGAATAAGAAGTGATATGACCACTATGGGGTCTCGTGTTGCACATTATCCACCATTTACCAGCCACTTAAAAAATACTTCAAAAAAACCAACGAACTTGCACCAACGTAATTAATAATTGGTAGTCTATAACGACTGAATATCTCTCTTGTTGGCTGAATTTTTCGAAAAATCAGCAATAGATCATAAAATTTTAAAAAAATGAGATAGCTTATTGTTTTTTCTCTACGGATTGCATTATGCTCATAGATCCAATCCCATAATAAAAATATCAGGAGATTGAAATTTTGCCAAACAAAGTACCTTTATTGGAAAACACTGCCTGTTTCTCAAAAAAGAAGTTTCACATCAATATGCTTTATGATACAACCATTTCTTCGAATTTGTCGGCATTTGTTTCAATCGCTGAAACCCGCAATCGAAAGTCGTCCGGAATTAGAACCATATAATGAGCCACGTGAGCCAAAATTTATAACAACCTGTTTTACCAAGCCGACTCGAACCGAACCGATAAGAAGAGTCCCGAATGAGTTCGGGCCTTGAAAATCCGAAAACAATCGAGTCAGGTTGTGTCATAAATAATTCGAACCCTTGTGTTTTCTCCGTTTTTTGTTTTTCCTTTTGAATCTACGAAGTGCATTTTTCGGGCGCTGAAGTGCAGATTGAATTTGTAGGATGGATTCGTCGTTTTTTTTCTGCTTATGCTCAGTTGTAAAAATATCTGAAGATCACTCCCAGTTGTAGCGAGGTGATAAACTTTCGAAGAGACATAGGATCAGGTGAAAGATTCGGATGGCGCTAAAGTTCGAACTTCTTGATTTGGTCCAGTGAACGCCCCCGCAAAGAAGATTGAAGACATTATTGTTTGCTTTGGGTTCGAATTTTCTTTTTTACCACTTCACCAGAGATGGTCGTAAATTATTTGGCCATGTCCAGTTCTGGCAAAAATTTCCCTCACAGCTTGAGTTCGGTTAGTTGACATGTTTATTCTAGGGGATGCACGCTGAATAACACAAACGATGGGCAAACTTTTTTTGCGGAATAGCTGTTGACTTGAAATGTTTAAGCATCGGTTGCGGCTTAAATTGAAAAAAAAAATGGCTGTTTTTTTTATTCCACGGGTCAATCGGGGTTTAATTTTAAATCGATGACCCGAGCCAAGTATGGAGAAGAAACTCGATGATTTTATGAGCAAATAATTGAATGTTCCTAGAAGCCAACAAATTGCCTGCTCGTAAATTTTCCAACCTTTTTGAAATCCTACCGACAAATGATCCAAAATTTGGTCGGCTTTGAAATTATTATTATTTTTGAATGAGGTTTGTTTAATAGGAGGTATTCACCTATCAGTCTTCAGCAAGGCTGGACTCAAGTATAAGTATTGAATATATAGCTCTTAGAACAACACAAAAATGTCAGAAAATGAAACGTCAAACTTCTCTTTTCTCATGTTGATTTTAGTTAAAAGTTATTGCTTCATTATGTTTTTTTTTTTGAAATTTTTTTAAACTTGTTGATCGTAAAACGTTCAACATGTTTACGTGAATTGAAATTTCGAAAACAAAATTTTTGGATTTATTCTCCTGCCATGTCTGCCACGCGTCTGTTCCCCAGGTCAGGGGCGGCTCAAGCAGCGTCTGTCTCGCAGCGAGCGGCTGAATTTATGAAATGCGGCTCCCGCCAGATAAGTCCAAGATGGCAGCCCCATCGCGGGATAGGGACTTTAGGCTAACAACCTACTGCTCCTGATATCTTGTATTGTTACGGAAACTGAGAGAAGAAATAATCGAATTGGAACTTTGGCAACGACTTTTAGCATGAAAACACGGACTAGAATTGAAACTTGGAATGTCTTGACCCTTACCCAGCCAGGTAAGCTGGCTCAACTTGCTAGAGAAGCTAGCCGCCTCAAGCTAGAGATATTGGGACTGAACGAAGTCCGTTGGCCTAATACTGGAGAACACAAGACACAATCCGGGCAAGTCCTGCTTTACTCTGGCATATGAGGAGAACACGCTACTCGGGAATCGGGAACGAGGAGTTGGTTTCCTGTTAAGCCCGCAGGCCCATGCGGCCCTCATAAGATGGGAACCGATAAACGAAAGAATAATCGTAGCCAGATTCAGAACACGGGTTAGAAACCTTACAATGGTCCAGTGTTATGCGCCAACTGACGTTGCCGATTTGCAGGAGAAAGAGCAGTTTGAAGTCAATTGAACAGCGTGGTTGAGAGAATTCCGAAGGGTGACATTCAAATCCACTTAGGCGACTTCAACGCAAAGATTGGCTCCGATAACAGGACTTTGAGAGCATCATGGAGCGCCATGGCCTAGGACAGATGAGCGAAAACGGAGAGCTGTTTGTAGAATTTTATGGCAACAACAACATGGTGATCGGTGGATCGCTCTTCCCCCATCGACCAGCACATAAGGTCACTTGGGTATCCCGAGATGGCCGAACAGAAAATCAAATTGACCACATCTACGTCAGCCGAAAATGGAGAAGGAGCCTTCTTGATGTCCGCAACAAACGAAGCGCAGACATTGCATCTGACCATCACCTCGTCCTTGGCGAGATACGACTGAGAGTTGCGCGTGTCCAACGGCGCGAGGAGAAAGTCGGGTGTCGAAACGACGTCCGCCGGTTGGAGAATCCAGAGGTGAAAAGGGCATACGTTGAACAGCTAGAATCCCGTGCCTCGGAGCTGCCGACAGACGGAACAATCGAAGAACAGTGGTGTGGAATCAAGAATGCCTTTATCACGACGAGCCATGGTACTCTCGGTAAAGTTTGTGGAAGACGAAGTGAATGGATGTCGGATGAAACCTAGAGGATGATCGATGATCGGAGAAAGGCAAAAGTCGGAATTGAGCAGGCATGTACCGGGTCAGCCAAAGCAGCCGCCCGCTGACGATATGCGGAGCTGGAAAAGGCAGTTAAACGAGCTTGTAGACGAGACAAGAGAGCCTGGACAAACTCCCTAGCCGAAGTGGGAGAAAGAGCCGCTGCCATTGGAGATATCCGATTATTATATGATATATCTCGCCGCCTCAGTGGTGCAAGGACTAATGCAAGAGCAGGTCAGCTGCTGACAGATCGAAAAGATCAGCTCAAGCGTTGGACTGAGCATTTTGAACAACTCTTCCGAGTTACAAATAGCAATAGCCAACAGAACCCGCAGCTCGAGGCGCCCAAAGTAAGTCGCATGGATGGAAATTTGACTTCAAACCATAACAGCCGGGTGTTAGCTGCCGTGAGTGGGTTCGTCCCACTAAAACCACCTTGGGCTTCGTGTGCCCGATGTGCCCTTGGTTTCATCCTATGATACTAGGGGGTAGGCTGTGCTCATGCACTTATTCATCTCACCCTTTTCCTCTTTCTCAATTTTTCCTCAATTTCTCCTTGATTATCGTTCTGCTTTATCCTTTTTCTCCTTTTTCCTCCTTCTCCTTTTCCTCTAACGACAACTTCAGACTGGTACGGAAGACCCGACCCTGCCTTGTCAGCATAAATGTTGCACCGTCTTTTCGCTGACATTTGGGACACTGCAACATTCCTGGCCGACTGGATGCAGGGTATCCTCGTAAAGACAGAGTGCGGTAACTGGCGTGGCATAACTTTGATCTCTACAACCCTCAAAGTACTCTGCAAAGTGATCCTGAATAGGATCCAGGAGAAAATCGACGCTACACTCCGACGGCAACAAGCTGGATTCCGATCCGGACGATCATGTGTGGACCACATCACAACGCTACGAATAATACTGAAACGCTACGAATAATACTGCAATCAACGAATTCCAGGACTCTCTTCTGCTGGTGTTCGTTGATTTCGAAAAAGCATTTGACCGACTGAACCACGAAAACATCTGGGCTGCTCTTAGACGACGAGGGGTCCCAGAGAAACTAGTGCATCTCATCGAAGCGCAGTACGAGGCATTTTCGTGCAAGGTCTTGCACGACGGTGTCTTGTCCGAACCAATCCCGGTAACTGCTGGAGTGAGACAGGGATGTATTTTGTCTCCGCTGCTTTTTCTCGTCGTAATGGATGAGATCTTGACTGGATCGATTGACTGTAGACCAAACCGAGGATTGCCGTGGAATCTTTCAGCAATTGAGCAACTGAACGACCTTGACCTGGCAGACGATATTGTTTTGCTCGCCCAAACACAACAAGACATGCAGAGCAAACTCGACGACCTCACAGAAAACTCCAAGGCAGCAGGTCTCAAAATCAATGTCGGAAAGACCAAGTCGATGGAAATCAACACAGAAAATCGTTCCAATTTCGTGGTAGCTGGACAACAGGTTGAGACAGTGGAGTGCTTCCAGTATCTTGGTAGCCAGATTACGCCTGATAGTGGTACCAAAAAGGACATCGAAACCCGGATCAGAAAAGCCCGATTTGTGTTTGCGAGTCTCCGAAACATCTGGCGGTCACGCCAGATCTCTCTACGAACTAAGATCCGAATCTTCAACTCAAACGTCAAATCCGTATTGCTGTACGGGTGTGAAACTTGGTGCACATATGCGGTGACGACGCGAAAACTGAAGTTTTTGTGAATCGCTGCCTGCGGAACATCATCCGCGCTTGGTGGCCTGGCAACTGGATCTCAAACGTTGAACTTCATCGCCGGTGTCATCAAAAGGCGCTACCCAGCAAACATTTAAGAGGGTATATCGCAGGAACAACAGAATTAATCAAACGAATATACCAGATGAAAAGATTGTATTAAACTTACCAAAATAGCATATAGCTATAAAAGTGGAGGCGATATATCTACAATGACAAAGATTTTAACGATTCGATTTCCCCACAAAATGCAGAATATACGATTTGAAGTAATTTGAGTAAAACGAAAAAAAAAAAGTTTCCTGGACCGAGATTTGAACTCCAGCTCCAGATGTCTGTCCGGTATCTTACCACTATGCCAACTCATCAGTTGAAATGATTCGCGCCATAGCTCTATATGTGAGATTTTCTGTTCACGAACCGGTCAAAGGGAGAATGGGAGAGAACGAATAGAGTGTCAATTGAAGGACCGCCCATTTATCGTAAATCAGTTTACTCAAATCGTAAATGTCGAATTAGCGTATTCTCAACTTTTTGGAGACATATTTACGAATTAACTAAACTGCTATCCGATTCAACTTTTTTTGGGCAAAGCTTCTCGTAAATGAATGATAGAAAATCACTCAATACCAGCTAGTTTACGATGGTTATTGAAAATGTCTTAATATTCGATTTGGATTATCATTTCTATTACGATTTTATGTTAGCTGGGTAGAAATCGAGATTCGGGAACGTAAGTGGAGATGGATTGGGCACACGCTGCGAAGAGATGAAAACGAAATTTGCAGAGAGGCGCTTGACTGGAATCCAGATGGGCATCGAAGAAGAGGCAGGCCCAAAAGCTCGTGGCGGCGAAGTCTAGCCGCTGAAATCCGCACAGTTGACGAGAACCTTGGCTGGCAGCAAGGGAAGACGCTGGCTCCGGATCGCCAGCAGTGGAGATCTTTTATCTCAGCCCTATGCGCCGGACCTTTAGGTAGGTAGGTAGGTCTCCTGCCATGTGGAAAAAAATGGTAGAGCTCTTCAATAGAGCAATTAAATTTAATTTGCCATTGCTTTTTTTAATGGGTTTGAATCCTTGATTTCTATTTTGATTTAAAAACTTTCTGTTGCGGCATACATTAGATACCTACACAAAACAGTTAACCCTTAAAAACATGAAAATGTGTACTGTCGATTTCAACATCAGCTTCGTGTTGCTGAGCCATCTACATCCAGCAGTCGTCGCCAACATCACTAGTCGGCCAACCTCCCTATTCGAAGGCTGAAAATTTGAGGCATATTCTACGTCAGCAGCATACGTGAGGAACCTCATACCAAAGGTGAGGTTAGGGTAAGGTGTCAGCAGCACATGCAGATACGTGAGAGTTACTTTTAGCTATAATTTCTGGTGAAGCAGCTCGAATTATTTCTCCCCTCAATTACGACCTATCGAAAGATATTGAGCAATTGTCAAGAAGAAGATAAAGAAGAATGATAGGGCAATTCGGGATGCAACAGAGATGATGAGATGGTGAAACAAAATGGCCACTGAGGTCAGTGAACAGTATTTCCAAACTGTGATGAGTGGTATTCGACGAAAAGTTAGAAATCTCATCCAAACCACATCGGAATTTTTTCTTATTATTTTTCCTTGAAAGTGCAATAAAAAACATACATTTTGAGTACAAACATTTTTATTTTGTTAACATGGCTCCGAGAAAGACCCGTTTTAATGTGTCCAGAATTAAGATGATCTATTCTTTATCCAAAAACTTTCATAGATAAAACAATTTTATTACCTACAGGTTTTTTTAATGTTCCCATCATTTAATCCCAAATTAAGTTATAATTTTGATTTTTAATTTAAATTTTGATTTTCTAGAATCCACGGCTAACGAGCCTGTAGCCGTGGATAAAGTCTCTTTATTCACGGCCATACGCTTTCCAAAAAAAAACCAAAAGTAGCCTGCTAATAAGTTGAATGAACAAAATGAAGCTGTCAACAGTATTGATTTCATTTGTCGTCATTTAAAAAAAAAATATAAATAAGTTGAAATTCAAGTTTGTCAAATTACGCCAAACTCCCGTGATGACTACCATAGGAATCGATCTGGGTACCACTTGTTCCTGCGTAGCCGTATTTCGGAACGGCAACGTCGAAGTGATTTCCAACGAACACGGTAACCGGGTTACGCCAAGTTTCGTTGCCTTCAACGGGTCGGAGATTTTGCTGGGCGATTCAGCTCGGGATCAGGCAGCACATAATCCGAAAAACACGATCTACGATGTCAAACGGATGCTGGGTAGACGGTGTGATGATCCAAAAATAAGAAATGACTTGCGCCAGTGGCCATTCGAGGTGGTGAATGAGCAAGGCAATCTGCTGATTGCTGTTGAGTTTCGGCAGAAGCGGAAGTTGTTTACACCGGAAGAGATCAGTGCTTTAATTTTGGGAAAAATGCGACAGGTTGCTTTTTTTTGTTATTAGGAACTCAGTTGTTTGTTTGATACCAAAGTTGCTTTCAGATGGCTGAACTTTACCTGAATGAACAAGTACACGATGCAGTTATCACGGTTCCAGCTCACTTTAACGATGCCCAACGAAAAGCAACGAAAGACGCTGGAGCCATTGCTGGCCTTCATGTAATGAGAATACTCAACGAACCAACTGCCGCTGCTTTAGCCTATGGATTGGATAAAAATTTCCAAACGGAAAGAAATGTGTTGATATTTGATTTGGGGGGCGGGACCTTTGACGTATCGATTCTGACCATTGAAGAAGGCTCCGTATTTGAGATACTGGCAACAGCAGGAAATCCACATTTGGGTGGAGTCGACTTCGATTTACGATTGGTTAAGTATTTAGTCAAAGATTTATATCAAAAACATAATATAGATATCAGATCAAATCACAAAGCCATTCGAAGGCTCCGAGCAGCAGCTGAATTGGTGAAACATACTCTGTCCACGACAATCGAAGCCATCATAGATATAGATGCTCTAGAAGATGGGGTGGATTTTATAACGACAGTAACCAGAGCACGTTTCGAAGAGCTGTGCTCTGATTTATTTCAAATGACCATCGAACCAATGGAAAAAGCCCTTAGGGATGCCAAGATGACTCGAGAAACTATTCATGACATCGTCATGGTTGGAGGTTCTTCACGCATTCCCAAGATCCAGTCTATAGTGCAGGAGTTTTTCGACAGGAAACATCTGTACAACTCAATACACCCCAACGAAGCCGTAGCCTATGGAGCTGCTGTCCAGGCAGCTATACTTAGTGAATATAGAGACGCAAAGATACAACAACTCTTGCTGGTAGATGTGACGCCCTTGTCACTTGGCATACAAACAGCTGGAGGTGTTATGACAAATGTCATAGACCGCAATACCAGACTTCCATGTCGAGGAAAACGAAGGTTCACAACATACACCGACAATCAACCAGGAGTTACAGTGCTTGTTTTTGAAGGTGAGCGAGCCATGGCCAGGGATAACACCAAGTTGGGAAGTTTCGAATTGTTGGGTTTTCCTTTGGCTCCCAAAGGCGTACCAAAAATAGAAGTTACGTTTGAGCTTGACTTAAACGGAATCCTTCACGTAACGGCCGAAGAGTTGAGCTCTAGGAAAGCTTGCAGCATTCGCATCACCAAAGACCGGCACCAGCTGTCGGAGGATGATATCGCTCGTATGCTGGACGAGGCCGCATTTTACCGGGAAATTGATAACCAGCAGCGTTTGCGAAGTTTTTCCCGTAACAAATTGGAAGCGTTCTGTTTCAAAGTTCGAGCAAATATTGGGGAAGATGGTGTCGAGCAGGATGAGCGAAAGGCCAAAGCATTGAAAGTTTGCGAAGAGACGTTGCAATGGTTGGAGAACAATCCGACGGCCGAAAAGGATGAGTATGAAGCTCAATACAAGACGGTGGCAAAAATATCTAAACCGCTCCTGAAGCAGCTTGAAAACTGAACAGATTGGTGGTGAATGTTTTTCATCATCTGTATTTTTGCACTGTTTAAGCTGAAATGAAGCAAAAGGAATCTGTAGCTTTCAAGCTAGACAATAAAACAGTCAGGATTTTTATAACTTTTTTCTAGTTGATGCTATAGTTTCTGAACTAAATTAACTGACCTTTATTTCTAATGTAAAATTATGTACGAAATCCAAAAATGAAATTGAAAAAAAATCTGTAGAATTGTTTTTGAGTTATGTATGTATGTTGGTTATCCACTATGGGTGCACGGATTCACCGCAGTTTCTACCTAAGTATGCATGCATTCTTTAGATAAATTAGTTTCGACAAATCTAAAATGCAGCGCATATCCGGACTCCATGGGTTCGTATGAACTGATATCGAGTGAATGAATTGTGTTGATGCAGGTATTGTTTGGAAGAACGAGTCAATCAGGTGGGCTAGTTTACTTACAGGTATTCCGGCATCCCTGTAAATACCTGGCCAGCTGACAACTGATTGAGCATTTGAGTTACATATATAGTCAGTTATATACAGAAACAAATCTTACCTGTCGGCCAATTATTGGATTCGAATCCAAAAGTTTTCATGCCGATATCGGGAATCAAACCCTAGACCGCATCGGCGCTTCTTTCAGTAGAATCGTTTTTGAGTTATGCTCGAAAAGTGAAATTTTGAAAAAGAAACAAAAGTACTCATACTTATTTATTTATTATTGACGTTTACATCGAACATTGAACACGTGTTTCTTAATCGCTATCCGATCCCAAAGGACGATATCCGATCCGCAAAAGGACTTCGTTCTCTTTCTCGTGCCTTCAACAACAAGGATTCACTGAGCCAACGGAATGCTGCCAAAAAGTTTAATTGTTCTCACCAGTACATTGACAAGACATTGAAAAAAGTTGGAATTAAGTGCCAATAGAAGACAAGAGCCCCAGAATACACGAAGGATCAAATTTCGACTCTTAAATCCCAATCCCGCTGGATGATAAAAAAATTGTACACAATGAGAACTACAACTCGACAAATCTGGCTCAGTGTCACCCAATCGATTTTTTTTTCGGAAATTTGAGTTGTTTGGTGTACAAAATAATTGGAGATCCAAGAGCTGCAAAAATTTTTTTGGTAGAATCAAGAGTTGTATTCACAAAGTTTACATTAAGGCCGTAAAACGCTCCTTTTTCAACATCAAACGGAAGCTCCGGCGAACAGCCGATTATGGACTGTTTTCAACTTTTCACTAATATTTATTAACAATGGACGATGTACGTTTAATTCTAATAAATCAAATCTTCTTCAAAAACATATGACTTTTTTTCACAACTTAAAAAAGGAATTCAAAATTTAAGTTGCCACCCATTATTTAACTCACGCTGAAAATTCCGTCATATTTGAAGCTTTTTTATTCACATAATATATGATAAAATTTAACTTTTTTTATTGTGTGTGCAACAATAAGTTAAAACTTATAAGGGTGTTTTAATACCTATTTATTCAAACAAGACCATCTTCAGATATTGCTTCCAATTTTCGTATCATGCTCCAATAAACCTCATCCTGTTAACTGTAGCCGAATACTCCTATTTTATTTAAGTTTACGGCTCAAAATACTCTATAACGATTAAGATAAAATTCAATGAAACTTCCAATTGACCCTATCAATATCTAGGACACTATCAAAATCTTCCATTATCGCCTCGAGTGGTGCGCGAATCACTTCCTGTCGAATCCATTCAATGGTAATTATAGGTAAAACGTCGCTGAAAGGACTCGATAAGGAAAAAAAAACCGCCCCGTTATCAACGCTTAATGATAGTACCTACGTAAAATAGGATACCATCGCAGATGTCCGTCCGGATATACCGGAATAAGTTTTCGGTTGATAAAAAAAAATGACATCTGCATTTACCGAGAGCGAAGTCATACGCGTTGCAGGGGAGGCACACGCGTTATCCTGCAGCATCCCTTCCGAAACAGTTGAACCCCCATACGCGCCGGCTCAGTATAACGCAACAAGTGTATATGTAGATCTACTGATGAGGAAAAAATTGGTTGCGTTAAACGAAAAAAAAGTCTTATTTCCAATATACTATGTACGTCAAGTTCCTGTTTATGTTTGGTCACATACCGGTTCCCGATGATAATGATAGCGCACAGCCGGAGAAGAAAGTTGATGCAAGCCAGCAAGGCAGCTGCTTTTGGGTGTTTACCGATGGACCACTCCACACTATCAGTCGGAAGGCTCGTGTTGCCGCACAGGTACAACTACTATTTCCGCAATTGGGTCCTAGTTCCATTTTCTTTCTTTTCCATTTTTTTTTTGGTTCATCAGTAATCGCGGTATCTTGTAGGATCCCTACAAGAGGAAGTAAAAGATTCGTTACGCGAACCAAACTGATGACAGTTACCAATTATTGGTCATTTTCGTCGATTACCCATCTAGGAAATGATGATAAGAAAAGAAGTAGGTAGATATATCACGGGGAGAGATAAGTGGAGCATGATTTTTTATTTTTGAATTTTCAATTCAACCCGGCAACGAGCTTCTGATGCCAACCCTGTTTAAAAGCGAGAATTACCCATTTGGGTTTAATTCCCGTATAAAACTGTCGTTACGTTATTCAACTAATGTCATAGGTACCTTTCAATTTATCTTGCGGTCAAATCGAAATAACTTTCAGTTTGAATGGACTGAGTTTTCCATGTCTTGAGTGTAGCATTCTGGCTGGCGAATGGTAGACAATGTGCAATTCGAGACCCCATACACTTAATCTTCGATTAGTGGTCATAAAAGGTGATACGGTCAAAATTTGGTCAAGGGAAAAACAAGTGTAAATCGGTAAAATCGTTTAATTAAAAAAATCATATTAAATTTCTTTTTCAAGTTTAATTAGTTTAAAATTCAGGAAAAATATTCAGTGAGGCTTCCGCTTTTCCAAATTCGAATTGCCGGGCCTTACGCTTAACCCCTGCCATCAGATTTTGTACAGCCACCTTGTCCACCTTCGTCGCGGCAGAAAGCCAGTTTGCCTTGAACTGCTGCTCGTCCTTAGAAGTTTTTTGGTCTTCTTTAGGTTCCGCTTGACAATAGCCCAGTATTCCTCAATTGGGCGGAGCTCTGGCGTGTTGGGAGTGTTCTTGTCCTTGGGAACCACCTGCACGTTGTTGGCGGCGTACCAATTCAGGCCTTTTTTCCGTAATGGCAAGATGCCAAATCTGGCCAAAACAGTACGGAACAACAGTGTTTCTTAAGGAAAGGCAGCAGACGTTTATTCAAACACTCTTTCACTAAATTTTTTGGTTGACAGTCCCGGAAGCTATGAAAATGCTGCTTTTCAAGCCACAGGTACAGATGGCTTGCCAAACCATATATTTCTTCGCGAACTTTGACAGTTTTATGTGCTTGAAAATATCTGCTACCTTTTCCCTTCCTTTTGCCGTATAAAACTCCTGTCCTGGAAGCTGCTTGTAGTCGGCTTTGACGTAGGTTTCGTCGTCCATTACCACGCAGTCAAACTTCGTCAGCATCGTCGTGTACAGCCTCCAGGATCGCGCTTTGGCTGTCGTATTTTGTTTATCATCGCGATTTGGAGTCATTACCTTCTTGTAAGTGGATAGTCCGGCTCGTTTTTTAGCTCAATGCACGGTTGTAGACGATAAACCCAGCTTATTTGCGGCATCTCGGAGAGAAAGGTTAGGGTTTCGCTTGAAACTACCGGCAACTCTCTTTGTCGTCTCAGCGGCTTCCGGTTTTTGATTCTCCCTCGATCCAGAATTCCTGGCTGTCGAAAAATGTTCCCCAAACACTTTAATTACATTTGTAACGGTTGATTTGGCAACTTTTAGCGATTTTGCCAGCTTTGCGTGCGAGTTGCTCGGATTTTCACGATGCGCGAGCAAAATTTGATACGCTGCTCTTCTTCCTTGGATGGCATTTTGACAACTGAAGAGTGAATTCCAAAATCAAAATAGGAGCAACATTCTACACACACACACACACACCTTCAAAAGAGGGGTGTTCAGGTTTTTTAAATGCAAAATTGAAAGAAATACGTCTAGTTGATATTGACCAAATTTGGACCGTATTATCCTTTTACTGAGATAGGAAGCTCTGTACGCGTCTGTTTTTCACGTTAGGGTGGTGGTGTTCGGGCCCAGAACAACAACATCACGACGGTTCTTCTGTGAGATAGTGATTTTAGTTGCGAATCCGAGACTGCCAAAACATCTAGCAACGAACAATGAACAAGGAATTTCGGATGTAAAACGACAAAGACCCACACGACGAAATGGGACCAGCGATTGAAAACTTGAGATATGGAATCGTAACGCTGTAGGAGGTTTTCTGGAAAAGCTCCACGGTACGAACGTTTCGAGTTGATAATAACATCTACCAGAGCTGCAAAAATACAAACGAGCTTGGAACATCTTTACAGAAAGTGATGATAAAGAAGTGCGTGATCGAGCGGTGGTCGATCGACACACGAATATGCCGGTTGAGAATCAAAGGCCGCTTTTTCAACATCTGCATCATCAAGGTGCACGCACACCTCGTAAGTACCGGTGACGACAACGACGAACTCTACGCGCAGCTGGAACGTGAACACGACCGCTACCCAAAACATGATAAGATAGATCGTCATCGGGGATTTTAACGCTCAGGTAGCCCTGGAGGAGGAATTAAAACCGACAATTGGAAAGTTCAGCACGCACCAACTGACCAACGAAAACAGCCTCAGACTTTTAGATTTCGCGATCTTCAAAAAATTCTGCCTCCCAAACAAGTACACTTGGAGATCACCGTACCAAACGTAATCACAGGTTGACCACGTTTAAATAGACATTTTGATGGACGCTTGCAATTCACAGACATCTTCGACGTCAGATCTTGTTGAGGCGCCAACTTCGTGTCAGACCACTATCTGGTGATGGCGAAGATGCGCCTAAAACTCTCCGGAATGTTGGAAATCCATTTAGACAGCAATCAACACCGTTGCGGAGAACGTAATCGGGTTTGTGGAACGAGTTTGACGATATTACTGAGTGTAGAAATGTAGGAGTGTGATAGGTGAAGAGAATGCCGCGCGAGCGGCAGTAGTGACTTGGTGAGAAGAAACACTCTTCGAACACTCTTTTTCCGACGTCATTGTCTTATTTGTAACGAAAACTTTTTTTTTTTTTGTTACAGCTGCAAATGCCTTTACTTACTTACTGTGCATAGGGCAGTGGTAAAAGACCTCCACTGTTGACGATCCGGCCCCTCGTCTTCACTCTCGTGACTCTCGTCGACAATTCGTATTTTGGCGGCAAGGCTACGCTGCCACGAGTTTCTGGGCTTGCCTCTCCTTCGATGTCATCCTGGATTCCAATCAAGCGCCTCTCTGCAAATCTTGTTCTCCACTTACGTTCTCGAATCTCGATTTCTAGCTCCCTTTGATGACACCGGCGATGTAGTTGCTCATTTGAGATTCAGTTGCCAGGCCACCAAGCGCGGATGATACCCCGCAGGCAGCTATTCACAAATACTTGCAGTTTTCGCATCGTCACTGCACATGTACACCAAGTTTCACACCCGTACAACAATTCGGATTTGAGGTTTGAGTTGAAGATTCGGATTTTCGTTCGTAGAGAAATCAAGCGTGACCGCCAGGTGCTCTGGAGACTCGCAAACGCAAATTGGGCCTTTCTGATCTAGGTTTCGATGACTTTCTTGGTACCACCATCAGTTGCTATCTGGCTACCAAGATACTGGAAGCACTTCACTTTCTCAATTTGTTGCCCAGCTACCACGAAATTGGAAGGATTTACTGTGTTGATTTCCATCGACTTGGTCCTCTATTCCTTGATTTTGAGACCTGCTGCCTTGGAGCTTTCTGTGAGGTCGTCGGGTTTGTTCTGTATATCTTGTTGTTTTTGGGCGAGCAAAACAATATCGTCTGCCGGGTCAAGGTCGTTTATCTGCTCCATTGTCGAAGGATTCTACGGCAATCATCGGTTTGGTCTTCAGGCAAGATCTTGCACGAAAATGCCTCGTACTGTGCTTCGATGAGATGGACTAGTTTCTCTGGGACCCCTCGTAGACTAAGAGCAGCCCAGATGTTTTCGTGGTTCATTCGGTCAAATGCTTTTTTGAAATCAACGAACACCAGAAGAATAGAGAGTCCTGGAATTTGTTGATTTTTTCCAGTATAATTCGTAGCATTGTAATATAGTTCAGGATCGCTTTGCAGAGTACTTGGAGGGTTGTAAAGATCAACGTTCTGCCTCGCCAGTTACCCCACTCTGTCAGGTCTCTGACCTTTACGAGGATACCCTGCATCCAGTCGGCCGGAAATGTAGCAGTATCCCAGATGTCAGCAGAAAGACGGTGCAAAATTTGCGCTGACAAGGCAGGGTCGGCTTTCAGCATTTCTGCAGGGATGCAATCGTTCCCACTCGCTTTGTTGGATTGCATGGCTTTGATTGCCGCTTCTATTTCAGCCAGCTAGGGCACTGCCGAGTTGACGCCACTAATGCGACTTACGGTTGGCGCTTTGAGCTGCGGGTTCTGTTGACCATCGCTATTCGTGACTCCGAATTCCGAGGCTCGGTATTCTAGCTGTTCAACGTATGCTCTTTTCACCTCTGGATTCTCCAACCGGCGGACTCCGTATCGACACCCGACTTTCTCCTTGTGCCATTGAACACGCGCAACTCTCAGTTGTATCTCGCCAAGAATGAGGTGATGGTCAGATGCAATGTTTGCGCTTCGTTTGTTGCGGACATCAAGAAGCTCCTTCTCCATTTTCGGCTGATGCAGATTTGGTCAATTCGATTTTCTGCTCGGGCATCTCGGGATACCCAAGTGACCTAATGTGGTGGTCGATGGGGGAAGAGCGATCCACCGTGTTGTTGTGGCCATAAAATTCTACAAACAGCTTTCCGTTTTCGCTAATCTGTCCTAGACCATGGCGCCTCATGATGCGCTCAAAGTCCTGATTATCGGAGCCAATCTTTGCGTTGAAGTCGCCTGAGTGGATTTGAATGTCACCCTTCGGAATTTTCTCAACCACGCTGTTCAAATGACTGTAATATTGCTCATTCTCCTGCAAATCGGCAACGTCAGATGAATCAACGCATTGTAAGGTTTCTAACCCGTGTTCTAAATCTGGTTACGATTATTCTTTCGTTTATCGGTTTCCATCTAATGAGGAATATGTGAAATGTGAATGTGAATCGAATGTTAGGGTCACATTACAGTTTTTCGCGCTCAAAATAAAAATAAATTAAAATAAAGTCTATAAACTGGCAACACTCAGCAAACCACTGATAAAGGAACAATTGAAGGGGCTAATTTGACATAGACGTAGAGCTTACTGTGACCATCTTTGGTAAGATCGATCATGTGCAAACAGCTCTTACAGCAGACATTTTAAAAGTACATTTTTCATAAGTGAAAAACGATACTTAAAAAATTTGTAAAAAAAATTATATAGTTTTAAATCTTGTTCCAGTACAATAAACTTCATAAACACTCCGTTGATTCCAGAAATAGAAAAACCTTCAAATTTGTTACTTTGGTTAACAGAACACAGAATAAAATTCCGATTCTTTCAACCATTTTTTCTCCTAATTTGAATGCATTCCAAAACAGAACTTTTATTAATTTAGCCTGCAAGATTTATTTTGGATGTAAGTTGTTGTGAAAATATAACTTTTTTATTCAAAAACTTCTGAAAAACTCAGGTGTGTTTTCAATGGCAAATGTTTGAAATACAAGAAGAAGACCTACAAATCGATTCTACTTACTTTTTTAGATATCTCACCGACAATTTTCACCTTTTTGTTTACATTTTTCTCTATTTACAAATCGTCAAAAATTCATTTGACATCCAGAACTCTGTTATCAGCCGATATCAGCCCAGAAATTGAATTTCGTAGCCTACTTGCAGGCGTTTTACCTATTAGGATATCAAGCGAAATTTTCGATACGTTTAGCAATAACAAATGAGTTTTTAGCCAAAGTATGCTTAGTTTGAATAAACGCGATGAACATGTTACTAAACATTTGATTTAACAATCATTATATTTCGTATCATCATTATTCAATTTCTGACCACTCTTCCAGTATGGTGCTGCCCACTAGTCTAATCAAAATTGAGATTTTATCGATATTTTTCTTTCTAGTAAGACGTTAAATAAATCACTGAATCGTCGTAAACGTAAAATTCGGTTTCCCTACTTACCTTACCCCCTCGGCCGTCGAGTGCTGGAACCTATTTCATCACGTTTTCCGTGGTGTAATTGACTATCGCGCCGTTGTACTGAAGCGAAAGTTGCAGGTTCAATTTCCGTCGATGAGCCTTTGTATCTTTTTCGAAAAATTCATGATATTTACAGCTTACGTTCTATCTTCCTTCGATTTCTCATGTTTATCTAATACTTTCCATCAGCTTTTGAAACTGTGATAATTTTCTGGTACGAAGATGTACCACGACGAACTCAAAACATAAGACACATATTTATTTGTTTTAAATATTTATTCAGAGAGATTTAATATCGCTTCTATTCGTGTCTGCATTCGGATCCTATACGATCTTAAATCGATTGTTAAAAATAGATATGATATCGGTCTGTTTTTTTTTAAGATAACCTCCCAGCTAACATGAATTCGTAATAGAAATGATAATCTAAATCGGGTATGAAGACACTTTCAATAACCATGGTAAACAAGTGTATATTGAGTAAATTTCTATCATTCATTTACGACAAGCTTTGTCCAAAAGTAGTTGGGTCGGATAGCAGTTTAGCCAATTCGTGAATATGTCTCGAAAAAGTTGGGAATATGCTAATTCATCATTTACGATAAATGGGCGGTTTATCGATTGAAACTCTATCCGATCTGTACCTTTCTTCCTTTGATCGGTTCGTAAAAAGAAAATCTCACCTATCATATCAACTGGTACGTTGGCATCGTGTTAAGATACTGGACTGCGAACTCGGAGGACTGGAGATAAAATCTCGGTCGGGGATTTTTTCTTTCGTTTTACGCAAATAACTTAAAATCGTACATTTTGCTTTTTGTGGGGAAATCTAATCGTTGGAATATTGTCATTGTAGATATATTGCCTCCCCTTTTGTAGCTATATGCAATTTTGGTAAGTTTAATACAATTTTTTCGTCTGGTATAATTGTTTGAATAATTCTGTTGTGCCTGCGATATACCTCCTTAAATGTTTGCTGGGCTTATTCCCATTCCCCGCTATTGTCTAAATTGACAAAAGATACCGGAAAAACCAAAAAAGAAGAAGATTTTTTTTTCCAGATGCTCTTTTTATTGTTTTTTTTATTTTATTGTTATTTTTTTTTTAAACAAATTAACAACTTATCATTATTTACAGGTTTTGAGAAACTATGATTTAACAATTAAGACGGTTCATGACCCCGGAGATGAGCTACAAGGTGTTCAGAAATTCACGTAGAATTTCTCTTCCTACACTTCTGTCTACACCAGTGGAAATACTTTTAAGCATCCAAGTTTAAACCCCTGGTAGTTGATTATTTTGGAGTATAATCGTTTAAGTTTACGCCAAAGATAATAAAGTTAACGCCAAAAAAGCAATCAATAAACTTTGAAACAATCTTGTTAAATGAGACAGAATGAACATCGAAATTAATCAAAAATCCAGAAAACAACGAATCCCTGACTGCACTTTCCGCATGAATCGCCACGTGCAATCCAGAACTAGCCCCCCGCAGAAAGGAGGATTGATAAAAATGTGCAAAACGACAGAGGGCAACGCTTTTCTCGGATAATTGGACAGTATGTACTTCGATCCTCCAAGCTTCCGGTGCCGTTTTCCATTTCACTTGCACAAAACTCTTATTAACGAACTGGCTTCTTTCTTGCTGAGATATTATTTTCATTCCTCCTCCCGAGATATCAGTCCGCAATTGGGATCCGGCTGGCTGATATTTGATTCCCCGCGCACTTCCCGAAAGTATCCGCGTATCGAGGAAACAGGTAAGTAATCAACTCAATCACCGAGTGAGAGTTCGTTCCGCGTGGACCCCATAAATTATAATATCTTCGTTACCGAGCCCGGGTAACGACGACGCCTGTCAAAATGCAAATCGCGCAGAACAACTGCACGCGTAAAGGATTCCACGCCGAAGGAGCTGGACAGCTTTCGCGTGGTCCGTTTTCTCCCAGAGCGATGTACAGTTTTGTTTTTTAAAAGATTTTTGTTTAGTGAACCCCTCGAAGGCTATTAATTAATTACCATACAGGGTTCAGAACCGGTTGGAAGGGAATTCATCTTACCTGTTGGGTGTAATGTAACTATAGCAGAAATCATAAAAAAAATCCGTGAAAAAAACCGTTCCGCACACAGTAACTCTAATTGTTCCTCAGGGTTCCGCAAATTGCTGAAAACAACCAAAAGCGCGCGCACTTCGCGAAATTCAGCTGCACTTACAGTTTACCTTCACAGTGACTTAATAGGTAATTTACTTTGTTGTTGGAACGACGGACGGCACTCCGATGATCACTTTCGATTACGGTCCCCAAACCATCAAGGAGAGATGTACTCTCTCCTAACCGTTCGTTTTTTTCACCGGATGATGGAACCATGGGGGCCGGGCCTAAAAGGTTCTCAGGTTCCAGCAAACCTCCCGGTCAGTGCACTGGCCCCAGTCATTAAATCATGCCAGGAAAATCAAAACTTTGACAAACTCCTTATTTACTGAGGTAATAGCGACCGGGCACTCGTATGAACACAGATTTTTTTTACACTACCAACTGGTTCGCGGTCATAATTGCAAGGATGCAACTCCAAAAACCTGACCAGAACCCCCAAGCCCAAACCTTCGCACGGAAGCAGGAAGAAAAGGGAAACCCGGGCTATTGGCAATTTCACTCTTCCCGTTACGCGCGCTGCGTTTCGATTTCGGGGAGCCCATCCTCCTCCTTGCGGCAGATTTGAAATCAGTTGAAAAAGAAATGAACCAGCAGGCACGCTTGTGCGCACTTGTTGTTTGAGGTTGGCTGCCTGGCTGCGTGTTTGGGAGCACTTGGCTTGATTGATGGTCCCCCGATGATCTTTGCATAATTATACATACGCGCGCGCCCGGGCACCGCATTGATGTTGTCGCTGAAATATTTGTTTTTTTTCGGCAATGCTTTCATTATAACTTTTTTATGCTTTCATTTACCCTTAAAATTGCGCGTGAGAATGGGATTTTTTGTCGGCATTAATGGGATCCGCTAAAAAAAAATCAACTTTCAAACACTCTTCTCGAAGTAAATGACGCTTTGCTGTTTCATGAAGGAAAAAAGTTTTTGAAAAAATGAAACAAGTTTTGTTAACAACCGATCGGTTGTTGAAGTTAAGTTGGAATGTATTATATTTTTTTGTTTACTAACAAAATGTTCAGATATAGAAAAAACAGCATGTAGGCATTTCATTTTTCAAGAAATCGATGTCTTTTCATACAAAATTGTACTATGTAGTTCGGTTATTTGATGACTAAGATTCGTCATAGAAGACTAGGTAGTCATCCACTACGCCATGGCCAAGGCATGGCTAGCCACTCCATCTCCTTGGGTTGCTACTTGGGTTACACGAGTACTCATGATACGCCCACGTATACCCTTTACCTTGCTTTGACAACTCTAGACCTGACCTCTCCCCTAACGAGCCAAAGTTCGTTCTTTTCTCATAGTAAATCAAGGTTTGACTTATCCTATTAAGGATGAAAAGTTTTTTTTCCACCCTTCGTGGCATATTACTCCAATAGAACTACTGTATTTCAGTACCAAACTTCAATGATGAAGTTTTATTCAACAACTTCATTAGTAGGATGCGACATTTTGACGAATACCTTAAAAATATTGCATTGTGTGGAGCACCAAAGTGTGAGTGAGTTCAACCGCGTATTCTCTCAACATCAATAATCTATTTGAACTGTGTTTTTTTCAACACGCAATTCTCTTCATTCATTGCGGTATTCCTAACGTGTAATGCTATTAATTAATTACTGTCTTTTTACATTCACAATCTATTCCCATTCATTACAGTCCTCTAAACTTGTAATCAATCTCATTCGATACTATCCCTTTGATTCACTATCTTTTGTTATTCATTGCTGTCCTTCTGACTCGCAATCTTCAATTTTTCATTGCGGTCCTCCTAACCCATATTTTTTGGATCTCCAAACTCGCAATATAAACATTCCATTGCGGTTCTCCCAACTCGCAATTTCAACATTCCATTGCGGTTCTCCCAGCTTACGATCTTACAATGCATTTACGGCCCTCTCAACTCGCAATCTTCCTATTTGCTATTGCGGTCCTCTCGAATCGCAATTTGTTACATTCCATTGCGGTCCTCCCAACTTGCAGTTTTTAACTTTACATTGTGGTCCACCCAATTCGCTGTTTTGTATATTCCTTCTGATCATCGCAGTTTATAATCTTAAGTTTAACTTTTTCAAATATTTGGTCGTTCCGACACACTTACGATTTTTGTTTTTCGTCATCTTTTTTCATTCACTTTTCTAACGAACTTGATTGTCGACACTTTTGTTACTAGCATTTTCAATTGGAATCTGCACAGTTAGCAACACTGGACAATGAATATCACAACACCACTACCGCATATCAAAGACTCTTGAAACTCTTAAAACCTTGCTTGAAGGCGATTGTTTCCGAAACAAAGAATGGTTTAGTAACGGTCGCCAAATGTGCAATAAAGGGTGTCCACGATGAAATTGCCACACTATGAAATTGCACTAACTTTTTAACCGTTGGGTAGAATTGAATAAAAAATTGGGTGGATTTGGTTCATAGTGCATTGTTTACATCCTGCAAGTTTTAAACTCCTGTGATCAAAACTGGCGGAAATGGAGTCGAAAGAACAACTCGTGCGTGATAAAATCTTGCGCATTCATCACGAGAACAAGGATCTCTCGCATCGTTCCATCGCTAAAACGTTGGGAATCGCGAATTCCACGGTATCGCGAGTATTAAAGCAGTTCTCGGAACGATTGACACCGATCGGAAGCCCAGAAGTGAAAGAAAAAGTATTCCGTACAACACCAAAAATCACAACCGCATAGTTGGGACCTTCATCCGAAACCCGAACGCCTCCGTTCGGAATGTGGCTAAGAAGCTGCACCTACGCCGAAGTTTCGTTAAGAAGGCCAAAACTAAGGCTGGGCTTCGAACGTTCAAGGTACAAAATCGTAATGAGAAGCAGGATAACTCCGCCAAAACCCGTGCAGGAAGTTGTACCTCAACATTCTGACGAAAGTTGAATGCTGCATCATGGACGACGAAACATATTGAAAGGGCGACTTCAAACAGATCTCTGGCAACCTGCTTTTAACGGCCAAGGATAAATTCAGCGTTCCGAAGCATGTCCGCACTCAGAAGATGTCCAAATTTGCGAATAAATTCCTGATTTGGCAAGCCATCTGCACGTGCCCCAGGACACGATGAACGGACAGGAGTACATAAAAGAGTGCCTCCGGAATATGTTCGTTCAAGGTCCTGCATGACGGTGTTTTGTCTGATCCAATTCCAATAACTGCTGGAGAGGGACAAGGATGTATCTTATCACTGCTTCTTTTCCTCATCGTAATGGATGAGATCTTGACTGACGATGCGAAAATTTTAACTCGTGTCAAAAACTTGAAAATTTGAATAGTTTTTTAATATTTTTATAATCTACAAGTGCAGTTTTGAATAAATGTTGAGTGTTATCCTTGAGGAATATAACAGGTTTCTCTAAATTGTTGGCTTCCTGATTCCGATTCGCCGAAAATTTCTCGGAATACTCTTTGCTGGAACTGTGCTTGAAAGTGTTTGGTTCTGCGCCCTCCGGACTAACCCTGGATCCTTTTTCTTTGCGACAAGCGGGATGTTTTAGATAAGTGGTATTTCTTAATTATATTTCCAGATAGTTACTTTTTAACAATACTAGGTGCAGTTAAATAACCTTTCCCATTAAAAATTTGATTGTGTGATATGACATTTTTTTTGTACCGCTAATGCCAAACAAATGATTTATTTGACTATTTTATCTCTTTTTACTTTGAATTGTTCTTTGTTTAACGGTAATTAATTTTATGTTACCTAATCAAAATTACCTCAACTTAATTGAGTGTTGAGTATCAGAAGCAAATTAAACGATCTCATTTCTCTAGCAATCGTACTATTGAATTGTGACAGAGTTCTGTAGCGAATATAGTAGAATATCAAAATAAATTAATTTGGCGAGTTTGAATATCGATGGTGATTATTTGAAGTTTGGTGATTTTAGAGCATAAAGTCAAATCAATGAAATATGTTGTATATTGTCTGTAAATTTATATTAAAGGGTTTCTAAGAGCGATCTAATCAAACGGTAGCCAATTAACTTCTGCTTCTATATGGAGTATTTTGAAGGATTATTTGTTCAAAACATTTCGATGTGGATAATCAATTGTTTGATAACCCATAACACTGAAATAAAAATGTTAAAACTTAAAAATTAATTTTTAGAAGGAAATGTGAAATTTATGACGAATTATCAACATGAAAATCTAGTTATTGATTTCGGAGATTGAGTTACAGTTTTTAACCCTCCAAAGCTGTTCGGGTCAATATGACCCGAAGCGCTCAATCAAAACATCTTTACATCATTTCAATATACTGAAGAACTGTAAATTTCAACTGACCAAGTATGTTCTATGAAAATGATAATCAAATTAACGACAAAAAACTAAAATTATTGTTTTGAAAATCGGTACATTGGGAAATGAAATACAGCTATGCAAAGTCAAAACTGAAAGTTGTTTTTTCAAAGTTAGATTTTTTTCTACCGGAAGATCTTAGATAGCGGTCAAAACTTTCATTAGACCCAAACATATCTATACATTGTCGGATAGATGGATTCTTGTCGATTTCAAACATCAATGAAACACTTAAATACATTGAAGCTGTCAAAAGTTATGAGTATTTTCAAAATAAAATTGATTTTTCGGACTTTTTACTTTTTGAACCGGTTTATGATAATCTGGAAAAAACATTTCGACTTTGTTTTTAAATGTTGAGTAATAAGAAAAAATTACCTTCACAATGAATATAATATCATCAAAATCGGTTAATATTTATAGGAGAACGAAATCAAACCACAACTCAAATTTCCTCAAAACGGATATTTAGCGAACGGCTTTGGAAGGTTAATAGGAGTGGTAATTTATATTAAACTGTTTTTGGTCATTTATTAATTGAAGATATAAAGTTTTAGAAGCTTTAAAAATTTTGAATGAATTGAAATTGAAAAGCAAATTTTGTTTTCATAATTGGAATTCACGTGAGAGTCATAAGTTCTAGATGATAATCCTCATTGTTTTTTCTTCAATAAACTTTTCATATATGCTTACTTTTGCTAGGCTTACTAGGATAAAATATAGAAAGGTAGGACAAACTATATTTTGAATACGTGAATAATAGAAATCACAACGAAACTGGAAAAGAGATTGCCATTATCATTTAGATTGGGCTCAGTGCAATCCCTCTGGTCTTTGAAAACTGCGAACATCTTGAACAAACCGCTGTGAAAATCAACATCGGCCGGACTACCCTATATTTGTGTTGCATCTATCTACGACCAAATAGCTGCCTCCGAAACTATGAGTCACATTTTACTGCCGTTCAAGAAATTATCAGTAAAGCATCTGTCAGAGATTTCGTCATTGTTGTGGGTAATTATAATCTGCCACACCTCCACTGGACATATGATCTCGACATTCATAGCTACCTACCGACAAACCCCTCAACCGAAATTGAAATCGCTCTATCGGAAACGCTACTCTCCACTGGGTTACATCAGCTTTGCGGCGTACCGAACAACAATCTACGGTTTTTAGACCTTGCCTTCTCAAACGATCCCGTCAAAGTAAACATGATTGAATCTCCCACCCCGATAGTTCCGGTGGACCGCCATCACAAGCCGTATATTTTTTGCATCGACGTTGACTTTGACGTTGGACCTTCTGAAGAGCCTGTTGGTGAACTCGATTTTGATTTCAGAAACTGTAATTTCTGGGAATGTCTTGATTGGGAATGTCTTAATGTGGCTTCAAAGGTGGAATCTGCTGTCGAATTGTTCTACTTGAAACTATACACAGTTTTGAAACAAAATGTCCCTTTAAAGCGCCGGTATACATTCATATCTAGAAAACACGAATGGTGGAATTCTGGTCTTCGTCGTCTACGCACCCAGCTTCGAAAAACACTCAAATGTTACAATCGAATTCGCTCTGGAGACAGTAAACATCATCTTAGACGCTTAGAAAACGAATTTAAGAGTTTAAACGAGCTGCTTCACCGTCAACATGTTTCGCGTCTTCAAGAAAACATGAAAAATGACCCCTCATCATTTTAGACACATCTCAAAAATAAAAAACAAAACGCCGCAGTCCCCGTTGATGTAAGCTTCCGCGGTGTCACCTCCTCCAGCTTGACCGAATCGGCAAATATGTTTGCTGAATTCTTCCAAAGCGTTCACTCTCCACCTAGTAATGGCACAGACAACAGCTACCTCGCATCGCTCGAGTCTTACGACATAAACTTGCCCTTGCCGTGCTTTTCCGTTCAGGATATCTACGAGAAGCTGACCGCAGTTGACCAAACGAAAGGATCTGGTCCTGACGGCATTCCTCCTGTGGTTCTGAAACATTGCGCCGCATCTGTAGCTGCCCCGATTTGCAGTATTTTAAATCGATCGCTCAACGAAAGGACGTTTCCCAGTGCTTGGAAGGTTGCAGCAATTTCTCCGATTTTTAAATCAGGCAATGCTCATCACGTCGAAAACTACCGCCCAATCTCAATCAATTTCAATTTCAAAAATTTTCAAAGTTTTAATGCATGAGCGTTTGTATGCTGCAGTAAAACCTCCTATCTCAGAGTCTCAGCATGGATTCGTAAAGAAACGGTCTACGGTGACGAATCTGATGTGTTACGTTAGTTTCCTGAGTAATAGTCTGGAGAACGGTTGTCAAGTGGATTCATTCTATATTGACTTTGCCAAAGCGTTTAACCGTGTCCCGCACAGAATTCTCCTTGCAAAGATGGATCGCCTAGGTTTTCCAGCTTGGTCACTTGATTGGATTGCCTCTTATCTGTTGCACCGACAGGCTGTCACAAAAATTAGGAATTCACGATCACGAACTTTCGACACCCCATCTGGAGTACCGCAGGGAAGTCACCTTGGACCCCTTCTGTTCATAGTTTTCGTGAATGACCTATATAATACTTTTCAATCCGACACTCTGCTTTATGCTGATGACTTAAAGCTGTTCAGAAGAATAAGCAGTTCCGTTGACTGTCTTGCCTTACAAAACGACATCGGCAGATTAGAAGACTGGTATGTAGAGTATGTATGTAGATAATCTACCATGGGTGCACGGATTCACCGCAGTTGAGCCAAAGTATGAGTCCCTATGCATTTTTCAGATAACAGTACGACAAATCTCCGATGCTTCGAACATCATACCCGGTACCATGGCTTCGTGTGAACTGTTATGTAGTGAATGGTTCGTGTCAGTGGCAGTGTATTATGAAGGAATGAATCAATCAGACACACAGCCAGTTAAAAATTTACAACATTTTCAATGTTGCATATTTACTACAGGTATTCCGGCATCCGTGTATATACCTGGCTAGCTGGCGCTTGATTGAACATTCTGATATAACGATGAATCAGTTTACAACAAATAATTAAAACGATCTCACCAAATTTCTGCTCCCAAAAACTTCACAATGATGCACGCTTGGAAAACTTGGCAACTCTGAGGGCTGCTAGTGAGACAGCAACAATTTTCTGCCTTGTCTACGCCAGATTTTTCACATCCGTACATGCAATTTCTCTGTCGCAGAGACGCTTATGTCAAGCCACACATAAAAACTTCACTAAATAAACCCTGTTTCACAACCCATCATAACCAAAATCACCACAATCACACTTGCTCAATGATCCTCGAATTTTCCGGAAGCAACATTAGGAGAAAAATAACACATCGCTTCAAATTATTACGAGCAATCGATGATAAAAATAAAACTTCCGATTATTTCTCTAGCTAGCATTCCAGATGCCAGCACAGCGAAGTAGGCCATAATTTTCTTCTCGCCCATCCATACCCCACACTGATGCGTCCAACGAGAGCGGGCGAAGCCCGACTTTTCACGATGCTCATTATGAAATGCACACGATGAGCTTTCGATGCAAACTATGCAGATCACTTTTTTTCAATTTTCCACAGCATAATTAATTACCTCACTAATCCACATTTATCTAAAATAAGTAGTTATTTTCACATCCAAACCCAAACCATTGTTAATTTTCATACTGTTCATCGTCGAAACAGCCGAAGAAAACCAATCAAACGTTTCGAAAATACAATATGTCCTCAATCTGCTTTAAACCAAAGCGGCAAAAACTGTCATCACTTAACCAAAACTAGGAATAATTCACTACGCGCGACCTTAAAGAATGGAGCGACTTCTAGCGTAAATTTACCTTGACATCGGCAGATTAGAAGACTGGTGCTGCTTAAATGGAATGACGGTAAACGCCAAAAAATGCAAGATAGTCAATTTCACTCGTGCACGTAACACAGTCAACTTCGAATATCAACTCTCGGGTTCAACATTGGAGAATGTCAAATCCATTCTCGACCTGGGAATGAAAATTGACAACAAACTAACATTCGCTGAACACATCGCGCTCACGTCTGCGAAGGGTTTTGCTGCATTAGGATTCTTGCGTCGTAGCTCGAAAGACTTCGACGACGTCTATGCACTGAAAGCAGTGTACTGCTCTTCGGTTCGTAGCATTATGGAATACGCCGCTCAGGTATGGGCTCCTACTCAGAGTACACACTGCTACCGACTTGAACGTGTCCAGCGAAGCTTCGTTAGGTACGCTCTCCGGCGACTTCCTTGGAACGAACCACTTCGACTTCCGCCGTACGAGCAAAGGTGTGCTCTGATAAGCATTGCTTCTCTCGAAAAGCGTTGAACCGAGCTACAACAAACATTTATTTTTGATGTTTTAACTAATCGTGTTGACTCTGCTTACGTGTTGGAACGTCAACCTTTACATATCAACGAGGACACTACGACAACGTCAGTTCCTCTGGATACCTTTTCACCGTACTGCATATGGCCGAAACCATCCCATAGATAAATGTTGTGAACGTTTCAACTCAGTGTACCATCTTTTTAATTTCGATATTTGTAAACGTGGATTTAAATTAGGAATAAGTATGTCCTAGTTTTAAGTTAGTCTGTATGGTATTCCGACCAAAGATGAACTAAAATAAATAAATAAATTCAACGTTTCATGTGAAAAAAACTTTTTCGTACAGAACTAAAAAATCAAAATGTTGTGATTCGTTGCTTCAAATGTACAGTTTATTGGATCAATTTTTATCCACAATTGTGCTATTTGAAAAGGGAAAGTACACCCACAAATCAGACTCTACTCCAAAAATGAACTTCCTTGGTGTAGTGAATAGAAGTAATAAATAATTATATTAAGGAGAAAATGAAACCTTCTATGTACATAAGAATCTATCTGATGATTTATATCAGTGCGAAAGAATAACGAAACATTAGAATTCATCTCTTACGAGCGTCTGACGAGAATTCATCGTTAAGAAAGAGAGAAATAGAAATACAGCTTCGAAGAAAAGAGAGCAAAAGAGAAAGCATGTGAACCTAGGTGTCGTAATTTTACGATTATTCTGAAATGAACTTCAAGATTAACTCTTAAATTGTTGGCAGTAGTGAAAACTGCTGAACCAAACATGACTAATTTTTTTCTCCATTGGTTGCCTTCTTCTTAGAGAATGAATGGACCGTCATCTTGGAGGATTTTGGAGGAACCATCTTCTTGGTGAATATTGCAGGAACCGATGCTTTCACTTTGAGATTAGTTAAACGAATGAGCCCAACTGCGCTGGGTACGCTCTTTTTATAGCGTCAAATACCCGAGCTTCAGAGAAATGGGCGGAGCTAAATCGATGAGTTTTTTACTCTCTGGGTAAAGAGAAGATTTTTCGTTCAGAACTTTTTCTGTTTTGCATGCATGTGGATGCTCAGTTCTTTTTAATTTCTTATCTTCTTCTTTTTCATCTATATCCTCTAACATTACTATTTACCTCTACTCTTTATTCAGGTATGGAATATATTCATAGAAACCGCTTGTTTTCAATTATATCTTTAGCGTTCCTAGCAATTTCTGGTCTGTGTTTCATATTTCAACTCGATAGGAAAATATTTTCTTCAAATCATTGTTCCGTGCTTGAGGTAATGAAGATTAAAATTCATACTTCGAATTTTATTACTTTGAGGAATCTTTACTTTAACCAACTTGGTTTGCTTGAACGACTTCATAGAGCGTCTAAAATACAGTAATCTTTCGAAAGATTTCAGGTTATCCGCGTTATCATCGGAAACTTTTAATTTACAGAACCTTTAAACCAATCATTTTTTCTTCCACAGCTTCAAATCATCTGCTTTTCCTTTGGAGGCAAGCATGCCTGCTTGGTTTCCTAAAATTTCACTACAGGTTGCTTTTTTTTAATGTTTCTCAAGATTTCCCATTAGATTCGACTTATTTCTATTGCTGAGGTAAGACCTTTAGTTTTTATGTGTTACAGTGCTCACAACTCCCATTATACACTACAGTTTCGAACGGGCGAACGGCAGAGAGATTTAACCATGGCAGCTCATAGAATCGATCTACTAAATCAAATCCTGATGATTCTTTTTGGCCTTCTTTCATTTGATCCATCCGCATTCAAAATATCCATTTTTTAACAGCGCATACAAGTTATCCGTCGTCTAATCGGAGACTAACGCATCTACTTCTTTACTTCTTTGCTATCAGGTTATCCGCCTTCGCATCGGAAACCAGCTTTTTCCAGCACTTTCAAGTCATCCGATTTCCCATCGGTGACTAGTGCAACTTTGACTACATGAACTCATAAGTTCAACCAGCGCATTCAAGTCAACCGCATTCTCATCGGTGACTAGCGCATCTACTTATGTATTCTTTCTCAAAGAAGTAATTTACACGGTCACTTCACCGTACCGACTGTGCCATTGTCGTAATTTTACGATTATTCTGAAATGAACTTCAAGATTAACTCTTAAATTGTTGGCAGCAGTGAAAACTGCTGAACCAAACATGACTAATTTTTTTCTCCATTGGTTGCCTTCTTCTTAGAGAATGAATGGACCGTCATCTTGGAGGATTTTGGAGGAACCATCTTCTTGGTGAATATTGCAGGAACCGATGCTTTCACTTTGAGATTAGTTAAACGAATGAGCCCAACTGCGCTGGGTACGCTCTTTTTATAGCGTCAAATACCCGAGCTTCAGAGAAATGGGCGGAGCTAAATCGATGAGTTTTTTACTCTCTGGGTAAAGAGAAGATTTTTCGTTCAGAACTTTTTCTGTTTTGCATGCATGTGGATGCTCAGTTCTTTTTAATTTCTTATCTTCTTCTTTTTCATCTATATCCTCTACACTAGGTAAAAGTCGTGAGAAGGATTCTCTCTCTCGGCTCCGTCTTCAGTTTGAACAATATTTTACGAGATAACGGGTGTTGTACGATTTTCGGAAGAAAATGTGTTAAGGAAATCGAATGGCGGTGTTGCGGAACCGTCGGTTACGACACTTGGATGTGGAATTATCGGTATTAGATTCTATGCCGGACCGGCATAGAACGCAACCGCATTGCATATGTCTGAAAGAAACCAAATAAAACATGTCCCATATCCTATCAAAGCAGGATGTGAATAATCAGCCAAAAAGAACATTGTCGAAGGATATACCGAGTGCTGTGTGTGTATTAAAAAAAATCTTTGTTACGCTTGAGTGTAGTGGTCATGCATCATTTTGCTTGGGAGCTTGAGTCTTTATGCCAGTACTCAGTACTTTTCCAATTATATCATCTTTAGTACAATACACTTTACAGCACATTTTCGAAACAGAAAGTTGCTAAATAGGCATTGGATTTATGTCACCTCTTCTATGGGTGTAGTAGACACATGAATAAGAAATAACTATATTTTTGCAACCCCAGAAACCTTTTCTTCATTTCGATTGTCTGTCTTGCAGTTAGGTTGTACATCATCCTATTCAAGTTTCTCAACAACGTGTAAGGCGACTCGTTACAATGAGCCATGATAAGGTTTCTGTACCATGCTCTTCTTCAGTGTAAACGGATGAATATGTTAAAAACTTTTGAATTTATCCATAGCTCAACTCCTCATCCTCGAATCACGTTTGATCTTCATTTAAAAAAAATAATTAGGACTCTGAAAAAAAGTAAATCCAAATTATGTACCAATTGTCTCTCCCTAAGTAAGACGTCGTCCCTCAAACATAATTCGGCCTGATTGAGCCATGTGACTGACGATGGTAACCAGTTTTGAAAGGTGTCACGATGCGCGGCAAACAAATAACACCCGAATTTCGACTCATTATCCACGGTCCATGGTCTTCTTCTCGCGAGATGGCAAAGCTGCACTCGAAATGTAACCTAGTTATCGCGGAAAGCGATGAGGATTACGAGGAATTAGTATTTTCTTGCACTAATTACTACGAAACTTGTGGACGTTTGCAGGTTCCTGAGGGGGAGAAGCAGCTGACCAATCGGGGTAACGTCTTAATGCCAGAACAAGAAATTTTGCGCACATATAAGTCGGTAGTCCAGTTTCAAGGTCCGTCTCGGGAGGGAAAAGTAAAAGCAGTCCAATTAATCGAAGGTGAATTTCTTCGAGCGACCCTTCGGCCCGGCTGGCAGGTCGCTGGCTATCAGTCCGCGGGTTCGGGAAAGTAAAATGCGTTCGTTTTTTTTTTTTTTTGGGGCCAAATGAAGTCCCTCCCCAGAAACTGGATCCCTGTTTTCCCGACAACCGAGTAGGGACAACTTGTGTGCCTTGCAAATTTCAAACTTTCATCCAGACCCTCGTCGAAGAGAGTGAATTCCCGAAATCGCCAAACACAATTTTCTCTTTCTTTCGCGATCAATCATCGATTTTCAGGTCCTTGCTAGAGGGGATGCCATACGGACGAACGGAAAAAAAACCAGTCCTGCACTCCAAATTCACTGGTCCTGTAGCTCTCGATAAAAGTATACGACCAGGAGGGAGCTGAAGATGTGGCGGAATTTCACTCCATGCGTGCCGCCTGGCATTTGAAATACGAGGCGTGCGCGAACCCTAATTACCTTCAAAGTGAAAAAAGTACATAAAGTTCAACAACCCATCACTGTCCACAGAAGTTGAAGTTAGAAAAAAAAACTCTTTTTCCACACGCCCCGGTGGATCGCCATCCGTCAAACGGGGTTTTTGTGTACGGATTGATAACCGTTTTTTTGGAACCCACCAAGAAGCATTTGACAAGACGAAACGGGAAAAAGCGGCGTTTGATGATGGACCAGAACGATCGTTCGAACTGGAACGGGCAATTTAGCTGGCGGCGCAGTGTCGTAATAAGCTTTATCATATCTCATTGCGCAGTAGACTGAGTCGATTTGGAGTCATTTTTAAATTTCTTGAAAACTTATCCATGATGTTTTGCAGAATTTTTAAGTAACGTTCACATGAGTAAATTTGAATTTTTGGGTTTGTATGGAAAAATTGAATATTTTTTTAAGAAATCTCCATCGTTTTGGTTTCTTCTGCTGATCTGAGCCTCTTGATGGTTTTGGTGCCATTTTTTAAATTATTTAAAGGAAATTTTCCACTGAGCAACTATGTAGTGCAAAAAAGTTATTAGCTGTTGAATTGGGGTATGTCTATTGGGATTGATAATCAATCAATTCAACTGACATCACTGCTGCTGCCTAGCGAGGTATTGCTTGCAAAGTAGTCGTGCAATTCCTCGCTAGGTATCAGCAGTGATGTCAGTTGAATTGATTGTTTTTCATTACCTAAAGGTCCACTATCCACCAGCTTATAACCTATTTGCCTAATAAGGTACAAATTGACGGTTTTCGACAAAGTTGTTCAGCAAAAAATTTCCGTTATAGAAAACAAATTACAAATTGGCTCAATTAATATCAACAAGCTCGGTTCCGCACAAGAAAAAAAACTCATGTTGATTTTTCAGTAAAAAATATTAAATTTCGAAATACATACGACGCCAAGCCGTGAAGCCAGACGGTCATATAAGTGGAAGTGGAAGTTTTTCTTTATAAACGCGCGATATAAAGTTTTCGGATTTTAGTTTAAAACTGATTTGGCAGTGCCAGTGATAATACAAATTAAAGATAAGTAAAAATAATTAATTAGAATAAGATAGAGAAAAAGCCTGAACTTAAAAAAAAAGGAAGGGATTTATTAAGATTAATGATCAGAGAGAAACTAGATAAGTTAGGTTAGGTTCGTAATTTAGATGACTTAAAATCAAAATGGACGACGACATACAAAAACCAGAAATACCACCCGACAAAATAACGCTTCCAGACCTTTCCACAACTGACGATGAATCGGATTTTCAAGGGTTCCCTGAAGAAGGACCATCAAAATCCAGGAAAAGGCAATTAAAAAAAGGCGAGGAAACTAACAAAAAATATAAAAACGGCGAATCGGAAACAGCAGAAAATTCCCCCACCATCAACCCCATAAAACCAAAAATGAACCAAATCGATCCAAACAAAAAATCTTCACCTGAAGAAAAGATTTGGATCAAAAACAACTTATACAACATCATTTTTATCGAACCAATCTCCACAAAACCCGAAGAAAATCTTCTGGAAGCAATGGAGATCGGTAAATTTCTTTTTGGACTTAACCTCAATCAATTCGCTGAAATCAAGAAAGCGAGTAAATTCAGATACAAGCTAACCTATAAATCACCCAAAGATGCCGAACCAATTTTAAACGCGACCCAGATTCTTAAAGCTAATAACTATAGGGCAATGATTCCTAAAATGTTGAAAGAAACCATAGGTGTAATCAGAAATATACCAACATCAATTACCGATGATGAAATCTTCAAATTTGCTATCGCGGACAAAAAAATTATTAACGTTGATAGAATTAAAAGAAAAAATGGAAAATCACTTATTGATACTAATTCGGTAAAAATTACTGTCGAAGGTTCTGAACTTCCTAGGAACATTTAGATATTCGGCGTCAACAATAAACCTGAAATTTATTTATTTCCTATAAGAATTTGTCAAAATTGCTGGAGAATTGGACATAAGGATAAAGCCTGTAAAAGTAAAAAGAATTGTCAAAACTGCGGTAATGTACTAGACGAAAAACACACAAACTGCGAGAAAAAAAAAACTTAATGCAAAAATTGTGGAGGAGAACATCTCCCAAGCTATAAAGAATGTCCGGAAAAAATCAGGAGACAAAATATAAGTAACATGATGACTATTAACAAATTAACATTCCTTGAAGCACAAGAGCATTACCCCAAAACAGCAAACCGCTTTTCCTTATTGCAGTCTACTGGCGAATTCCCTGAGTTGGAACGCTTAGGTACGACACAAAAAGGATTCAGACAAGTAGATCGAAACACAACATTTCAATATCAAAACATAATCAAAAACTATAAAACACAAAAACAAAAAACTTATCATACTGAGAAACCAACTCCAAAACAAATCGAAAAAGTTCAAAATTTTGAGCTTCCGTCAGGACCAATTCAAAATAACCCCTACAAGACAACTGAGTTCGAAAAAGTTACAACTGAAATTATTAATCAAGCAACAAAACAAGTGATGAATGTAGTAACATCATTAAACAAAAATATAACCAACATTGAAACAGACTTGTTAGAAATTAAAATAGGAACAATAATCAACAATATAATTAACCAAAAACACAAAGATACATCTGATACAGAAATACAAACATGAAAACAATTATTTAAAGGCATATTTTTCATCTTATCTCTCAACAAAATACTACTACATTTACACTTCAAAAATGGCTATTTTTAAACATAATCTAAATATATCACAAATAAATATACGTAGTTTACGACCTTTACAAAAAAGAGAAATGATTAAAAAATACTTAGTACAGAATCAAATCCATATTTTTTTACTCCAAGAAACATGGATTAAGGACACGGAGAAATATAAATTTTTAAATTACAAGTTCATAAAAAAATGTCGCCCAGAAGGATACGGAGGAGTCGGCATATTAGTCCACCCTTCACTCATTCTAGAAGAAATCAATCTAAATTTCATTGATTTATAAATAATTGCGATCAAAATTAAGAACATTAAAAACCCAACGATTTTTATGTCAATCTATATACCCCCTGAAATAACGATTACACACTTTGAACAACAAATCAACAACCTATTCAATTTTATACAAAATTGTCAAACTCAAGTATTGATAGGAGGTGACCTCAATGCGTATCACCCCACATGGGACTCTATTTCGAATAAGCTCAATAGAAGAGGAACAATCATAAGCGATCTCTTAGCGAATAATAATTTAATTTTTCTCAATAATGGAAAACATACCACATGGGCTGACATCAATCATTCTTCTTCAGCAATTGACCTAACTTTATCCACGATAGAATTAGCAGCAAAAATAAACTGGGAGATAAAAGATACAGATTTCGACTCAGATCACAAACTGATCGAATGCAATCTGATAGAGTATAACAAATTTGATAATAACAGTACACTAAGTCTAATAAACAAAAACCAAGCCATTCAATATTTAAATGAAATCGATCCAAATAGTTTACAAGATGTAGAAGAAATGAACTCAAAAATTTCGGAGGCAATCTCAAAAGCCACTTATAAATTAAAACCTGATACAAACAAGAAAATAAGACCGTATTGGAACGATAAAATTAAGGAACTATACGAAATCAAAAACAAAAAACATATCATCTTTAGAAATAATTTAACGTTAGAAAATAAAAAAGAATACAAAAAAGCAGAATCTAATTTCAAGAGAGAATTTAAGAAAGAAATTAAAAATTATAGAACAGAAATGCTAGAGAAAATAAACGATAACACACCTGTGAATGAAATGTGGAAAATTGTTAAATCTATTGAGGGAAACTTCAAACACAAAGAAAACTTAGAAATCATGACAGATGAATTATTAGCAAATAAGTTCATGGAAATTAATTTTAACAAAGCTAATATAGAAAGGTTTCAATCGAATAATTTTGAAACGGACGAAGAAAAATATGCCGGGAACATATCTATTATAAAAATGATAAATAATATTAAAAAGAAAAAGGACCGTTCAGCAGCAGGAGAAAACAAACTTTCATATTTTCTCCTAAAAAGAATTAATAAAGATCTTCTAATAAGAATACTAGAACTAACAAACAAAGTTTGGATGGAAGGGCGTATCCCAGAAGAATGGCTAAAAATTAAAGTCATCCCTATTCACAAATTTAATAAAGACAAAACATTAGAAACATCATACAGGCCAATAGCGCTAATCAATACCAACTTGAAAATAATTAATTCGGAAATCAAAAACAGAATCGAAAAATTTGCAAACGAAAATGAACTAATTCCAAAATACTCATATGGATTTCGAGCAGGCTATTCTTCGATAGATTGCATAACCCACTTGAATTCAATCATCATGGAATCCAAAAGGAAAAAAATGAGAACAATATCTATTTTTCTAGACCTGTCGAAAGCTTTCGACTCGGTCGAAACAAACAAACTACTAAAAATCTTGGATAGTAATAAAATACCTATCAAAATTATACTGTGGCTAGAACAATATTTAAAATCAAGAAAAATTTTACTACAAACCAATAGCAATAACATAATCAGAGAAAATAATCAAGGACTTCCTCAAGGCTGTCCGTTATCGCCTATCCTGTTCAATTTTTATACAAAAGAACTTCACAACATTAATGATTCAAACAAAAATATTCTACAATTCGCGGATGATTTCGTACTGACCATTTCAAGTAAAACGAAAGAAGCAGCCGAAGAGGAATGCAATAACACCCTCATAGACCTCACGGAAAAACTAAAAGATCTAGAAATAGAAATAAATATTGATAAAACTGCTGCAATATTGTTCGACGCTAAAATAAATGAACAAATCAATATAAAAATTAAAGACACAACGATAAAACAGGTGAACAATCATAAATACTTGGGATACATGATTGACCACAAAAATTCAAACAAGACACATATAAATTACCTCAACAATAAAATTAAAAAGCGTATTAATGTCCTAAAAGTAATATGTAAGAAAAATGAAGGAGCACATCCACAAACCGCTCTAAAAATAAATAAGGCTATCATCAGGTCACAATTGGACTATGGTATAACTATTTATGGTGGTACAGCAAAATCTAACCTTATCAAATTAAACACTACATTCAATGACTCTATTCGAACCTGCTTAAGGCTTTTGAAATCTACCCCGATTAACGTGCTTTACGCAGAAGCAGGAGAAATGCCTATTAAAAAGAGGGCACAATGGTTAGCAAAAAAAGAGACAATCAAAGCATTCTCCAACAACAAACCTATTACCGAATACTTAAAAGAATTTCTAGAAATTGATATCCTTCCTAAAAAAGCTACACTATTAGAAATAACAACTTATCAAAACAACTATCTCATAGTACAAACTGCCAACAATCTAAACTCTAACTCAATCAAACATTTTAATTTAAATAAAAACATAGAAGATAGCATCAAAGATTTAAATAAAAAAGATTTAAACAAAAAATCAATTAAGATCATAGTAAACGAAATTCTCCAAAACAAATACGCTAATTATCAAAAAATATATACAGATGGTTCAAAAACAAGTGAAAGTAGCGGAATAGGAATATACATAGAATACAACCAAGATAAATTCAACTCGAGAGTAAACAAAGAACTATCTATAATGAACATAGAACTATTAGCAATCAATACAGCCATTGATAAAATCAATTCCAGCACAGAAAATAAATTCGTGATATGCACCTATTCTAAATCAGGGCTTCAATCATTAAAAAATGGCTACGTTAAAGATAACTTTATAATTAACGAAATATTAAATAAACTTGAAATCACCAATAAAATAATCAAACTTCAGTGGGTCCCAGGACACTGCAACATCTATGGGAACGAAATCGCAGACCAACTCTCGAAACAAGGCTGCAATGCACAACAAATAATATACTCCAAAATACCTTTGATGGACGCACTTAACCTGGCAAAAAATGAATCCTTGTTAGAATGGCAAGAAGAATATACAGAAATATCACGTAATAAAGGGAAAAACCACTTTGAAATATTAAAAAAGCCGACATTAAAGCCTTGGTTCTCGGATTTAAATTTGGGAACACAACAAATAGTCACGATGGGAAGATTAAGAACTTTCCACACACTAAACAAACAGAAACTTTTCCTTTGGAAAATGACTGAAAATGACAAATGCGAAATTTGCAATACGACTGAAAATAACGAACATATACTTTTTACATGCTTTAAATATACTTTATCAAGAAATAACTTCCCAAGTCTTATACTCAACGACAATTTACAATCACTATTGACTAATAAAAAGAGAAAAACTTACCTAGAAGTAACAAGATTCATTAAGCTTAATAATATCTCGCTCTGAGTCACTTGAGCCAGTGCCGATTCAAAATCTTTTATTGACAATCAACCAAATAATAAATATGCAACTGCCATTTCAACACTAAAATCCAACAACTTTCGAGAAAATAATAAAAGAGGCAACAATGTAGCCCAACAACACTTCCACATTCACATTTGACAAAACTTGGCAGTATAGTTCGTAAACAAACACACGAACTGGCCACTCATAAGAAAGAAGAAGAAGAAGAAGAAATTTCGAAATACTAACCTAAAAGTTCAAATTTAATAATGTAAACGTTACTTAAAAATCATGCAAGGTTTTTGGACCAAAACGAAGCTTTTAAGACCCCAGGGTTCGAGAAATTCAAAAATACTCAAAATCGACTCAGTCTATTGCGTAGTCCACCCGGTTGAAGCTCTGCTCTGTCGATCCAAAAGAGGAAATTTTCTTAGAATTGAACCCACAAAAATTTGGAACCATTTTTTATTGATTGCGTAACCAAAATTAGTTTTTTTTTCCATGTCAATTCCAGTCTTAACTACTAGGTAATAACTCGTGTACGTTACGTATGAACAATTTCAGCTGCGTTTTGATAAAAAATTTCGATACTATTCTTCAAGCATTAAAAATCAACTTTAAAATCTTACTATTTAAAAAAAACACTATTGAAAAATCATATTTCCAATCAGTTTTCAATATAAATATGGAATGGAAACTGTTTAACAAGTGATTTTTTAAATCTAGATCTAAGAGAAGCTAGAAAATATGAAAGAACTGGTAATGTGAATTTTATGTAAAAAGATTATTGGCAGTGAAGACGTTGAGCGTTCTGAATAATTTTTTTGAATAAAAACAGGCCTGAATCAAGTAAGGCTATGATCATTTAGTATCCGGGCACTTTATTTCGGTGATAGCTACGTTAATAGAGCTCGGACATGCAAAATGTTAGTAGCGTTGTGTTGGTTATGAAAAGGACTATCTTGCCTATTTTTGATAGATTTTTAAGTTAACGTGTGTTTGAGATATTTATGATGCAAAAAAACATGGTAAAAATAATTTTGCACAAATTTGCTCCTTTTACGCGTTTTGTGCCTCGAAAATTCTTCATTGTTGACTTGAAAGCTCATGAACTGTTGATTTTTTCTGATTTTCATTTCGGACCAAATGATTAAGAAGTATAAAGAGCCACTCTAGAATCCACACGAAGTTCAAACCAACCATCGGAGTGCAACCCTTGATCTTAAATATGGTAAAAAGTGTATTGGGGATAACTGAATCCAGACTCCTAAAATAATGCAAAAAATCCATTTCTGGCAGGCAAAAAGTGTTGCCTGACTAGTAGACACCAAGTAAATAACTAATAATGATCAGTTCAAGAAAATCGCAATCTGTGCATCCGGTTTTTACGCAATATGACAGATGTGTTCTAATGGACAAAAAAATTTATGTTAAAACTGGATTTGGGAGATCAAATTCTGCGAGATGCCTACTCATGAAAAAGTTCCAACCAGATTCCAATAGCTTTTTCTAGGTGAGTTTGTGTAAAATATCATGATTTTGCAAAGGTTTTGCTTCTGTGGTAAAAAAATAAATCAATACATGACTGAAAAAAGTGTGCAAAGATAAAAAAGAGAATTTATGAAAAAGTTAGAGTATTTCTTGAAATCTTTGATGAATAATTTTTTTTTATATTTCTACATTAAATGTCATATTAACACTTTCATTTCCTCCATAGAAAGTTTTTCGATCAAATGAATAGTTTTTAAAATACACACGTTTGTAACTGCCCGGATACTAAATGATCATAGCCTTAGAAGGGAATAATTAACTTATTTATTAAGTCAAACTTTGTAGACTTTATTACTTGAAAAAACTTAAAACTAATGTAAGCTATTGTTAATGCCTTTTTTAAATGTGTTTTGTTCATTGTTACGTCTACAACTTCACTTTGTGAATTGTATTTGTACGTCATTTGATAGATAGGTTGATGTTTTGCATAGTCTTTGTCATAAAGTGTTATGTATAATAAATGATTATATCTTAATGGACGGGAGGGAGCATAAAAATTGAGTTTTGAATGAGTAGAAGAGAATATATATCTCGTTTTAAAGCAGAATTGTGAAAAAACGCAAAAAACTGGCTTTAGAGGGTTAAGCTTAACGTTTTGTTCTAAAATTAAATTCAATAACCAACGCAGCTCTGTCAACACATAAATAAATTTTAATTGTATAAGAAATACTGGTAAACCAAAATATATTTTAAAAAATCGAATTTAAATTTTAAATCAGTTTTTCCTTTCTATGAGTGAAGTGGCTAATTTATTGACGATTTTTTTTAACTTGAAACCATCCATTAGGTGACAATAATATAAATACCGTAATCCGGGGTAAGATTGATCCCTTTTTTCAATATTTATCGATTATTTTTTCTGTTAAGGGGAATGTGGCATGTTTCATGTTTTTAAAACCTGTACTGGATTCCTATGAACGTAAAACATGGTTGCAGAAATTTATTAGACTTCTTTAAATTTGATTTAAAGATCGATTTCGTTTTTGTTAAAACTTTGATGCTTTGGGGTAACATTGATCATTCTCTATTTGGACGGTTTCAACGAGTTTTCACAAAGGACACAAAACACCTTCATAATATTTACAAATCTAGCGTAACATTTCATTAGGGCGAAATTAGCAGTTAGCTCGAAACGAGAAAACGCGTTTGAAATTTCGGAACACCTAATCAGATCCTGTTTAAAAATCGACCACTGTTTGTTCAACAAAATAAAAAAGTGCATTATATTCACTTATTGTTCGTTGTTTGTCAAGAATTTTAACATTTTTCACTAAATTTCAGAGATTTACGAGTATCTCCCTGTTTTGTTTTCGATTTCCGTAACGTCTGCAAGTTTCACCCAATTGATCGGCCGTTTTTGTTTTGATTTTGAAGATTCGCCCTTCGGTTCTACACGCAAAAACTAATTAGTTTTGTCACACACGGTAAACTCAGTTACGTCTATCGACCCTACACGAAAAGAAAAATTAACCCGATTTTGAATGGACTTTTGTTTGTTTATTTGTCTGGGATTTTAACACTATCGTGTTATTCATCCCTAATTTTGAATGGACGTAACTTTACGTTCCATCGAAAATGCATCAAAGAAAGTTTCTCCCAATTGAATTTCATCATTTTTTTAAAAAGTTTTAATTGATTTTCAGTTGAAACTGAGTTTATTCTGTGAAGTGTAACCATGTACATCCGGAATGGCCGTAAACTAGATTTGTTAACATTTGCCAGTTTCGCCCGTTTGAAATATTACGCTATAAATGCTAGTTTATCATTTGCTAAGGCAGTTCCGAACAAACTCAAATGATTTAAAATTAATTTTGAAACTCTACAAAATTTTACACAACAATTTCGGTAGGTCAAAGATACTAAATTTGTAACTTTTGGTCCAGTGATTTCTGAGATAAGGAATCCTGAATTTCGGTGTTTCTTGGTTAAGATTTCTTAGCGGTCCAAAAAAAAAACAACATCGCGGTCCTTAATGTGTTAAGGCCGAAGAGCAATTAAAATCAAAAGATAGACAATGCTGCATAAATTAGGGGCTATATTTTTTAGCATTACTTATAAAATTTCAACTACAAAAAATGACTTTTTTTCTTCGTTTAATTCCCTAGGCCCTCAAACTATTCTCCTTTAGTTTTTGCCTTCAAGTTTTCCCATTTGATATGTTTTCTAGCCCTTTGTTCTAGATTGGCTAACTCTTGGAAAATGTCCCCATTTTTTTAAATATAAAAAATTTACCTCAAAATACAACAAAAACTACACCAAAACTATACATTTACAAAGGAAAATAAAGTTGAACTCTCACATGAATAAACCTGCTGCTTCTAAACGCTTTGATTTCAACAGGAAGGTTGTTTGTTTGCGAGCCAAAAAATAGATATTTCAAGATTTTGAGATTACATTTGAAATTTTCAAAAACAAATCAAGTTTTTCCCAATTTGAGCAAAAAAATCAATTTGAGCGATTTGACACCATTGGATAAGCATTGCTGGCATAAAGACTCGAGCTCAAAAAAAAAGTGAGAATCAAACTCACTGCACATCTTGCTGTCTTGCTAGTCTAGTATCTTACCCAGTGCATGATCTGAGTTGGTTTTTTGTCATAGTGTTTCTGCCATCCAGTAAACATAAAATCTTATTAGAAATGTTGATGCGGGTCGCATTTCCTTCTTAATAAGTAAGTGATCGTAAAAATATTTATTTGAAGTCGGTATGAATCGGAGATAATATAAGTCCGCCATGTTTGTACATTCTACAGATGATTTTGAACATTTTTTTCTTCAGCGCGGGCTTCAAGTGAGAAAACAGCCTTGTTCCTCTCATTACGATAAGCAGTGCAATCAGATGTATAAAAACTGTAGGTATGGTGCCGTCGAATAAATTGACCAATGAGAGAAGCAGTTAATGTTGTCGCCGGCAACTGTGTTCATGCGTTGAGAGCCAACACTTGTGCTCTCTTGCCCGGTTCCAAGATGTACGGATAAGATGTCGAATATCGTCCAATTTGTATAGTTCTTATCGCAATTTATAAGCTTGCAAAAAGCCAATCCGATCTGTTATAACTTGTAAGATATCTAAGTTATGGTCAAAACAAATTCGCTTGTTTTTTATTCTACCGGTCGGACTATTTGGTGATAATTATCAAAAAATGATCAAGCTTTAGCTAAACGTTCAATGAAGTAAGTCTCCAACAATATTTCAACCAAATATTCATGAAGCAAGTTAACTCATTAGCTTCCAAATCAGCTTACCAGATAAACAATACGTTGTTTGATAACAGAGATACGCGTGAAATAAAAATGCATGTATCAGAATAGTGATCCTTAACTTTTGGCCGATACACCATACTACGGAGTGATCTCAAAAAATTTGGACGATGACTTAAGTAGCTATCTTATATTTTTTAGTACATTGCAATTTTTTTTTGCACAAAATTAAACAAATGTGTTTGATAAGTATTTTTTTTAAAGTTGGTAACCACAGGTGGTAAATCCCGGTTTGCGGATTGTATTCCAAGGCACGGCGAGCTACTGCGTCCCCCCAGTTTGCTACTCTGGGTCCATGGGTACAATGGGAAGACTCCATGTATACCCCCTACTCCCTAAACTCCACATGGGGCCGCAGACCTGGTTCCTACCTCGAACTGTTTAGCACACTATACTTCAATAGTGAGAGGTCTATTCGCGCTAGTGCGCTCCAAGGCAATACTCAATAACGGGACCACTTTCAGCAAAACCTCTCATCCTTACGACTCGACGCCTGAACTCTCCTCTAACGACTTGAGAACCAACATCTCCTCGCAATGACTCTCCTCTAACGACTCGAGATCCTTACTTCTCCTCTGCACGATTCAAGGCCCGATCTCTCCTCTAAAGACTTGAGATCTGACCCCTCCTCTTGTTGATACAGAGCCTGGTCCCTCCTCTTACGACTCAAGATCCGACCGGCTATCGTAAAGACTCGGGGTTGACCACACAAACCTCTCCGCCTGGAGGTTTGAGGCCTGACCTCTTCTCTAACGACTAGCAGCCCGACCCCTTATCTCCAGGGTTCGAGGTTCGCCACCTTGCCTTACTTGTGCCAGATCGAGAGCTGCTTATCCTAGACTCGCGCCTGTCACGGCACAGGCGCGGAACTTAACGCAACGACTCGGATGATTCCCGACGAAGACGTCATCCGACTCCAACTCGAATGGCTCACCCGGCGTCGAGAGCCACTCTACCCGTGAGTATTCCCCGATCGTGGAATAACCCTTTCCCAACGATTTCCACTGCGAAGAAGGTGGAGTCTTATCCCCACAGCTTCTGTCGATGGAAACCGCCCAACTCGGATACTCCCCGAAGGTGAAGCATCCTACGCACGAACGCGGCGCACCCACGGCATCCGCTACGCAGAAGATGTTGACTTATCTTTGTAGCTTTAAACCGTGGGATCGGACGCACTCTACTCGACAGCCCCCCGTCGATGGGGTCAGTCTACTCCGACCGTTGTACGGTCTTCTTTATCCCCCTTGACTGGCAACCCTAGGATTTTTGGCCCGCGGATTTTTCTGCCCGTTGTGTGCCAGATCGAGAGCAGCTTGTCCTGGACTCGCGCCTGTCACGGCACACGTTTGGGACTTTGAACGCTACGACTCGGATGTTTCCCGACGGTGACGACATCCTGCTCCGACTCGAGAGGCTCGCCCGGCATCGAGAGCCTCTCTAACCGTGGGTATCCCCCGACAGTGGTGAACCCTCTTCCTTCGAGGTCCACTACGAGGAAGGTAAAGGCTTATCCCCGCAGTTTCCCCCTTAGGAAGCGGCACTACTCGGATACCCCCCGACATTGGAGTATCCTACACACGTTCGTGGCGCACCCCTGACCTGCGCTACGCAGAAGATGATGCATTATCTTTGTAGCTTCGATCAAGGGATCGGACGCACACTACTCAGATGCTTCCCGTCGATGGAGTCATCCTACACCGTTCGCGGACTGCCGTTGGTTCCAGCTCCTCTGCAGTCATGATCCGGGTGAACCCATCGCTGACCGCATGCCGCACACATCCTCTGTACAACGTTATCTGCTGTCGTGTCAGGCGGCAAATATGGAAGTACGTACCGCGCTGCAAACCTCGGACAGACAAACACCAAATGCTCGGGTTCCTCTACGTCCCCACAATCTGGGCAATATGGCGAAGCCACATGTCCAAAACGGTAGTGGTACTTCATGAAGCATCCTTGACCAGTCAGGAATTGCGCCATATAGAAGTCCACTTCATCGTGCTTTCTTCCGATCCAGCTCCCGATGTGCGGGATCAGACGATAGGTCCACCTTCCTCTCGTTGAGCTGTCCCACAGCTGCTGCCAGTTGGACATCGAGTCCTCATTGGCGAGATCTCGTACATTGGGCGTGTCTTTGTTGTCGTAGGAATAGACATCCTCCTCAAGCAAAACCGAGATGGGCATGACACCCGCTATCACACAGGTGGCTTCGGACGACATGGTCCGGTATCCGCTGATAACCCGCAGGTTCATCAGCCGCTGAACGCTGCTAAGTCGCTGCAGGTTACAGTTTCTTCCCAGGGCCTGCCTCCAGGCCGCTGCTCCGTACTGCAAGATTGATGTGGTCACACTTGCCAGGATCCTCCTTTTACTACTTCGGATGGCCGAGGAGTTCGGCATCATCCGTGTGAGTGCGGCCTGGGCCTTTGCCGCTCTCTTGCACACGTAGTCGACATGGCTCGTGAAGCCGAGCCTGTCATCTATCATCACCCTTAGGTACTTGATTGCGCGTTTGGACACGATATTGCCCGGTCCAACGGCAAAGGTACCTGTTTGGGGTGAGGTCAGGTTGGTGATTAGCACCATCTCGGTTTTGTGGTGGGCTAGACGCAGGCCTTGGAGTGCATCCAGCTTTCCACTGCCTGGATAGCTACCGTGGCCAGTAGCTCAACCTCCGCTGTTGAGGAGCCTCTCGCCAAGAGGACTACATCATCCGTATACATGATAAGTACGAAAAAAGGATTGTATGCTACTCGAATTTTGAAATTTGTCCCAACTTTAAACTAAATTTAAGTTATAAAAACTCAATATTAACAATTTGTCAAAAACATACAAAGAAAGTTTGGCTCACGATCTCTTGAATGGGATCAAAAGAATTCCAAAATGTCATAAAGGGTGATACGGTTAAAATTTGGTCAATATCAACTTGACGTATTTCTTTCAATTTTGCATTTAAAAAACCTGAACACCCCTCATTTTGAAGGTATGTGTGTAGAATGTTGCTCCTGTTTTGATTTTGGAATTCACTCTTCAGTTGTCAAAATGCCGTCCAAGGAAGAAGAGCAGCGTATCAAAATTTTGCTCGCGCATCGCGAAAATCCGAACTACTGACGAAGTTTGACTGCGTGATAATGGACGACGAAACCTACGTCAAAGCCGACTAAAAGAAGTTTCCGGGACAGGAGTTTTATACGGCAAAAGGAAGGGGAAAGGTAGCAGATAATTTCAAGCACATGAAACTGTCAAAGTTCGCAAAGAAATATCTGGTTTGGCAAGCCATCTGTACCTGTGCCTTGAAAAGCAGCATTTTCATAGCTTCCGGGACTGTCAACCAAGAAATTTACGTGAAAGAGTGTTTGTTTGTTCCGTACTGTTTTGGCCGGATTCGGCATCTTGCCATTACGGTAAAAAGGCCATGGTGTGGTACGCCGCCAACAACGTGCAGGTGGTTCCCAAGGACAAGAACCCTCCCAAAACGCCAGAGCTTCGTCCAATTGAAAAATTCTGGGCTCTTGTCAAGCGGAACCTAAAGAAGACCAAAAAACTGCTAAGGACGAGCAGCAGTTCAAGGCAATCTGGCTTTTTGCGGCGAAGAAGGTGGACAAGGTGGCTGTACAAAATCTGATGGCAGGGGTTAAGCATAAGGCCTGGCAATTCGGATTTGGAAAAGCGGAAGCCTAACTGAATATTTTTCCTGAATTTTATATAAATTAAACTTGAAAAAGAAATTTAATTTGATTTTTTTAAAATACGATTTCACCGATTTACACGCATTTTCCCTTGACCAAATTTTTAACGGAACACCCTTTAAGTTGGCTGAGATATGGCTGATCTTAATTTTCATGTTTTTTGGGGGGTGATTCCAAACTTTTGGCCAGCAGTGTATAGAAATCGGTTTTTCAATGAATTTGTGGTAACAAGTTGCAAAAAGTAGTTTTTTCTTCATGAGTCGTAAAAATACCCTTGTGAAAATCAAGTAATGGTACCTGCAGATAGCGAATATTGTTTTTCATTCTACCGACCGTGGCCTATTAGAGGATAGCGTTTAAGTCTTCTTAGCCAGAGGTCATGATCGACCTTTTTCACTTTTTGCGCTGGGAAAAACAAATTTTGTTATGAAACACAAACATTTAAGTACGTAGTTGCGAAAATATAGGTACTGTTTGCACCTCCGCACTAATTTTTTTTAATCTAACTTTGGATGCATAAAGGCCTGCCTTTCCTACCGAAAAAAGCAATGTCGAAAAGTAGTACTTTTCAAAACAGTGTCAAAAAATGTTACAGTGAAAAACTAAAATTTGATCAAAAACTAGAGTTTGAAGGTTTTTTTGCGGTATCACAAAAAAAATCGTGTTCGCAACTCGCTGCAAAACTCGATTTTTTAACACTCGTCGTTAATAAATGTACAACTCGTGCTGAAAAAATCCACTTTTTGCAACTTCTTGCATAAATAACTATTATGATAAATCAATTGATAAGAACTAGCATTGCTCATCAGAATTCAGCACGAAATCATACGTGTATTTTATTAATCTTTCATTTTTACGTAAAAAGGCTTGTTATCTGATCACTTTGTTATTAAATCAGATTCTAAATTGTAGGTTGCCAAAACGCGGCACTTTTTCAAATCTCAACTGATCCCAGCTTTAACGAGTTTCTAAAAACATTTGACGTAAATTACGTTTAATGTCCGAACACTTGCTAATTCGGTATCGATTTCATCCGGCTCAAGTTGCTGAAAAGTAACCATCTAACCATTCATTTAACACCACTTATAAATGGTCGCTTAGTCCCATGCATTGTAAAAAAAACACGCGCTTTTCAAATCTGCTGGCGCGCTTCCAAATGATGAATTATGTTTGCGTGTTAATTTCGGCAGCATTATTCTCATCCGTTTTTTTTTTTATATAAGTCTTCACATCCACACGGTTCATTCATACCTTTTCGGATCAGCAGTGTCGAACTTTCCCTCGTTTTGGGACCCCAACAAACCCTTCGAAGTTGCTCAACACGTGATAATGATGACCTTATTCGTTTGACACCTCACTTTTTATTCTGCGAAGTCGTTCGGTCTAAGTTATTATCCTGAAATCGTTTTTTCTTATATTTTTTTTCGCTTCACTCTACCTTTCAGAGCCAAAGATTTGAATCTTGCAAAGACGAAGCTCACGACGATGATGACGCCGCTTATCTTGGAAGGACGACTTTTGCGCCTTTTCGCGTGTCTGTCATTATCGGCTTGCGAATGCGAAAGGATGCATTCGTGCGGACGGATAGAAGTTTTGAGAGAGAAAAAAATATCGTCCTGCACTTTGAGACATGGCTTCGGTGGCCCATAAATCTAATGCTCATCCCGTATAATTTTCTGTCATCAGCCCTCATCTCCGGTGCTCATGAGCAACTTTGGGTGATCCCGAAAGCGATTCTTGCCATGGCGCAGGATTTCATTACGATATCTGAATATTGCGAACGATTGAGGCCATTGAAATGCAATGAGGGCATGAGCGTTGCTTCGAAGGATTACCTATCCATTGAAGTTTGGTGTTGAAGTTTATGTAATGTTCATGTTAAAAATCACAAAGTTTTGAAACTCTCCGAAAAATATTATTAAGAGTAACAAATCCAGCCGATAAAAGTTAAAATTCTAATTAAGTGTTTGTTTCTCAATCTAAGAGACAAATAAGGGTTAAATGAAAATGAACAAATGTCTTTAAAATAAAAACCAACTAACATTCTAATAAAAATATAAAAACCAAAATATGGAGGTGTGCAGATAATGTCCAAAACGGACTTTAAGACAATCTTCTTCGAAAAGTATCGTTCAAGCACAATATAAAATCAAAACTTTAATATGAAAGTCCACATTTTTTTAATTTTTTTTTAATTGAGTTATGATCATGAAAGATATGTTTTTATTAAAATTATCAACTAACATCAATAAAAAAAATGTTTAACAGACGCCAATGGATTCGGGAGAGAGTACCGCGTGGCAAGTGAAATCAATTGCAATCTCGATGCAGCTTCTTCTGGTCGTCCGAAATGGGCATGAAATTTGGAAACGAGTTCGCAAATTTGAAATGAAATAACTAGCGTCCCGTTTTCGGTTTGTATGATCATCGGCCAGAAAAAAAAAATCTTTCAAAGGATAACATACGCCCGGGAGCTCCGGGTAATAAACGGAAACATCGCCGACGACGCTTATAAACTGGAGTAATTGCTGTTCTGTGCGCCAGCAAAGGGTCATAAATGTTTCATTTCGACGGTAGCCAATTTTTTTTCTCGAAAGAGCTTCTTCATCCAAACAACTCATGATTTGAAACATTTTTCAATGTTCATTTTATTTCTTGGAATATCGTCACAAAGTATAGATACACAGGTACCAACATTCAGGGGTCATGATACTGTATAAAAGCTAATACAGGAAGCGCGATCCCAGTAGCTCTTCGAAGCATTTGCTTATGATGAACCTTACAAATATTTGACTCCCCTTTTAAGATCATTTAAGATTTTTTTTTCCGGGTTCTTAGCAGCCAAACAAAATCTAGGTTCAAGTTAGGGAAATGAACAAAAAAAAAACTTTTCTATCTTCCAGACAGCTCATCTGTTTGGATTTCTCGTAGAAAGACCTCAACGGAGGGGAAACGCACGAACCCTCTTTAGTGCAGCTTCCGTTTTCTTTCATCGCGTCGTCGCTTCGGCCGGTTTGCCATATGGAAGTTTGTTCAAACAGAACGAAGACTCTGAGGATGGAAGGGTTAAAAAAACACGTGCATCCTGAATTGATTTACCACGGTCAATGAAGGTTTTAATTGAGATGCATCGGACATGCGGAAGTGGTCATTGGTCAAGGGATGTTAGGTTTCGATTCGGTGTTTCGAAAGTTGATTGGAATTTTTTTCGATGCTGGAAAAATGCAGATTGAGTTAATTTGAACGCCATAAAAATTCTTTATCAACGCGTTTCCCAACGATTGGTTTGTTAGAAATGTGTTGTAAAATATTATGACATTTTGATATTTATGTATGAGCGATGCATTTGTGACTGCTGGTGTGTCCCATGTTTGCCAAAACTTTGCTTGAACGTATCAGCCGGGCACTCTATTTCCAAATTTTCAATCCGAAATTCGGTCAAATTTGGCCAAACTATTCAGCAAAAATAAGACTCAAATCACTTGATGCATTTTTTTATCGCTTCCAAAGAACCGAACATGATTTTTTTGATACTCAAACATTAAAAAAATAAAAAGACAAGAATGACAAAATAGACAAATTTGACAAAATTGGCAAAATTGACAAAATTGACAAAATTGACAAAATTGACAAAATTGACAAAATTGACAAAATTGACAAAATTGACAAAATTGACAAAATTGACAAAATTGACAAAATTGACAAAATTGACAAAATTGACAAAATTGACAAAATTGACAAAATTGACAAAATTAACAAAATTGGCAAAATTGACAAAATTGACAAAATTGACAAAATTGACAAAATTGACAAAATTGACAAAATTGACAAAATTGACAAAATTGACAAAATTGACAAAATTGACAAAATTGACAAAATTGACAAAATTGACAAAATTGACAAAATTGACAAAATTGACAAAATTGACAAAATTGACAAAATTGACAAAATTGACAAAATTGACAAAATTGACAAAATTGACAAAATTGACAAAATTGACAAAATTGACAAAATTGACAAAATTGACAAAATTGACAAAATTGACAAAATTGACAAAATTGACAAAATTGACAAAATTGACAAAATTGACAAAATTGACAAAATTGACAAAATTGACAAAACTGACAAAATTGACAAAATTGACAAAATTGACAAAATTGACAAAATTGACAAAATTGACAAAATGGACAAAATTGACAAAATTGACAAAATTGACAAAATTGACAAAATTGACAAAATTGACAAAATTGACAATATTGACAAAATTGACAAAATTGACAAAATTGACAAAATTGACAAAATTGACAAAATTGACAAAATTGACAAAATTGACAAAATTGACAAAATTGACAAAATTGACAAAATTGACAAAATTGAAAAAATTGACAAAATTGACAAAATTGACAAAATTGACAAAATTGACGAAATTGACAAAATTGACAAAATTGACAAAATTGACAAAATTGACAAAATTGACAAAATTGACAAAATTGACAAAATTGACAAAATTGACAAAATTGACAAAATTGACAAAATTGACAAAATTGACAAAATTGACAAAATTGACAAAATTGACAAAATTGACAAAATTGACAAAATTGACAAAATTGACAAAATTGACAAAATTGACAAAATTGACAAAATTGACAAAATTGACAAAATTGACAAAATTGACAAAATTGACAAAATTGACAAAATTGACAAAATTGACAAAATTGACAAAATTGACAAAATTGACAAAATTGACAAAATTGACAAAGTTGACAAAATTGATAAAATTGACAAAATTGACAAAATTGACAAAATTGACAAAATTGACAAAATTGACAAAATTGACAAAATTGACAAAATTGACAAAATTGACAAAATTGACAAAATTGACAAAATTGACAAAATTGACAAAATTGACAAAATTGACAAAATTGACAAAATTGACAAAATTGACAAAATTGACAAAATTGACAAAATTGACAAAATTGACAAAATTGACAAAATTGACAAAATTGACAAAATTGACAAAATTGACAAAATTGACAAAATTGACAAAATTGACAAAATTGACAAAATTGACAAAATTGACAAAATTGACAAAAATGACAAAAATGACAAAATTGACCAAATTGACCAAATTGACCTGATTGACAATGTTGAAAAAATTACCAAAAAAGGAAAGTATGTATTTACAAAAATGACAAAATGGACCAAAAAAGTTGAAACAGTTTGACAAATTGACAAAATTAATCCAACTTTGAAATTTTTGTATTTTTTTGTAATTTTTGAAATTTTTGTAATTTTTGTAATTTTCATAATTTTTGCAATTTTTGTAATTTTAGTAATTTTTGTAATTTTTGTAATTTTTGTAATTTTTGTAATTTTTGTAATTTTTGTAATTTTTGTAATTTTTGTAATTTTTGTAATTTTTGTAATTTTTGTAATTTTTGTAATTTTTGTAATTTTTGTAATATTTGTCTTATTTGTAATTTTTGTAATTTTTGTAATTTTTGTAATTTTTGTAATTTTTGTAATTTTTGTCATTTTTGTAATTTTTGTTATTTTTGTAATTTTTGCAATTTTTGTAATTTTTGTAATTTTTGTAATTTTTGTAATTTTTGTAATTTTTGTAATTTTTGTAGTTTTTGTAGTTTTTTTAATTTTTGTAATTTTTGTAATTTTTGTAATTTTTGTTATTTTCGTAATTTTTTAATTTTTGTTATTTTTTGTGATTTTTGTAATTTTTGTAATTTTTGTAATTTTTGTAATTTTTGTAATTTTTGTAATTTTTGTAATTTTTGTAATTTTTGTAATTTTTGTAATTTTTGTAATTTTTGTAATTTTTGTAATTTTTGTAATTTTTGTAATTTTTGTAATTTTTGTAATTTTTGTAATTTTAGTAATTTTTGTAATTTTTGTAATTTATGTAATTTTTGTAATTTTTTTAATTTTTGTAATTTTTGTAATTTTTTTAATTTTTTTAATTTTTGTAATTTTTGTAATTTTTGTAATTTTTGTAATTTTTGTAATTTTTGTAATTTTTGTAATTTTTGTAATTTTTGTAATTTTTGTAATTTTTGTAATTTTTGTAATTTTTGTAATTTTTGTAATTTTTGTAATTTTTGTAATTTTTGTAATTTTTGTAATTTTTGTAATTTTTGTAATTTTTGTAATTTTTGTAATTTTTGTAATTTTTGTAATTTTTGTAATTTTTGTAATTTTTGTAATTTTTGTAATTTTTGTAATTTTTGTAATTTTTGTAATTTTTGTAATTTTTGTAATTTTTGTATTTTTTGTAATTTTTGTAATTTTTTAAATTTCTGTAATTTTTGTAATTTTTGTAATTTTTGTAATTTTTGTAATTTTTGTAATTTTTGTAATTTTTGTAATTTTTGTAATTTTTGCAATTTTTGTAATTTTTGTAATTTTTGTAATTTTTGTAATTTTTGTAATTTTTGTAATTTTTGTAATTTTTGTAATTTTTGTAATTTTTGTAATTTTTGTAATTTTTGTAATTTTTGTAATTTTTGTAATTTTTGTAATTTTTGTAATTTTTGTAATTTTTGTAATTTTTGTTATTTTTAAATTTTTGTAATTTTTGTAATTTTTGTAATTTTTGTAATTTTTGTAATTTTTGTAATTTTTGTAATTTTTGTAATTTTTGTAATTTTTGTTATTTTTGTAATTTTTGTAATTTTTGTAATTTTTGTAATTTTTGTAATTTTTGTAATTTTTGTATTTTTTTGTCATTTTTGTCATTTATGTCATTTTTGTTTATTTTTCTTACTTTTGAAATTTTGTATCTGTTTTGTAATTTTCGTCAAATTGATCAACTTTGTATTTTTTGTTAAATTTTTCAAATTTGACAAAGTTGTTCATTTTTTAAAATTGGTTTATATTAGAAGTTTTGTCTTTTTCGCATTTTTGTTGATCTGTCCATTATGCCATTTTTGTGGTTTTTGACGGTTTAATCAATTTTTCAATTTGTTCAATTTTTATCCATTTTCAATTTAGTCATTTTTGTCAAATTTGTAATTTTTTTTCAATTGTATTGATTTTGTTTATATGGTTAAATCTCTAAAATTTTATAAAAAATTCATGAATTTTCCAGACTGAGAGGTTTTGAACATTTTGCAATTGAGATAATTATTCTTGAGCCTTAAAATTACCAAATAACACTCGTTGTGAGTTGCTTGAATTATATTCGACGTCTAGTTATTAGGAAAAAATATTAACAAAAAGTTGAAAATTTTCAATTCTAGCAGAACTTATTTCTAGCAGAACTTATTTTGAAATAATATCGAAATTGCTATTGAGTTTCAAAACCTAGTTTTTTTTCATACCATTGAAAACACGCCTGTTTTCTGTTAACTAAACTATTGGTCTTACAATCGCTATCCCAGCATGCGATGTGAAAACTAATTCCCCATGATTGACTCATTTAACTTCGGGGTTCTATCCCTTGGGCCTTGATGCAATCCAACTCGCTTTTTAATGAAACGGAGCTTCAGGCAAAAAGGATAGTTAATGGATTCAAAAGCAGTCATTCTAAATTGGTTGATAAATTTATCTATTCACAACCACCCTGTCGAAATTTGGCGTTCAAAATTTGCCCAAAATCTTATTTTCGAAAATAGCCATTTACTTATTGCGGTCATATGTATTTTCCATAATGTGTTGACGCCTAAGTAAGTAAACAAGCTACGAATTCCAAATGTTAGAATGCAAAATCTGAAGTTTCTATTGAACTTTAGAACTAAAAGAAATGTTCTGTATTTCTAAAGATTCGTAACATAAAAATTTTGTGCCTTGATACACTTACTATTTGGTCGGGAAGATAAAGTGGTTTTTTTGATATGTTTTTTTTTTTCAAGAAAATGTATTCTGCTCATTGAAAGAAGAGTTTTTTCTAATGGAATCATAAAAAAAGAGCTAATTAGTTAAAAACCGTTCATCAGGGGAAAAATGCATGAACAGATTATTCATTATTCAGATGAAAATATTGGAAACTGTTATACCCTAAAGAAATTGAAAATTCTTATCAACTAAACTCACAACAATTCTACAATTATTTAGATTTGTAAACTTCTCAATCATCGCATAAAACATCAAATAATATCATTAAATAGAAATATGGATTTAATTTCTTTTTTATCACACTTCCATAATCACGTCTTTATACTTTCAACTCAAATTTGTCAAATGAATAAACATATGTCAGAATTTCAAAAAAAGCAAACGAGACCATAAATATATGTATGTCTAGAACGCCAACTATTCTTGTTGAAAATAACAAATGATTGTCGAAAAAACTTGATCACAGAAGGGTTATTTGAAAAACTATTTGAATCAACCTGGTTAACCTATAAGCGATAACAAAAAAAAGCTGAAAAAACTCCCACATCACAGTAACAACTAAGCTTGAATTTGAAAACTAAACTAAGAGTTTTGTTTTCCACGAAAATCTACATCAAAATTGTCAAAACTAGTTATATTATCTTAATTCCTCTGCCCATCGCAATACGAAGCAGTAGAAAAAGTTCACGGAGGTTGCCACCCTTCTTGGTTTCTTCAAGGAGCCAACCCTTACGAACCACCCTGTCTCACTTTGGCATCAGGTCGCGTAAAAATGATAACGATATGCCATCAGAAATCTATCACCTGCCCCTCATTGTACGAATGTGGAGCTCTCGATCATTGGCCCGCTCGCTAGAGGGGAGGCGAATTTTCACCTGCCGCCACACGGGTTTTACGCACTTACACCAAACATTGACGAGTTTGGGGATGGACGATCCAAAACAAGAGGGCACGTGGTGACGGAAAAGCAAAGGACGAAACGGAGTAATATTTAAAACAGTTATAACCTTAACAGCTACAGACGGCCAAAGTTTGGTGCCGCGAAAAATAAAACAAAAACAAAACCCGAAGCAAAGCAAACATCAAATTGATCCCTCATCGGGCGAGACAGAACTCTTGCAAGGAGCTCATGGAGCTTTGTGATAATGAAACAGACCATCGTTGTAGGTTAGTGAGTGGAAGAGGCCTGCGTGATGTGGATAGCATAGGTAATCCGCCAAATCGAAGGGTGAGTTTGGGAACCTCATTCAGCGACAGGGCTGCTGAAGCCAGCTGCCGCGGACCGTGCGCGAGTATAACAAATTAACTGGAAAATAGTAGGGTCGTTTCACGGCTTTGGCACGTGGAGATCAATGAAAACCTCCAGTTTGCGGTGATGAACACGTAAATGTGTAATTAATTCCGAACTGCTACCACTCAGGCTACTGCTGCGGGTGACATTTCACAGCGCTCTGCGGGTGATCAGTTGTCATTTGTTGGAAAACTAGACTAAGTCATGGTGAATTTTTAAATGGGAATATTTTAAACTGATACACATTAAAATTTGGTTCACTGGCATGTTTAGACAAAACAAGTTATTTTAATCTATATATATAAAAAGTAATTCCCGATTGTTTGTTTGTTTGATTGTTAGTTTGTCTTCAATAGGCTCAGTCGCCTTAAGAGCTAGAGAGCTGAAATTTGGCATGGGTGCTCATTAGGACCAGGAATGATGAAAAATGTTTTTGGATTTTCAGGTGACCCCTTTTGAAGGGGGTCGTCCATACAACACAAATGTTGTTTTAGCGATATTGACGTTATTATATATAGGATTGAGATGGAAATTTGTACATGAGTTTTTTTTGGTTTTGATTATAGTCGTTTTAGGGGAAAAGTTCATATAACGCCCCATGTGACTAATACGCGCCACTCTTGTTTTGAAGAATCTGAAACATTTAAAGCCTGCAAAATAGTACCAATTTGTTTTAAATGCTGTGATTGGTCATGGCAAGTATAAATTTTTCCTTAAAATGCCCCTGTGTCGTGATAATTTTATAATTTCGGTTTTTCTTCATTTCGATCTAAATTTTAAAACACTTTTAATAAGGTGTCACCAAGCAGAGAAAAACGAATAAGACAATATTTTCAGACACATCGATAGAGGAGAATCTAAATTATGATTTTATGCTAAAATATCATACTGAACTCGCTAAGGTATGCTTTTCATGGGTATGTTCTATCACGGCCCATCCGCTCGTTATAACGCGCCAATCGTAGTAGGCTGAAAATAGCATTATTTTCCAAAAAGGCCAATTTTTATTGAAAATGAACGAATAGTCTGAAAGCATATTTTAAGCGTTAATTCAGCCCAAAAAATCTATTTTTCATTTTTTGTTAAATTTCTATTAGTCCATTTTGATTTTCTTTTCAGTCACAGTGTCTGTAAGTATTGGTGTGTTTTCGGTCTTCGGCTGCTCTCGGGTGTGTTCGGCTGCTAGGCGCGTATTGAATACACAGCGGCGCGTATTCGCAACACAGTTTTGTTCTGTGGCTTTGAATATAGTTTTTAAAAATCAAATTTTTGAAGAAACTATAGCAGTTTGAGTAATGAAAAATCAAAGGCATTTGTAGAAAACACTTTTCTTCAACGATTACACCCATTTTTAACATAATTTGCACGTGGAATACACAGAAAATCAGCGATTCGCTTAGGTGGCGCATAATAGGGCATGTTCCCCTACCATCATTATGGCATTCGCGACTTTATCAACGTTGCAGTTGGCGGATCGTTATTGAAAAACTTATCCGGTACAACTGTGTTCGATGTTTGCTGCTAGGCTCGAACTCGCGGACATCGGCTCAGGAGGAAACAGACTTGCCAACTGAGCTATATCACAAGCCAGTTGTACATGAGTGTTTTGAGGGATGGGCATTGGATTTCAGGTATCAGATTTTGTGTAAGGGGCCGGTAAAAGGGGTCGTCTATACAACACAGATACTGTTTTAGTGATATTGACGATTTTATACATAGGATTGAGATGAAAGTTTCAACATGAGTATTTTTAGAGATAAACATTTGATTTCAGGTATTAGAATTTGATAAAGGGTCGGCAAAAGGGATCGTTCATATGACCTAATCACTGTTTTAGCGATATTGCCGTTATTATACACTGGATTGAGATGGAAATTGCACACGAGAGTTTTTAGAAACAAACAATTGATTCCAATTATCCAATTTTGGGCCAGGGCTCGGAAAAAGGGGCCGTCCATATTACCTATTTACTGTAATTGCAATATTGACGTTATCATGCAATGGATAAGGATGAAAATTGGCACAGGAAAGTTTTCAGGGACGGATAATCGATTTCCGGTATCAAATTCGGTGTGAGGGGTCTGCCAAAGGGGTCGTCCATATTACCTCATCAATGTTAATTTTTTTTTTTGCAGCAGCATTGACGTTATTATACACCGAATTTAGATGAAGAATTGGCACACGGGAGTTTTTAGAAACAATCAATTGATTCAAATTATACAACTTCGGGGCAGGGTCGTCCATATTATCTGTACACTGTTTTTGCGATAATGACGTAATAATAAATGGGATTAAGATGAAAATTTGCTCACGGAAGTTTTCAGGGACGGATAATAGATTGAGGGTATCAGATGTTGTGTAAGGGGTCGGCAAAAGGGGTCGTCCATATTAAATGTTCACTGCTTTTGTGATACTGACGTTATTGGTCATTACATTTTAATGAAAATTAACGCATGTGCGTTTTAAAATACGGGCAGCCTTATTCAGGTATCAAATTTTGTACATCGAGTCGGTCAAAGAGGTCGTTTATATTACCTTTTCACTGATTTTAAGAGACGGGTAATTAAATGGATGTAAAATAAGTACAAGGTTTTTTTGAGGTAAGACGAATCGATCCGTATTGTGGAATTATAAGTTAGAAGTCAATGAATAGGGCCGATGAGAAGAATTTGTTCACAGTTATTCATTGAGAATTGTGGGTATACAATTTCGGATAGTCGTGTAACGAAAAAGCGTCATTCTCATGAAAAGGAATCAGTTTTTGTGGAAACTAAATGGAAAACGTACGTGATTGGGATGGTTTTCTATCTTTTAAATAAGAATTCTCTTACTGAAAAGTTATTGTTTATTCAGTGTAAGGAATATCATACTTTGTTTGAAAAACATAATCTTATTTTATCACATTTTTATAATTGCTTGCGAAACGAAGTTCGTACGGGATCAGCTAGTATACAGAATGAACCCTTAAATATTCAAAACGGGGGGCTCCCATACAAAGTTAAATGGAAAAAAGACCTAACAAATAAAATTTTCATGAAATGTAATCGAAAATGATTCCCATGCCGATTTCGCATGCAAAATTAACGTTTTAACAATTGTTTTGCGATTTTGATTAAATTTGGTACACGGCCATGTTCTGTCGCTAAAAGTTGATTTATTGTGATGAAGTTGAAAGCGGGAGGATGTCCAATACAAATTTTTACATTTAAAAATGGAAGCGTTTTCTTTGTTTCACTTTAAACTAGTGATCATGATAACGTGAATTTTGTTAATTTTTGGGAAAAATATAGTTTGCATAACAGTGTGAAGAAAATCCTCCAACTTAGAGCAAATTCACTAGTGTTGGGAAAAAGTGGTAGCAATTTTGTCACTTTTAGCACATTTTGAAAATTTTGCCATACAAAAACATTTTCAAGATCTGTGGCCTTCAAGTTTTCTAAAAAAAAAGGTGTTGTAGTTTCGCATGCTGTGATGCAAAAATAGCAATATTTCTATCACATACGGCTGAAATAGAAACAGTGCTGTAAAAAATGCAACGCCCAAAGATCTTGAAAACATTTTCGCATGGTAAAATTTTCAAAATGTCCAAATTTCTCCCACTTTTTCCCAACACCAGTGAACTTGCTCTTAGGAGGCAGTGAAGAAGCAACAGAACTATTTTGAAATATGATACAACTCGAACAATTTAAAATCGATTTTTTTTAATGTTATTCACAATCTCGATGTGATAAAAGCCGTTCATATATTAATCCAAACGACTCCTCTCGCTTTTAAAACTGGAGGCTCCCATACACTTTACATAAAAAAAAAACTACAGAACTGAGGATTTTTTTATTATCTGACAAGTTTGCGCGTTTCAGACCTTCCTCAAAACGGAAAATTTGATCCATTTTTACGAAATTTCACAGGAATCAAATCCCTTTGATGACAAACGCTTTAAAAAGCGACAAGTCATCTGATTTTGGTTTTTTCATTAAAAAATCAATGGAATATTCGTTTGGAAGAGTAGTTGAAAACGTCAGTATTCGGTAATCGGTACATCTCAAATAATTTATCTACAAAGTTTCCGGACAAGTCCGAATAAAGCCGGAAAATTTGGCAAGCTTAATTCACATTATTTGATTAGATCTTAAATTTCATTTGATTTGGTTTGATTTAATCTTAAATTTGATTAGAGATTAGAATAATTATTTTTTTAACTGGTACCTAGGTACTAATTTTTTTTTTGTTTTATTTATTCACTAGCTCACCTGGTGTGCCTTGCTACACCTTCTTTGAATAAAAAAATTGTGTGAAAATAAATTCATTATAAATAAATTTTAGATAACTTTTACATATTTATTTTTTTAAACTTTTTGTAATGAGAGATTTCACATAAATTTATTCTTGGAATGAATTGATATTAAGAGCTCGTTTTTATTTGCCTTATTCCCCGGCAGTGTGAGGAGGGTCCACGAACTGCCATATCAACATTTTTCGTTACCAAATAACATCACATTTCACATGTGGCTCTATTTATTTGTTGGATAAGTTTTTGAGCTGTACATACATTTCTTCTTTCCGTTCCTCCTCTGAAAGAAGAAGAGGTCTTGAATTTTTTGAAAACCTCTCATGTAAAATATGATTTCTATTGCTTGAAAAGTTTTAAAAATTATGCCATAAAATCTCCCCCATTTCCGACTTTGTACTGAATGAAATAGAGATGAACCGAATATTCGGCGCCAAATACTGCCCAAAAACCGTTAGGCTGAATATTCTGCTCACCGAAAAGTTGAGCTACTATTCAGCCGAATAGGTCGAAGAAGCCGAATATTTATTTTTGAAACATGAATAATATCATAATTGTCAAATTTTTCAATTGGTTTTGGATAATTTATAAAATATCCAAGAGTAATGTTGAAAAACCTATACACAATCATCCGTGTATTTTTCTCTGTAGATAGCTTTATACTTTGATTATCTTTTATTCTAGATTTTGTTGATATATTCAAGTTTACCAATAAATGCAATAGAGAATTCGAGATAAGTCAAATCTGACTGAGTTGCTCAGATATTGTTCAAAACTCCTCGGATTTCTGAAGGATTTATTAAAAATATCAAATATGAATGAAATAAAAAACTCACATTTTTTTGGAAAATCTTCTGATTTTGGAAAAAAAAACTCAAAATGAAAAATAAATTTTTCTTTAATACTTCAAGTTAATTTCTGTCATTTTTTCTTCTTTCTTGTTTGTTTTTGGCCAAAATTTGCCTTTTTTTAGAAATATTTCTTAAAATCATCTTGAATTGCCCGACCGTGTGGTATTTTTTTTTTCAAGGGAGTTCAACTTCCAGGGTCATTCTTTCCTAAAAACCGTGGTAGAAAGTATGGTATGATTAAGGTTAAAGATCATCGTTGTTTTAACAATTATTATGAAGATATCTTGCTCAAATTCGAATTTCATCTAATACGATACCAAATAAGCGATTTCGATTGCTTTGTACCTGATTCTACTTGTGTTGTCCCAGATTTTACAGGAACCCATTCTTTTTAATCATGAACGTCCTAGAAGCGATAAGTCATCTGATGTGCTTTCAGTTTTTGGCGTCATTTTGAAAATCAGAGCGACCTCTTCTTGATAAAGATCTTGTACATCATTAATATCATATGGTTGAAAATAATCGATCAAAAACATGAGAAGCATAAATATGGAAAATTTATAAGGAAATTAAAATAATCTTTTTAGTTTTTTTTTTCATTTAAAAGTCAATAGAATATCCGACCGAATATTCGGTCGAATATTTGTTGGCCGAATAGTTGAAAAGGTCAATATTCGGAATTCGGCCGTCCTGTTCGCTACGTCTCTAGTATGTAATCACTCCTTTGAAAAAATAGAAATATTATTCGTACTTGAATACTTTTCCTTTCAAATTTGGTTTCGTTTGTTGGATAAGTTCTCAAGTTAAACAAAAAGTGTGTGAAACTCCTTTTCCCCTCTCGTATCCCCCACTGGAAGGTGAAAAGGGTTTTTTCAACAACCATACGATCTTTTCTCTTACCTTTATGTTCTCCGCTGTAAAATTTGGTTAAATTTATTCGAAGAGCTCTTGAATTTATAAAATGTATGACATATGGCATCTCTTTTCTCTTTCCTATTCTGTGAGGGAAACAAAATAATCTTAGATATATTTCTTGTATTTGAATACTTTTTCTAATTTGTTACCATCTGCTCGATTAGCTCTCGAGTTATATAAAAAATGTATGGGAGCTATCGAGTCAGTGAAAGGGGAAAGAAAGCCTTAAACTATCATTGTAAATTATACTCAAATGCCCTCTGCTATTAAACTTGAATTATAAGTTCCAGAGTTATCCAAAAGTTTTGTATGGAACCTCCCTCCTCCTTCCTCTCTTCCCGTTGAAGAGAGGGAGGGATCTCGAGACATAAAAAACATGTCTCGTAAAGTCTGCTTCATTTAATATTGGAACAAATTCTTTTGCTCATTGTGGCGCTCCTAGTGGACGGATTTGGAAACTTTTTTCACCCACGTGTCGGGAAATTCATTACCTTTCACCATGTATTTATGTCATAACACCAAACGATAGCATTTTGTAACCAACCGCCATGGAAGCCGAACGGAGAGATCAAATTGTGCACAGTTTTCTTGAAAATCCATTGTTGTCGGCATCGAAGCTAGCTAAACAGCTTAAAATGCCCAGAAATACCGTATGGCGTGTTATCAAGCAGTACAAGGAAACATTAACGACGGTTCGGAAGCCGCATTCGAAGCGTCGGAGTGGAACTGTCGGCCGGAAACTGCGTGGGAAAGTCATCAAGGCCGTCAAGAGGAATCCCAATATTTCAGACCGCGATTTGGCCAATAAGTTCCAGGCCGCTCACAATACGGTGCGACGAATTCGTCTCCGGGAAGGAATGAGGTCATTCCGAGCCAGCAAACAGCCAAATCGGACGCTGAAGCAGAACAATGTGGCCAAAATCCGTGCTCGAAAGCTGTACGACCAAGTGCTGACCAAGTTCGACGGATGTAAAGTCTGCTTCATTTAATATTGGAACACAAACAATTGCGTGTAGTTCAGTCATTTATTAACGAATTCATAATTTGTTTTTCATACAAATGTAGCATTTTCTTTACTCTTTCATAAAAAAAATTAAAAAAATTATTCATTGCTGTTTCGAAGAAATTCTCGTACTCGTACTCGTAAGAAAACTGTGCACAATTTGATCTCTCCGTTCGGCTTCCATGGCGGTTGTTTACAAAATGCTATCGTTTGGTGTTATGACATAAATACATGGTGAAAGGTAATGAATTTCCCGACACGTGGGTGAAAAAAGTTTCCAAATCCGTCCACTAGGAGCGCCACAATGAGCAAAAGAATTTGTTCCAATATTAAATGAAGCAGACTTTACTCAAATATACTTCTATGATAATTTTTTTTGTTCGATTAGTTCTCGAGTAATGCATAAAACTAAATGAGAGACTCCCTCCCTCCTGTAAAATTTGGATTCATTTGCTTGATAAGTTTTTTGCCTCGACCGTGGCCTAGGGGATAGCGTTAAAATCTAAGCCATAGGTTATGAGATTGAGTCTCGGTCACGGCATACATAGTACTCTTTCTGTGGGCTGGTGGTGTTAGCATTAAAGCAAATTAAAGCATGGATCATCCAAAATCTGGAAGCACTGTTTATTAAACCTAGTTGTCGGATATGGAATTTTTTTACGGTACTTTGTTTGGAAATGTTTCCTATATCAGTGCTGAAAATTTCATGACGATTCGTTAATCTGATTTTGGGAGGCTTCCTTACCAAAAATTTTACAAAGCCACTGGTCGGGGTGATGTCCCCATCAAGTTCAAATTCGTTTTTGCCAATAACTTTGCTGAAAAGTGTTTGATCTGGTAAGATGTTTGGAGCTGCGGACGAAAAACCCCGTTTTTTTGTGAAAACAAGACCATGGACTCCGAAATGTACAAGGAGGAGTGCCTGAAAAATGTTTTTTCCGTACATTAGATCTCACAAAGGACCAGTAAAGTGTTCGCTAGATTTGGCTAGCTGCCACTACAGCGAAGAAGTACTACAGTGGTATCGAGACAACGGGGTGGATTTTGTCGAAAAGGACATCAACCCACCCAACTGCCCTCAATTCCGCCCTATCGAAAAATATTAGGCCAAGCAGAAGATGAAGAAGAATGGTAGAACGACTCGGGATGCAACAGAGATGAAGAGATGGTGATTCAAAATGGCCGCTGAGGTCAGCGAACAGGATGTCCAAACTATGATGAGTGGTAATCGCCGAAAAGTTCGAGATCTCATCAAAACCACATCGGGATATTTTTTTTATTATTTTTCCTTTAAAGTGCAATAAAAGACCTACATTTTGAGTAGGGGTGCCATTTCATGGTAATATTTCGTTCAAATGAAATTTTTTTTATCTAATCAGTATTAAGTTTTTCTATTTTCACTGAAAGATTATGATAAGAGCTTAGATTTAGGTTTCAAAGATAAAAATCTTAAATTTTATCCGGATAACTTATTTTTTCTTAAAACATGCCTGATATGGGCATTCGGAAACCGCCTCTTATTTCGATATCAGATCATTTATAACTTTGCTAAAAATATCTTTTGAAATTCATGTTTGTGCCATTCGTATTACGCTAGAGGCACTATCAATCGCTAGGGTAGAGTGTAGTTATGTAAGGAAACTGAAACAAGCGTTTTCAACAGGTTATGATCCCAGATACGTCTGCAAGTGGAAAAAGAGTTAGATCGAGAGGGGTAACCAAGGAACTTTGAGTTAGCTAGTGTTGTAACTACCAGCGAAGAGGAGTCCAACGACCAGAGGAGCCATACCCGGCAGAAGGGGACCAACCAATGCAGAATTATTAGCACAGAGGATCGTCAAAGTTTAGTTCCAGGAGGGTTACTTTCGATGCCGTTACGAGCTATGCTGCGGTTGGCGTCGTGGGCCAGAAGGAGGTCTCCCGTGATTCAAAATCAGGATTGGTCAGTGCAGAAATTGAATGGTCCAGCTGGTGAATTAGCAAGGAGCGGAGCCTGGATGCAACTTATCATAGAAACGGTTACTCTCATAGTGTGGTGTTAGGCTGCAGTCAGCATGCGTAAACTCACTCTCAACTGCTGGAAGGGCATTCTGGCTCTTTGGAGAAGGTTGTTTGGGTGACGGTCGGTTGCCAGCCTCACCTCATTGCCGACTCCAGAGCCAAGCTGGATGACGTCTACTATCGAGGATCAAGTTTAGGAGAAACAGTTCAGATTCCATCTTGCGATATTCAGCTACGCTGTGGTTAGCACTTAGCTGCTTTCCGATGGCTGGTAGAAGTTGTTGGTGTTGTGGAAAAGCTTGGCAGTCGCCGATTCTAGTCAATATTCTCAATCTGTGAATTGAGGAGATGTGTTGAAACATACGATTGGGCAATTAGCGTATTGACAATTGCTGGTGGAACCAGCTATCGCTAGTGTAGATTGTTGCTTTGTAACCACTTGCTGATATTCCCCCACTGGAACCTGCATTGACTTACTCCAGGAAGAGTAAGCCAGAGCAGCGCTTGGGTAGAACTGCTTGTTAAGAGGGCTACTCTCGTGCTGTGAATAAGCACAGCTGTTAGCACGCATGGCTGAAATGATCAATTTCTGGTTCTTTGGAAGAAGCTGAACATCGGGAGGGTTATTCTCATGGTGAAGTGCTTTGCAGCAGTTAGAAAAGGTTAGCTCGCTCTCAACTGCTGGAAGGGTATTTTGCCATGTTGGGGGAGGTTGTTTAGGCAACTGTTAGTTGTCACCAACTCCGACCTCACCTTGTTGCTCATTCCAGAACAAAGCTGGACGCCCTCTGTCGGGGATCGAAAAGAAGAAAAATCTTGCTGAAAGAGTTCATTATACGATATTCAGCTACGCTGTGGTTAGCATGTGTCTGCTGATTTCCGAAGGCTGGAAGAAGTTACTGGTGCTTCGAGAACAGACCAACATTTCCAATTAACGATTTGAGGGAAGGAGTGGAAACTCATGTTTGTGCAATTCGTATATTGGCGATCGCTTGTGGCACTAACAATCGCTAGGGTAGAGTGTAGTGATGTAAGGGGTGTACTTACTGAGATAGCAAATTAACGATAATTCAATTCCACCACTGAAACCAGCGTTTTCAACAATTTCAGTTTGTTTTATTTCTGATTTGCATCTGAATCAGAAAGAAAAACCACACAAATTTATGTTTAGACATTCTGTACACATGATCTTTCAAGTTCAATACATTACATCAAAATGATGCAAAACCTAGTTTTTCAGTTTTTTGACTTTTTATTTCTTTTTAATTTGTTCATGGTATGTGTTCAAAGCATGTTTCCCTCAAACTGTATTGATTAGATATGATGATTTATCAGTCATATCGACAATCGGCTGTATGTGCATATTACCTGCTATGCGGTGTCAGTGGTCACACTCGATGCTTGATATAGCTGTTTTTAGGTCATATAATACTGTTTTATTTTCACATTCAAAACATATTAATCATGATTCCAATATACTGAAGAACTGAGATTTTTTAGAGACCTAGTATGTTCTATAAAAATGATAATAAAATTAAGGAGAATATACTAAAATTTGAATAAAGAAAATCGGTTTACTGAGAAGTGAGATACATCGAAGCAAAACTTATATGTGTGTGCAGACCTGTCCGGAGCTCCGTAGCTCGGGAACAACGCCTTGAATCACCGGATCACGAACTACTGGGGGAATGCACACACCACTTAACTCGCTCGCTAGATCGCCGACTGACTGACTGACTGCGCAGCGTACACGCTCATGAGGGATGACCAAGGGTTGGTTTAATCCATTCACACATCCCCCTCCTATCCCAAACAAAATAATAATAATAGATTTACAAAAGCGAATTTTTCAAGAAAAAAGAACCAGGGAAACGCCATAATACACACAGTTTGCGTTTTCTATACAGAAATAGGCTGAGTAGCTAAGAGGAGCAATGATTAGCACAATATTAATCAATTTTGAATTTTGAACATGTTCGATTTTGTTCTCGAAAAATGTCTAATGAACTTCTAACATGAATTCTATCAATAAGCTGATGTAAAGTTCTATGAACTTACGAGGCCAATTAACTAATGCAAAGCATAAATAATATACAAATGATGAACTTCTGTTATTTCAGAAAACATCTGGTATGCCCCACGCTGACCAGCTCTTAACTCAAGGTGCAGTCTCTTACATTCATTGATTAACCCTCCAGACAAGCTATCTCCACCAGTTCAAAATATCAGTATGAATTGTAAACAAATCAAATAATCAGATTATCTCGTATTTTTCTTCCCAATAACATTGTGCCAGAACTAAATTTTTTCTCGATAGTCTTGACTCATCAGTGACTGAAATTTGATCCAAAATGCACAACATGTTTCTTCTCTTCTAAGTTCTAAGTTGACCCCTCAAGCTGTCCTCTCAACCAGAACTGTAAACAATTCATCTGAACAGTTCTCTCGAAATGCTTCATAGATGGTTCTTTCATCAAGCTGTTATTTCAATCAGCTTGATTTGAAATTTGATTATGTGTTTAGGCTATTCTCTCAACTCGTCATTTAATTCCAAGCTTTCCTGCAACTCGCTTGGAATTCATATCAGTACCCTCGAGCTTTCCTCCCAACTCACCTTTGAATTTCAAGTTGTCCTTTCAACTAGCTTGAAATTCTCATCGATACTTTAAGGCTGACCTCTCAACTGTTCTTTGAAATCCAAGCTGCCTTATCAACTCGCATGAATTTTGATCGATATGTTCAGCCTGTCCTCTCAACTCGCCTATGTATTTTAAGCTGTCCTCACAACTTGCTAGAATTTTGATCGATATTTTCAGGCTGTCCTCTCAACTCGCCTTTGAATTCCAAGCTGTCCTCTCAACTCGCTTGAATTCTTATCGATATGTTCAGGCTGTCCTCTCAACTCGCCTTTGTATTCAAAGCTGTCCTATCAACTCGCTTGAATTTTGATAAATATTTTCAGGCTGTCCTCTCAACTCGCCTTTGAATTCCAAGCTGTCCTCTCAACTCGCTTGAATTCTTATCGATATGTTCAGGCTGTCCTCTCAACTCGCCTTTGTATTCAAAGCTGTCCTCTCAACTCGCTTGAATTTTGATCGATATTTTCAGGCTGTCCTCTCAACTCGCCTTTGAATTCCAAGCTGTCCTCTCAACTCGCTTGAATTCTTATCGATATGTTCAGGCTGTCCTCTCAACTCGCCTTTCAATTTCAAGCTGTCCTCTCAACTCGCTTGAAATTGTGAACCACATGATCAAGCTGTCCTTTCAATTCGCTTTATATATCATGTTCACAATCACAATTTTGGCAATATTTCATAATCTGCTCATTCGTAAAATCACTTATTTCCCACATTCGAAATAACGGTTTCTTTTTTTCCATTTGACTGAAATAGAAACCAACGGTGTAGGTTTTTTCCTGCTACAAATGCTTCTACCCAATGGGTATTTATTTTACTCAGTATGTTTAACAATGGGTAACTTGTAATCCGTTTGATTTTAAAGCGAGTTTGACTATCATTATTTCTACGTGAATCTTAGAACACGTGTTTTTCTTTTCGGTCCGCTTTTCGTTTCTCCAACCTCGACTTTCACGAACCGCTCCAGCAAGTCAAAGAGAAACACCTGCCACGGTCGCCAATGTGCAGACCTGTCCGGAGCTCCGTAGCTCGGGAACAACGCCTTGAATCACCGGATCACGAACTACTGGGGGAATGCACACACCACTTAACTCGCTCGCTAGATCGCCGACTGACTGACTGACTGCGCAGCGTACACGCTCATGAGGGATGACCAAGGGTTGGTTTAATCCATTCACACAATGTGGATACAGGGAAAATCCTGGCTAGCGGTTAAAATGTTCGTCGGACACCCACATATTCATACATCGTCGGATGGATCTATATTCTATTTCAAAAGTCAAAAAACTCTTCAATACTGGAAATCTGTCCGAAACTTTAAGCAACTGAAAAATACAATTGTTTTTTTGGGACGTCTATCTTTAGGAACCAACTACAGATAACCTGCTAAAAAATATTTCCAAATTTTGGTGAGTAGAAATAAAATTAGTCGAGCACATTTGTTAATTTTTTTTCTCCAAAAACTTCTTCGTTCAGTAGTCTAAACGTATCAGTCAGTACAGTTTATTAAATAAAACATCCATTTTATAACACTCATGAGCAAACTCATGATGACAATCGTTCTTGGCTACTTAATTTTGTCACCGACTGTATGTACTACAAAAAAAAATTTCTTTTTCACATAACGGTTCTCGAGTTGCGTAACACCGGTTAAGGACTTCTGTGCACTTTTTCTACTGTGCGATTTCATGTAGCCGAACCTGTTCCTTGTCTTGCGTGATCCTGCCGTGGATGTATTAAATAATCCAATGGCATGAAACACCATTGGCAGAAATATTTGTAAGATGACATTAAAAACAGCATTATCACCTCATCAATATCTCATCAGCGGGCAGAGATCAGCGCCATCGATATCGGAAACATGATATATTTTCAATTTGGCAATTTTTTTCCGCTGTAACCGTCTGAATGACAACTCCGTTTTCGTGGGTAAATATTTATAAGAAGAGGAAAGGAAAAAAACGTTCCAAGGGATTCTGCAGCAGATTTCTTACCGGGCCCGAATCTCTGCGGGTTCATTGATATGCATAGCCGATAATGGGGCAGAGAATTAGTCCTTTACTTCAGTTTGGGCTGTCCTTCCTTCGGGCTGCAGATTTCGGATCTGATATTTTGGCTTATCTCGATTATTCAATCGGCTGGGTTTCATCTGGAAGAGATTCTCTTGTTCGTACAAACTACCTTGGCCTCGATCCTGTTCGATGCCAAAGATGTTCGTTCTTCTTTGAATTAAAATCCTTTCAGTCAACGATTGTGGTTGACCAAGGATGAGAATTCTGCGTAGTTCGTCTCCCAAGAATGAAGATGTGATCATTGAGTGTGCGATAATCGATTAAATTGGACAGAAACCTGATGTTTGTTGGCAAACAACTGTCAATGGTGGTGTTCTTGATGTGGGTCAGGATTAATTCAAATTTAAATTTCAAAACAGTTGCGTATGAAAACCGAAGCCGGGATCTGAAAATAAATTTTCATCGCTCTAGATAAATAAAATTATTTCAGACAGATGTTCTATGTCGGATCACGATTACACGACCTTTCTGCAAAACCGAATGTTCAAAGGATTTCCCAATACGCACCAGTTGGTAAAAATGTTTCGCCTTTATTCTGAAATAACCATCAACTGTTTCCATCGGAAGCACATGAACCCTTTCACACGAGAACAGTTCATGGATCTTGATTAATTCAACAATTTGTTCTGTCGGGTCATCTGGTTTCTTCTTTCTCCCAACCTGCAAAATGTGGCTAATTGAAAAAAATGCCAATAATTTGTTCGGTCTCAGCTCCCATCTCAAGAAATAGATCATGATTTTCCAAAGTTCACCGAATCGGAAAGAAAATCGGTGCCCTTTGAAGGCGGAATCTTCCGTCACAATAAGTCAATATTTTGAATTTGGTGTGAAATTTTTCGGTATTGCGATTGCATTTTTTTCTCGGATTCCGGGATTCAGGGAGTTACATGCTCGGTACAAAAAAGTGGCCGCATTCAAAAAAAAAAGGACGAACCATCAAACGTTCTTGTGGGTTTGACTCCGGTGGAGGAAGCCGAATGTAAGATTTTTATTTCTTTTGCCTTGACTGCGGTCAGATCAAACGCACAATTTGTCATGCAGTGAGAACTGCTTTTTTTGCTGATCGAAGGTTGGAACTGAAAAATTCCCGTCTGCTAACGATTTTTCTTTTCTTTTTTGTTCACTACGAGACTTATCTAATCATTTCAACCTGGAATCAATGTTCATTTCTCCGATGATGTTTCAGGAAGTTATCGAAGTATTAAAAAAACAACATTTAATTAATCCTATTTCTAACATTCCCGTTGAATAACTTTGCTAAATGGTTCAAGATTATTATGACATGTTATTTTTTTTAGTTCTCGTCTATGGCCATGAGAAGAATATTCGGAATATTTGTTGAATAGAAATAGCAAGGATGCTTTGAATAAATCCTAAAAAATTGTTGCTGTTCTCTGAGATTCTGAGGCTTGGTCAGTGAAATTTCTGAAATATGTAAAATAACGTTTTATGCCCTTTGTTCTGCTTGTGTTCGAAACCTTATATTTAGGTGCTATTAGATTTTATATGCATATAAAGTGAGATTTTTCGCAAATAATTGAATGTTGCCTTACATGATTTCAACAAAATTTCGATACTATCGTATAAATGTTTGTTCTGAATAATTTTTCATGAAACGTTTTCAACACTGCTTGCGCAAAACATTTCGAACTAAGCAAATGATAACTTTGCTCGTAAATATGTAGTCAAAAGCCACGAATACGGTGATTAAAGCTCTTAAAAAGCTACAGCTTGTCTCTCAAAAAGGTGGTAAGGTGATAGCGAGCTAACTCGGAGAATCTGAGTTCGATTCTCGGTCAGGGAGATATTTCATTATTTACCTCAAATTGTTCATGATTGAATATTTTGCTAATTGTAGGCGTAATGAACCGTAAATCCATTTCAGGAATTAAGTCATTTTACCTATATTGACTCCATATTTGTAGCTATATGCTATTGTTGTAACTTCAATACGATAATTTTTTCTGTTGTAATCATTTGTATATCCCTTTTGATTAAATGGTATACCTAATTAATTGTTTGCTGGGTTGGGAGTTCCAAATTTATTTTAATTTCCTGTATTAATATGAACAAAAATCATCTTCCATACAAAAAAAAAACGCGTTGAGCAAATTTATATCAAATTTTAGACTGATGCTTGATGGTGTGTGTGTGTTTGTAAACCGGCATTAAAAAAACTGTTGAAAACGCAGGTTTCAGTGATGGAATAGAGTTGGAATAGAAATTCATGTTTTGTCAGTCTTGTCATTGCATAACAACACAATTCATTAGCGATTGCTATTGTCTCACTCTCCTCTTATCATCTTCCCTAAAAAGGGAAGTACTCATTTCTGAATGATTATTTTGATGCTCTTACCCAGAATATCTGACAACACTATTGTGTTACCACGAACCCAATTTGAGTAGTCTCGGTTAAACGGGTGATGATATTAACATTTGTACCGCATTTATCATCGTCATCTGACATCAGCAATTATTGATCTATTGTTCTCGATTGCAAATTGAACAAGAGAGCAAGAGGAACCAAAACAAACAATGTTTTGGTTCTGCTAGTGGGGGCAGAAATCGTTTACTGCTGTTCCGAATGCATTTAAGAAAACGTAAGTTTCAACAAAAACATAATTTTTTTCCAACCGACGTACGCAGGAGTATATGCACAGCCATTTTTTGCTGGAAACCAGCAAAATTTTGCTGGTTTTTGTCCCGCTGACTTTCCAGCAATTTGAATTACTGAAAACGATCAGCAATCTCAATAGCTGGAAATCCAGCAATCTCAATAGCTGGAAACCAGTTATCTAAATTTCTGAAAATCAGAATTAAAAAAAAAAAAAACAACCGGAAATTTTGGGGTTCAAAATAAGTCTTTAAATATCAATATTAAACCCTCATTGCAGTCATATTTTTAATTAGCAATCGGTTTATTAATTTTTCTTGAGCATCATTTATTTAAATTTTTTAACCCAAATATAATAAAATCTACGAGTGGGTTGGCCACTTTTGGCCAAATTTTGGACATCACGCTCCATTTGAAATGAAAATAAATTATTTGTTTCTTCAAAAATGAACCTTTGGTTTAAATGCTTCATCGCTGTAATATAAAAGGAAATAAAATTCGATGTCTTCCCCGCTGCATACACGAGAAACAAACAAACACTTTCCGCGTGCAACGAAAAATAAATAGCAAAAACAACAACAAATTCAAGTTTGACAGATCGATCGCTGGTTTTTCAGCAATGAAGATCAAGTGCTGGAAAAATCATCAAAAAGGCAAAAATTTACTATGTAGAACAAAAAGTTGACCAAAAGTGTTTTTTGATGTTTATACTCAATCATACATTTGAATCATGCTTCCGAAAATCAATCATTTTCACTGAGCCATGCTTGACTACATTCAGAGCCAAAAAATCAAAGCAGTCAAATTTTCCTTCTTCAAAAAAATCATACAAACAATCATGCATGACAACGACGCTTCTGTATTTGAAACGCTTTTGCGATACATGATGAGGTAAAAAAGGACGCAGACTATCAGCAACGAACGTCTCGATGCTGATTTCCTTCCCCTAACGACTTTCAATCTTTAGGATCATAACTGATATGTATCAGTTCTGAGCGATCTATGTAGGCTATCAGATGATTTTTTATTTTTCGTTTTGCCTAGAAGGACAAAATCATGACTAGGTAACCGCAATGAACTGTCCAGCATGTGCTACAGCTTTTTTGAACATGTGGTCCTGGTATTTATTCAGATTTTTCCTTTTGAAACATTAATGATCGTCTATCAATAACGAGCATTATCAACAATGATGCGAGGATAGACGTTCAGGAATGATTGAGGGAGCGACGTTCAAAATGTATCACCAAGTATGTCGATCACCGTCGATTAGCCACGTGACGAATAGCAACGGTAGCCTCCGGTGGGGCATGGTATATCTTCTTGTATCAAGTTAGTGTTGATTTTCGACATATATTCAATGGGTACTTTTACCACGTGCGTATCACAGCACTCGGAGGTAGCATCATTCTAGCTAGAAACCATTCCTGATTGCTTTTCTTGAGCGATTTTCCGACCACTGATTTGAATATCTTGGAAAAAGACTATTAAAATTATATGAAAGTTTAAGAAAACAATTTTTACCCTATTCAACCACCTAGCAGTGATTTTAAAGGTATCTGATAATAAAAAAAATTCGATATCAGTATTCGATACTATCCACTACAAATACAAATATCATTAAATTATTCTAATGAAAATTCTGTTATTTTCTTACCACTTGATTGTTCACGTGTTTTTCAAATTTGCATCAACAAATTTTTGTAGTTTTTTTTATGTAAAGGGCTTCAAAGAGACTCTGCAATTCAGACGCTTTGCCAGGTGTCTTGAAAACTTTTTTGATTATTTCCGAAGCATGCGTATATCCTGCTGCCCTTAGTTCATTTGTGCTGCATAACTCAAAACATCAATTAGTACGATTCTATGGAGTTCTAGTGTTTTTCATCGTTTTTTTTAATCTACTTAGAGCACATCGTGAAATTTCAATGAGCCTTTTCTATAAAAAATATAAGATTTGATTCTATAGAACAACCTCTTCTTCTTCTTCTTCTTCTTTTACCAACATAGCCAAAACGTGTAAGCATCCTGGAAAATGAAAAGACTTGCGTCCTTCATTTTTCTTTTCAACGTTATCTCTGTTACATAAAACATGCATTGCAGAGATAACTACGGCCAGGCCAACCATGTGGTAATTACCGCAAAAGACTCTGGAGCAAGGGGAGGAATAAAGCGTGGAGTTCCCTACCAAACGCTTCATATGGATTACTTAACACTAGAAAGACCGCACCAGTCAAAATGACTGGTTGGACACTTTATTTGTTGAATATCTTTTGCATACTTCGCTTTAAAAATTCGCAAAAAATACGACTTTTCATGAATCTTGAATCTCTACAAAACTGTTTATTTTTTATTTCACTAGCTCTTTTAGTAAGCGAGAAAAATTTCGCCATGGACACTCGGACCGTGACCAGTCAAAATGACTGGTAAAATTCACAACCCTATAACTCAAACAAGATACAATTTTTTCGCTTGCTTTTGGTTTCATATGCAAGCTACATTCAAGACAATGAGTCCTAGTTAATTTATGGTGGGCAGAAGTTTGTCATTCGTTATGAAATTATTGATTTTCGATGCGAAGTCATGAAAATTTGAAGAAAAAGTTCTCGGATTGACCGCTGTGCGGCGCTTCAAGCACTTTACTCACAATTTTTTTGGTCTGTTTTGTTGCTCAACTATAATCGAACTTTCTGTCAAAATTTGGCGAAATTTCATCAAGATTTGTAAAAGTTATGTTAGATTTAATATATGTCCATTCTAGTAATCGAGTAGTTTTAGGTGATAAATATGTTTTATACTAAACTAGAATGAGTAGAATTATTATGAATTGAGTACTTATTTATTCAAATTTGAAGACGTCAGCTATGAAACTGAATAATTAAAATGATATTTCAACATGGGTGCACGATATATTCTTATATGTTGGTTACCCACCATGGGTGCACGGAATCACCGCAGTTTCTGCCCAAGTATGTATTCACTTGCATTCTTTGATTATTAGGCTCGACAAATTTCCAATGCAAGTTCACTTACAGGTATTCCGGCACCCGTGTATATAAATGGCCAGCTGACAACTGATTGAACATTCTTATTATAAGAGGAAACACATCTTACCTGTCGGCAACTTATGGGGTTTGAACCCTAGAGTTTTCTTGCCGATACCGGGACTCGAACCCAGTACACCTGGCATACCTAAACTAGACTCACGCCAGTCTATCTGATAAACCACATCGGCGCTAAGATATTTCAACATGGAGGCACGGAATGGCTGTAAATTCGCCTTTGTAAATTATATGGAAATAAATAGTTTTTAACTTGCTTCAAACCACAAAATATTTTTGAGTTAGATATTATAGGCATTTGAAATGCAATATTACTCTATCGAAAAACTTTTAACGAAAAACAAATCAATGTGTACATTTGACAATGTTGATTCATTATTTTTCTTTCCACTGTTTTCCGTCGCATGACATAACTTGATGCATATAATTCCTAAAATTCACTCGATCCATGATAACCGTTTTCCAATTTCTTGGATGTTGATCAGATCTTATCAGATTAATATACGAATGCAAAAACCTGTTTTTCAATAATAAATAAATAAATTTATTATTTCAAGATATAATTGAAATATTTCTTTTCCAGGAATGAAAAAACGGAACTTAAATTATTGTATCTCAACATGAAAGACATGGTTTCGACTTTGGTTTAGTTAAGATTTGTAATAATGCTTTTTAAAAAATTGCGAAAAGTCCAATATTTGATTAAAACGCGGTGAATCCGTGCACCCATAGTGAAAAACCATGTATATAACACAAATTTTCATTTGAATCTTTAAAAGTCTTTATTCTTTACCTTTAACATGCAAAAAAAATTAATTTTGGATGCATGGCGGTGAATCCGTGCACCCATGGTAAATTTCTCTACTTATATAGAAAATATGCTTCAAAACCTACAATATCAGGTATAATTTATAGGCATCGGGTTGAAAAATTTCAGAGCGATGGATGCTAGAAAATATCTACTAAAACAAAACTGAAGTGAAACCGTGCACCCATGGTCAATACTTATAGCCATTTAACATGTTTTTATTATAAGATTGATAATGTGTTTTAATTTTTTGATGATTATTTGACATATTCATTTTATGACATACACGCATTCGTCAACTATGCCAAAATGAGGTGATTCCGGGCACCCATGGTGAAAAAATATTTCCATTTTATAACAAAAATGTTATCGAATAAATAACAAAATAATTTCAAAAGAAAAAAGTTAAAAATATTTTGATAGAAAAAATTTTCCCTTTACCAGTCATTTTGACTGGTCACGGTCCGAATAGGTATATTCAATTTGCCGGTCCTTCTAGTGTTAAATACCTACAGCATAATTTAAAAATAGCTACACTAATCTAATGACAATGTGTATTAGGAAAATAACGTTTAATATAATGAAAAAGGTTTGATCTCACCAAATAAGTCTCGGAAGTTTTCGACTAGAAAACTTTTCCTCTAGTCCGGAGCAACTGACTTTAAAATTCCTTCCGAACTCTCCCAACCAGGATTCAGCATACCGGAACAAAGTACGGGGGGGAACCGGGAACAACCACCAGTCACTTAATCTATCATTTTCCACTGTTTAATTTCGAAATTTCTAGTTTTATAGTAATTGATTAAAAAAATTAAGGACGAAAACAAAAACGCGTGCGATGCACAAAAGTCATGGCTTACTCCCGATTTGATTCTATAGAACAACCTCTATACTTTAAATTGCATGATTATTCCAAACAGTGGAGCTCCGAAAAATTAACGTTTATTTTGCAAACAAAAATTTTCCAATTAATTTGAATAAATACTCGACTTGAAAACCATTTCTAAAAATCCCAGAGTTTTCTTTGTAAAAATTTAAAAAAATAGAGAATTACATTTGAAAATTCAAAAACTATACTGTGACTTTTATGCATGTTACAAACGATTAACATAAATGAAGATGATTGATTAGGTTGATGAATTATTTGCAAAATTCACGAACACAAAATTTTGAACTATTATTCGAAAACCCATTTTTTATCAACTCATTGAAATAAACATGGCGCATTGAAAGGATTTTACAAAAAATAAGAAAAAAATTTCAACTTCAACATTCAAAATATCACCAGTACGGAAGTATGCGAAAGATTTTTTTCATGTCTATGGATTATGAAGTTACGCTTTTTCGCGTGATAAAAATTTGTTGCTAGGACTTGCTGGAAACATAAACAAAAATACATGTATCACAAAAACAAGCTTTGAAAACTGCAAACAAAATAAAGAGTTTTTTAAAGCTCCATGTACAGTACCTGAATCATTTCTTCTGCAAACACTTATCAAATCAAATATAACGTTATAAAATTCTTTTAAATTCTTCTTTTTAAAATTTGTTGTTAGGTCACTTCTAAAATTGTAATCATATGTTGAACTGTGACGCAATTTTAAACGTATTGTTGTAAAATTGCAGTTGATAGAGATACTGCAGTTTAAATAGCCGCTATTCATCGTAAAAAAAACCTAAACATTATATGATTTTAATCGCCTTAATTGTTATGATTATAATTCTAATGGCATGTTAGGCGGAATGAAAGAAAGAGAAAATTTTATTTTATAGAAATTTGAAAGAAAGGCGGGTAAAGGGTGATATGGTCAAAATTTGATCAATATCAACTTGACGTATTTCTTTCAATTTTGCTTTTAAAAAACCTGAACACCCCTCATTTTGAAGGTGTGTGTGTGTGTGTAGAATGTTGCTCCTATTTTGAATTTGGAATTCTCTCTTCAGTTGTCAAAATGCCGTCCAAGGAAGAAGAGCAGCGTATCAAAATTTTGCTCGCGCATCGGGAAATCCAAGCTACTCGCACGCAAAGCTGGCAAAATCGCTAAAAGTTGCCAAATCAACCATTACAAATGTAATTAAAGTGTTTGGGGAACGTTTGTCGACAGCCAGGAAGTCTGGATCGGGGGGAAATCGAAAACCGGAAGCCGCTGAGACGACAAAGAGAGTTGCCGGTAGTTTCAAGCGAAACCCTAACCTTTCTCTCCGAGATGCCGCAAATAAGCTGGGTGGATCGTCTACAACCGTGCATCGAGCAAAAAAACGAGCAGGACTAGTACTGCCGTTGGACGCATAATTGTCACATGTGACATTTCGACGTTTTTGACTTTTTGATGCCAATCGTGATAATTTTATATGTTTTATTGAAATTCTTTGTCGAAACATAAAGTTTGTTCTAGAAATTTCGAGAAAAATTCAAAGTCAATTTGTCACACTGGGACAAATGGACGCATAACTGTCACACTGAGACGATTGGACGCATATTTGTCACACTCTATAAATGAATGTATTATAACTTCGGAATGTCTAAATAGATTTTCACCAAACTTGGCATACGTGTTTTTGATAGTCGTGAGGGGATCATGGAAATATAAAGAGGGGGAAGGGTCACTGTTTTCGCGACATCCCAGTATGTGCAAGAAAAACTCTGCAAACTGCTTCGGGTTCGTTGCTGGCGCTTGGAAGAGTGCATGCAAACGAAACCCACTTCACAACATTAGTCAAATATTACTCTTCCGGCGCCGTAGAACTGTAATCCAAAATTGTCCAGGATGGCCATAAGTGATTGTCGGAGGTTTTAGCAGACCTTTTCTTCTTTGGTTTTGCTTTGACTTTTTATTTGGAAACACCTCGCAAAATACCGGAGATGTATGTTTTTAATGTTTACGAAGTATGCCGCCAGAGTTACTTCATCCGGAACTTGTTCCAGGACCGTATTCACTTCAAACGGATTCATTGTCCTCTTCTGGTATCGTTACTCTACAGTGAGTGAGCTGCCGCAAATGGCTCCCCGTGCCGTTTTATTGATCGAACCGTTAAAAACTTCATGTTTGTCACCAAATAATGTACGCTTTCGAATAATCCGATTCAGACCTGATTTTTTTCAATTTAAGCTTCCATTTACGAATAAAACACAAGAGCCACGCACGAAATTCCAAACCAAACATCTACTGAGAAAATGTTCGTGGTGTGACAAATATGCGTCCATTTTTCGACTATTCATAGAATTTCGCGGCATAAATGTCACACAAGGGTTTTCATTGAAAAAACAGTTCATTTTCGAAAAATTTGATCGAGGCTCATATGGTAGGAGTATACTTTAGAGATCTACGGCATTGAAGTCAACAAAAGTTGCGAAACTATGCGATAACAGCAAAATGTTTTAGTGAAACTTTAATTGCGATTTTCTCGCTTTGCCTTTTTGTAACATGTGACAATTATGCTTCCAACGGCAGAGTAGTGACTTCAAATCGCGATGATAAACAAAATACGACGGCCAAAGCGCGATCCGAGAGGCTGTACACGACGATGCTGACGAAGTTTGATTGCGTGGTAATGGATGACGAAACCTACGTCAAAGCCGACTACACGCAGCTTCCGGGACAGGAGTTTTATACGGCAAAAGGAAGGGGAAAGGTAGCAGATATTTTCAAGCATATGAAACTGTCAAAATTCACGAAGAAATATCTGGTTTGGAAAGTCATCTGTACCTGTTGCTTGAAAAGCAGCATTTTCATAGCTTCCGGTACTGTCAACCAAGAAATTTACGTGAAAGAGTGTTTGAATAAACGTCTGCTGCCTTTCCTGAAGAAACATGGTTGTTCCGTACTGTTCTGGCCGGATTTGGCATCTTGCCATTACGGTAAAAAGGCCATGGAGTGGTACGCCGCCAACAACGTGCAGGTGGTTCCCAAGGACAAAAACCTTCACAACACGCCAGAGCTCCGCCCAATTGAGAAATACTGGGCTATTGTCAAGCGGAACCTTAAGATGACCAAAAAACTGCTAAGGACGAGCAGCAGTTCAAGGCAAACAGGCTTTCTGCGGCGAAGAAGGTGGACAAGGTGGCTGTACAAAATCTGATGGCAGGGGTTAAGCGTAAGGCTCGGCAATTCAGATTTGGAAAAGCGGAAGCCTAACTGAATATTTTTCCTGAATTTTATAGTAATTAAACTTGAAAAGGCAATTTAATTTGATTTATGAAATAAACGATTTCACCGATACACACGCGTTTTCCCTTGACCATATTTTAACCGTATCCCTTGAGCCACGCATTAGTGCGCCAATAGGAGAAAGCTTGATAGGTGTTGAAATTTTAGGCAGGAGGGCATGTTGATGAAAAGCTCCCATGAGAAGTCCCGCCTTTGCTCTACACTAGCTAACTATGCATGAGAAACTGAGAGAAACAGAATTCTCATGCATAGCGAGCCCAGTGGTTTGAGAGCGATTTTTTTACGCACACTTAAAACGAGCAAAAACGTTACAACCCATGGGCCTACTGAGCTTTCCTTGTGCGAGAACAGTTCTAACGACGTTGCCATTTTTCAGATTTTCTCTGCGAATAGTTGCTACTTGTCGATTTTTCGCTTTTCACATTTTATCTATTCCACGTTCTAAATTTATTTAATTAATCAAATATTGACTCTTGGCCTAATTTCCTACGCCCAAACGTGATAATATAGCACTTCGCAATGCTCAAGGCAAGTAAGTTATTACGGCACCAATTCACGACTGTGTCCAAGAAGCGTTGCAATTCATTACAATCAGCTTGACTGTTTATGACTAAAAATATTTTCAGGTCGTCCGCGTACAGGAGAACTCCACATCCAATCAGCACCAAGTTGATGTCGTTACAAAAGAGCGTAAGGACCCAGATTGCTGCCTTGGGGTACTCCAGACTTTGGAATAAGGTCCGAGGATTCAGTAGAACCTATTTTTACAGCCAATCGCCAATCCGTTAGGTAGCTTCTGATCCACGCACACAATCGTTCGGGAAATCCCAATCTAACCAATTTTTTCAGTAGACTGTCATGGTTTACCGAATCAAATGCCGCTGAAATATCGGTATAAAGCAGGTATCAGCAGGTATCGGCAGGTCGAAAACATGACATCGTTGACTATCCTCTCAAAACCTTCGAGCAGGCAGCTAGCGATGTGACACCTCTGTAGTTAAGAACATCTTGTTTGTCACCTTTTTTGTGCACTGGGCTCAAAAACGATTTTTTCCAGATGCTTAGAAATTTTTGCTGCTCTAGAGACTGATTAAAAATGCGCGTAAGAGGTTCCACCAGTAAAGTGCGGCACTATTTCAATACACACGCCGGTATTCCATCCTGCCCGGCTGAAGTGGAGTTCTTCAAATTAATTACGGCCTCTAAAAGTGTGGTTCACACTTGATCGTTCGGATCGGAATCCAGATTGTTGCCGGCGAAGTGTAGCGTCAATCTTCTCCTGGATCATGTTCAGTATCACTATGCAGAGTACTTTGAGAGTTGTACAGATCAAAATTATGCTACGCCAGTTACCGCACTCTATCAGGTTTCCTCTCTTTGGGACCTTTACAAGGATACCCTGCATCTAGTTCGCCGGGAATGTTGCAGTATCCCAGATGTCAGCGAAAAGACGGTGCAACATTTGTGCTGACAAGGCAGGGCCGGCTATAGGCATTTCAGCAGGGATACAATCGATTCCAGGCTCTTTCTTGGATTTCATGACTTTGATTGCCACTTCAATTCCAGCCAGCGAGGGCGCTTCAGAGTTGATGCCATTAAGACGACTTACTGTTGGCGCATTGAACTGCGGGTTCTGTTGGCCATCGCTATTCGTGACTCGCCAAAGTTGTTTAAAATGCTCAGTTCACAGGATCTCAGAAGTGCTCAGGATCTGTTCGATCTGTCAACAGATGACCTACTCGGTCTATCAGCGGCATTTAAGCATAGGCTGATCCGTCTATCGGGAGTTCCAAGGCTCGAGATTCAAGCTGTTCTACGTATGCTCTTTTTCGCTTTGAGGGTGCTTAATCGGAATAGCGCACGGCACCCTTTCCAATAAACGAATTTCAAATCAAAATCTTTTTCCCCTTTGGATTATCCAACCGGCGCGGACGTGTCGTTTCGACGTCCGAGCTTCTTCTCTCGCGCAACTCTCCGACATATCTCACCAAGAACGAGGTGATGGTCAGATGCAGTGTTTGCGCTTCGTTTGTTCCGAACATCAAGAAGGCTCCTTCTCCATTTTCGGCTGATGCAAATGTGGTCAATTTAATTTTCTGATCGGCATACCCAAGTGACTTTTGTAAATTTCTCAACCTCGCTGCAAATCGACAACGTCAGTTGACGCATAACACTGGACCATTGTAAGATTTCTAATCTGTGTTCTAAATCAGGCTACGATTATTCTTTCGTTTATCGGTTCCCATCTAAATAATGAGAGCTGCATGGGCCTGAGGTTTTAACAGGAAACCAACTCCTCGTTCCCGAGTAACGTGTTCTCCTCGTAGGCCAGAGTAAAGCAGTACTTGCCCGAACTGTGTCTTGTGTTCTCCAGTGTTAGGCCAACGTACTTCGTTTAGTCCCAATGTGTATAGCTTGAGACGATCAGTTTCTCTACAAAGTTGAGCCAGCTTACCTAGGTGGGCAAGTGTCAAAGTATTCCAGGTTCCAATTCAAAACTGGTCAATTGAAGTTGGCATTCCAAGCAAATTTGTTCAAAATAAACTTGAAAATATTATTTATGTACTTATGTTTTAACACAACAACGAAATAATACAATATGGTTGGAATAATGTGAAATTTTTTCTTTGAATTTAATAATTCAATTTATTATTTTCTGTCATTCGGGTCAAATTTGAATAATTTGATGACTCAAGAATGTTCAGATCCTGAAATGTCCCGTTGATTATACATCGCACCAAATCGTCACCTTTTGCTAAATTTGCTCCCAAAAAATCCAACAACTCCCATCAAGAGATCCTGTTATCGGGACAGCATCCAGTATACAGCTGATGATGACTGTAGCAGCTGTAGTGTGGCAGCTGTGCTTTTGCAGGGCAGATGAAAATATCACCCGAAAAGCGCGCGCCTTCCGTTCATTTTTCACCAACCGATTCCAGGGGGGGTTACGAAATATTATTACCCGGCAGGTTATTTCCCTGTTATTTCTGGTCCAGTTCCATGGCGATGACGCCACCGGGCATCATCTGCATCTGCATCGATTTGTAATTGATTGATAAACATCGCCCCTTTGGCTTCCCTGTGCGTGTTCCGATTAGGTATCTCAATCGCTACGGTTTAGTCACTTTGATAAAAAAAAATGGAACCTGTTGACCTAATCGATTCTCAGCCGGATTTCACCAAGTTCCAATTGATAAGAAGCAATATCATAAAAATAAACTCTCACTATAGGTCACAAGGATTTACGATAATATCAGGGAGAAAAAATTAAGAAAAAGAAAGGCATGCAAAAATTGGAAGCATTTATAAGTGAGGCAGTTTGAACTGTTGAGAGGGTTTCCCTTTTTTTTATTGAAAAATTCAAATGTAATTGAAAAAAATAGATACGCTGAATGTAAGCTCATAAGTAAAACAGGAAATCAAATATCAAACGTTTTGTTTGTCATTTGATTTGATCGGATTGAATCAAATATGCAAAACATGAAAATTCACAAATAAGCTTAAATAATGCTCAACAAGGAAATAAAGAAGCAACAACAAATTGAAAGAAAGTCGTACTTAATCTCGGAAGATTTGAGCATTCGCTGGCCCTGTGATTATGTCATTCGTAAAGTCATAAAACCAAATTGCCACTGAATCTGGGCAGGTGCGTAGACCTGTCGTCGTAACTTTTCACCTTTCTTTGAAGCTTTCCTTCGTACGGGGCTTATTTCATCTCGAGAGAGAAGCAGAAAAAGGCAAGAAGAACACTTCCGATTCTACCGTGAGCGCGTGCACTTAATCGGGGTAATGAGGAGCATAACGCATACGAGTTATTTTATCCCAAGATACAAAGATGTCTTGGTGTCACCTTAATTACAGCAGTCAGAAGTTTCTTTTAAACAAACTGATAACCATCCAGTTCTTCAAGAGAAATTTCCATTTTACCCCTCAATACCCTACCTAGGCTTCAGTGAAGCAGCGCGCGTGTGCCTCAAATCTTCGGGAGGATCCCAGAAGAGCAGGTGGAAGAAATCGGTTGTAAACAACCTGACCAAGGATCTGTTTATGTTGCACCGACTATGCGAGTGTAATAAAAGCACATTTCTCTTTCCCCCGAGTAGGTTTTGGGCTTTTCATAATGCTTACATACGCATACGTCTAGGGTTGGTATCTTGAATTTCGATAAACAAAAATGTAACGAGACACGTGCTGATTAAAATGTCGAAAATAAGTGAATGAAACAGTGCGCTGAAGGAAACTTTGAGATTAAAGTTACAAAACATATAAGGATTGAGGTTTAAGCGAAAGGAATTTCAGCACTCTTACGTAAGGTTCAGCTTCACTGATTAATGGTCAAATATTTATATAATATTCATGCAATTCACCTGAAACATCAAACACCAACATCGAGGATGGAAATGATAAAAAATTGAATTGTGGTAGAAAAAAAACTAGGATAAGTATCAGGTTTGAAGACCTTCATGGGGCCTGGCAAAGTTTTTTTTTTATTTTTAAATTCAATTTATTTGGGTAAGTGCTCCTACTTTGGACCTAGAGCCTTCTTTAGTCCTAAATTGCCGATAATAGTAAATCACTCATTTTGATAGCATAAAATAAAGATTCTAAGTTGCATACAATGAACTCTTATTCTTCCTGAAACCTATCATACAGTTTTTTACAGGTCCAATGAAAGGAATCAATTCAGTACCAAAACAGGAACAGTAGGTTCAAAGTTGGAAATTTTGCTCATCCATATCTTTCCAAATCTTTCAATAAAGGTAAAACCTATGGTGAAAATTCTCATTGAAACTTACAGATATGATCTTGAACTATAAATTAATTTCCTGAGAGATATAAATCTCCTGTCCATTTATGAGAAACATATTTATATTTAAAAACCACCGCTTAACCCTCATCCGCATTAGAGTGTCATTTTGACACTATTGCAAGGCTTGTAACTTTTTTCAGAAGCTTCAAAATACAAAAAAAAATTTCGGGGACCTTAAATGAATTCAAAAGTTCTTTAATATTGTATCTTTACTTTTTTTTATCAGGGTTCAGGCTGGACCAAAAAGCTCCCTTTTTCGACTTAGAGTGGCAATTTGACACTCCAAAAGTGAAATCTATCTAAGTCGTTTGAATTATTATGAATTTCATATAAAACTTATATCAATGGAAACCTCGGTATGTCAGTAAAATAAAGCTATTAGTTTTCTCGTTATTAAGAATGAATGAAAAAAAAAATCCGAAAAAACATGCCTCAGGAAAACTGCTGGTCATATATTACACGTCCAAAAAAATATTTGCCTTATGCATATGAAAGCTGAAGTTATTGTCTAGATCATGAAGCCAAAAAATTTTGGTCCAAACAAAGTAAAAGCACTGAAAATCCGGGTACAACCTTACAGTGGACCACAAAATGAGATGAAATTTCAATTTGTAAAAAAATCGCGCAAATTAGTCAATTTTGAAAAATTCCAGTAAATTCAATTTTTGTTCCATTAAGAATCTAAAGACAACAAAATGTTAGAATTAGAATAAATTTTGTAGTCATATTTTTTCAAAAACTCTACCATCGCTCAAACAGTTTTTACTAGCAATCGAATAAAAAGATGGTTTTTCAGACCACTTTTTTTAACTTTTTGTGATCCTTTCATTAAAAAAAACTTCTAAACATATTTCTTGGCTTCATGATGTAGACAATAACTTTAGCTTTCATATGCATAAGGCAAATATTTTTTTGGACGTGTAATATATGAACTACAGCAGTTTTCCTGAGGTATGTTTTTTCGGATTTTTTTCTTTCATGCTGTATAACGAGAAAACTAGTAGCTTTAGCTATATATAATGTTCTAAACATATTTTACTGACATTACAAGGTTTATATTGATATAAGTTTTGTTTAGATCGGTTGAACACGCCAAAAGTTATAACGATTTGAGCTTGTAGTGTCAAATTGGCTTTTCTAGTGCTGATTAGGGTAACAAAATCTAATGCGGATGAGAATTAACGGATCGTTTAGATTTGAATATTCATTATCTTATTTTTTTTCAGCTTAAATTAAGGCATCCGTTTCTACTCTATATCGTATCACGATAAGCGTTATCACAAAAAGAAATATAGCAGTTCCTAGTAGTAAGACCTGATTTTCATAATCATTGAGCTTTGTTTTATATTCCATCCAGTGTTGTTACTATAAGAAAATCTAAAGAGAATGGATTCATATTATTCTAGATTTTTCTAATATATCAGACAATTTGACCCTCTCAGACTGCTGACCGGATTTACTAGCCGATTTTTTAATTTAGGATTAGATAATCTTTTTTAAGCAATTTTATTTGTTTTAATTGCTCTGTAACAAGTTTAAACTAATTTTGAAAAAATGTTGATTAGATTATTGAGTTACCAGTTCAATATTAATATATTGAAAAAAAAAAAAGAGAATCGGCACCTATGAAATGATAAAACACTTAAAATATATCTTTTTTTTTCATGATTTCAAATAGTAAATTTTCAAAAAAATAAATTTGTATGGGGGGTCACCGACAAAATATTTTAATTTTTGGTGAAAATGAACCGACAAAGCTCTACTTTCTGCCCATGCAAAAATTAGTGTTGCTGTATATTTTTATTCATTAAGTCCTTCTACGAAACACACCGTGAAATTATTTCGTTTGTACGAAAACTTAGTTTTAAAAGAGAAAAACGACAAATGAAGCCCTTGGAGCCAAAGGGGTATAAGTGACAAAATGGAAAAAATCGAGATAACCATCTAGAACGAATCCTTGACTGTCAATCATCATATGCTATTTTAATCATAATTTTATTTCACTATTTTGTTATGTTTAGATCTCATTGAAAAAATCGTGCTTACTGAAATTTCCTCTTTGTTTGGAGCCAAAGGGGTATAAGTGCTGCACTTATACCCCTTTGCCTCCAAAGTCCATTAAACTGACGTACTTATACCCCTTTGCCACCAACCCTAACTTGATTTCATGAAAGTAATGTTTTTTCATCGGGACCAAAAAAATTTAAAATTAATGTAATTCACTTTTCTTTTGAAAAGCTGATGATGTTTAAAAATTTACCATCAACTATAATTCATCTGATTGCATTTAGTGATAATTCTAGTAGAAAAAAAATTAATATATTTAATAATTTTTTTTTTATTTCAATAACAAATTAGCGGATCAAAAATTCCTGATTTCTGGATATATGAAGTGTGTCACGGATTAAAGGCTTATAAAGTACAAAAAAAAATGTATTTGTACGAGATAATTGGGTTAATATTGAAGCGCCTATCGTTAATTTACTGTAAAAAACCAACTCAGAGTGACCGCAAGTCCCATTCCAATACCCAATTGATCAGGCAAAGGCGTACAAAACACGTGGTGATTGGAATTTAGTGGAAAATACCTTTCACGAATTATTATCAATTAATCTTGATGAAAAAACGTTGTTTGGAGAGATTTAGTAGAAGTTGCCAAGACCAGGTCGATCTTCAGCCATAAAATCTCTTAACTAGAGGTGTACCGAATATTCGGTCGGCCGAATATTCGGCGCCGAATATCGCCGAAAAACCGTTAAGCCGAATATTCGGCTCGCCGAATAGTTGAGCTAAGTATTCGGCCGAATAGGCCGAATAGGCCGAATATCTACTACAGGCTTGTAATTTTTTCAAATAATTTTGGCTAATTTATAAAATATCCAGAAGTAATGTTGTAAAAGCTACATAGTCATTAAAAACTTATGGTTTCAGAAAAACATCTAAGGTGTATCCGTGTATCTTTCACTGTAGATCGTACAGGAGAATGCTGAACGATATTGCTTTATACTTTGATTATAGTTTATTCCAGATTTTATGGATATGTTAAGGCTTACCCATAAATCCAGGAAAGAATCCAGATAAGTTAAATCTGGCCGGGATGTCCAGATATTGTTTCAAATTTCCCGAGTTTTTCTCGGGTTTATTCAGATTATTTGCTAAGCGAAATCTCAAATACCTATTTAAAAAAAAATTAAAATTTGTGTTCAATAACAATTTTGCAAAAAAATTAAAATATACATAAATTTTGACCTTTTTTTATTCCTTTTTCCAAAATCGTCTTGAATGCCTGACTATGTGGATACGTGTGGTTGAAAGTAAATATGATATGCTTAAGATTAAAGATCATCTATCTTTTCAACAACTATTTTGAAAATATTTAGCTCAAATCCGATATTTATCCAATTCAATAGCAGAAAAGCAATTTCAAATAGCTTGGCACCAGTTTCGACATGTTTTATCGTAGATTTCACAGGAAAGCAATCTCTTTGGTGATAAACGCCCTAGAAGCGACTAGTCAGCTGATGTCTTTTCAATAATTTGTGACATTTTTAAAATCAGAAAGGCCCTTACTTAAAAAAATATCTTGTTATGAATCATCCGAAAATATCATCTGGTCGAAAATAATCGACTTAAAACATGAGGGGCATTAATACGGAAGAAATAGAAAGCATTGAAATAATCGCTTTAGTTTTTTTCATTAAAAACTCAATAGAATATTCGACCGAATAATCGGCCGAATATTCGTTTGGCCGAATATTCGTTTGGCCGAATAGTTGAAAAGGTCAATATTCGGTATTCGGCCGTTCGCCGAATACCACTATTCGGTACATCTCTACTCTTAACCTACTGTACCAGAGTATATTTCTCATCAAAACAACAAAAAATATATTTATACGAAAACTAATTGAATCTTGTAGCAATGAATATTTATGGTTTCTTACCCATATCAATAAGATAAAAAAAACCTGGATGTGAAAATTTGTTGGTGGCAAAGGGGTATAAGTGAATTTATTTGGTGGCAAAGGGGTATAAGTGCATGTGTTTGGAGCCAAAGGGGTATAAGTACCAAATTTAAAAAATATGTATCGCCTCAATAAACGTCAAATAAACGTTCTTTTTTGGGAAAATGTTGTAAAATGCTTTGTTTTTATTTAGAAAAATCATTCACATGAAAAAAATTCATAAAAAATATCTATGGAATTTACTGGAACACAACGAAGTTCAAGTGCTTTTTTCTCGAAATCAGGTTTTATGCACTTATACCCCTTTGGCTCTAAGGGCCTCAAATGATTTCAAATAAAAAAAACACAATAATAAGAATTTGAATGGTCTATTTGACAGTACTCAACGTATAGTATTTTCGAATTGGTCAAAAATATCGGAAAATACACTATTTGTAACACATGGGATGGGCAGCTACCTGAGAATTACCGATATTTAATGAATAAATTAAATTTTATCAACCAATTTCTATATTTAGTTGAAAAAATCGTTGAATCTATCGTAAAAAAAATACTTTTCAATTTTCGGCAGGGAGAAAGAGTCAGTTTTTAAGGTTGATTTTCTCGTACATTTTGTTACTTTTGTATTCTTGTTTTTCGTATGCGTATATAAAAAAGAATACAACATACATATTTTTCGAATGAAGAGTTTGTAACTAATCCATTATTGGTTCAACCGATTACAGAATGAACTATGAAAGAAGTTGAAATTTGTTCGGTAGAAATACCTTTTTTCCCTTTAAGAAGTTTATGTTCGAAAAACGAAATCAAAATCAATAGTTTTAAATTTTAAATGGTTTCAAATTATAATCAATTTTAAATGATAGTAATTTAGGGTAAAAATGTAAAAATATCATGAATATACATATTTTTGGTTTAATTTGTTTCCGTAGAGGGTTTCTTTTCATTTTTCTGGAAACCCGAGAATTCTGGGAGAAAAGATGATCAGAGTTCCCGATTCCCAGGAACGCTGCAAAGACCGGTTAAATGGCACTCTAACATATATAAACGCTATTTTGTTAATAGTTTTTTTTTTTCTTTTTTTTTACATAGTATTCCGTCTCACGACATAACTTGACGAACATAATTCCTAAAATTCACTCGGTCCATGGCAACCGTTCTCCAATTCCTCGGGCACCCCACGTTCGCCAGATCACGCTCCACTTGGTCTAACCACCTCGCTTGTTGCGCCCCCGCTCGTCTTGTTCCTACCGGATTCGTAGCGAACACCTGTTTTGCAAGACAGTCGTCCGGCATTCGCGCAACATGTCCCGCCCAGCGTATCCGGCCAGCCTTCACCACCTTCTGGGTACTGGGTTCGCCGTAGAGTCGCGCGAGCTCGTGGTTCATCCTTCGCCTCCACACTCCGTTCTCCTGTACGCCGCCAAAGATGGTTCTTAACACTCGTCGCTCGAATACTCCGAGTGTACGCAGGTCCTCCTCGAGCAATATCCATGTCTCGTGCCCGTAGAGAACAACCGGTCTAATGAGCATCATATACAGGTTACACTTCGTGCAAGGGCTAATTCTTCTCGACCGCAGTTGCTTGTGGAGTCCATAAAAGGCACGACTTCCGCTGATAATTCGCCTCCGGATTTCACGGCTGGTGTCATTGTTGCGGTCACCAGTGAGCCGAGATAGACAAAGTCTTCGACTATCTCCAGCTCGTCGCCGTCGATCGTGACCTTGTTATTACTGGACAAGCGGGTTCGGTCGGCCTCGGATCCGCAGGCCAGCATGTACTTCGTCTTGGACGTATTAATCATCAACCCAATCCTTTCTGCTTCGCGTTTCAGTTTGCGGTAGATGTCTTCCACCGCCGCAGATGATCTGCCGACTATATCAATGTCATCGGCAAAGCAGATAAGTTGACTGGATCTGTTGAAAATCGTGCCCCGCATTTCGCCCACCGCTCGTCGAATAACACCTTCTAGCGCCACGTTGAACATCATGCAGGATAGACCATCACCTTGTCGAAGCCCCCTGCGCGATTCGAATGAACTCGACAATTCACCCGAGATCCGCACACAGCACTGCGTTCCATCCATCGTCGCCTTGATCAGTCTGATCAGCTTCCCGGAAAAGCCGTTCTCGTCCATAATTTTCCATAGCTCGTTCCGGTCGATCGTGTTGTATGTGGCTTTGAAGTCGATGAATAGATGGTGCGTAGGGATGGTGCGGCATTTTTGGAGGATTTGCCGTAATGTGAATATCTGGTCCGTCGTTGACCGTCCCTCCATGAAGCCGGTCTGATGACTTCCCACGAATCTGTTTGCTAGTGGCGTTAGGCGGCGGAGTAGGATTTGGGACAACACTTTGTAGGCGGCATTGAGGACAGTAATCGCTCGGTAGTTCTCACAGTCCAATTTGTCGCCCTTCTTGTAGATGGGGCATATTACCCCCTCCTTCCACTCCTCCGGGAGTTGTTCTATGTCCCAGATCCGGACTATCAACCGGTGTAGGCAATCGGCCAACTTTTCCGGGGCCATTTTGATGAGTTCAGCTGCGATACCATCCTTTCCAGCCGACTTGTTTCTATTCAGCTGGCGAATGGCTTCCTTAACTTCACTCATCGTTGGGAGTGGCTCCTCTTCGTCGTTGGCTACGCCGGCGATGTACCTTTCCCCACCGTCTTGATCTCCTGCATGTGCGCCGTTCAGGTGTTCATCGAAGTTCTGCTTCCACCTTTTGATCACCTCACGATTGTCCGTCAGGATGCCTCCGTCCTTATCACGGCACATTTCGGCTTGCGGCACGAAGCCTTTGCGGGATGCGTTGAGTTTCTGATAGAACTTTCGTGTTCCTTGGGAACGATGCAGCTGCTCCAGCTCCTCGAGCTCCTCCTCCTCCAGGCGGCGCTTTTTCTCCTGGAAAATTTGGACTCGCTGCATCTTCCGCTGTCGGTGATTTTCCACATTTCGACGAGTGCCTCTTTGCACGACTGCCGCCCGCGCGGCATTCTCTTCGTCCATCACCCTCCTACACTCCTCGTCGAATCAGTCGTTCCGTCGAGATCGCTCCACATAACCGATGACGTTCTCCGCAGCACTGTTGATGGCTGTCTTGATGGTATCCCAACAGTCCTCGAGAGGGGCTTCATCAAGCTCGCCCTCTGCCGGCAGCGCTGCTTCGACCGATTTTGCGTAGTCTGCCGCGACCTCAGGTTGCTTCAGTCGCGCGATATTTAACTGAGGCGGGCGCCGGTTGCGTGTGTTGTTCACTACGGAGAGTTTTGGGCGCATCTTCACCATCACCAGATAGTGGTCTGACTCGATGTTGGCGCCTCGACAGGATCTGACGTCGATGATGTCCGAGAAGTGCCGGCTGTCAATCAAAACGTGGTCGATCTGTGATTGCGTTTGGTACGGTGATCTCCAGGTGTACTTGTGTGGGAGGCGGTGTTGGAAAAAGGTACTACGTACGGCCATTCGTTTGGAGGCGGCGAAATCTATCAGTCTAAGGCCGTTTTCGTTGGTCAGCTGGTGCGCACTGAACGTTCCAATTGTCGGTTTAAATTCCTCCTCCTGGCCGACCTGAGCGTTGAAATCCCCGATGACGATCTTGATATCATGTTTTGGGCAACGGTCGTATTCACGCTCCAGCTGCGCGTAAAATTCGTCTTTGTCGTCACCGGTACTTCCGAGGTGAGGGCTGTGCACGTTGATGATGCTGATGTTGAAGAATCGGCCCTTGATTCTCAACCGGCACATTCGTGAGTTGATCGGCCACCACCCGATCACGCGCTTTTGCATCTTTCCCATCACTATAAAAGCTGTTCCAAGCTCGTGTGTGTTGCCGCAGCTCTGGTAGATGGCACGACCATCTGGGTACGTTCGTACCGTGGAGCCCTTCCAGCATACCTCCTGCAGCGCTACGATGTCAAATTTGCGGCTTTTCAATTCGTTGGAGAGCAAGTGGATACTGCCCACAAAATTTAGAGATCGGCAGTTCCATGTTCCAAGTTTCCAATCGCTAGTCCCTTTTCGTCGTGTGGGTCTTTGCCGATTTCCATCCGAAATTTGTTGTTCGTTGTTCGTTGCTTATGTTTTTTGTAGTCACGGGCTCGCAAGGCCCGCAGCTAACCCCACTATCTCGCAGGAGGACCGTCGTGATGTTGCTGTTTTGGGTCCCGAACACCACCAGGACGTTGTTGCATTTCGCACGCCGCCCCTGACATGGAGAACAGACGCGTACGAAGGCCCCTGACTCAGTCTGCATGCGACCAAAGCATCCACCGGGGTTGGGTACCCGATCTCCGCTAAGGTTGCTCGAACCCCAGCTAGCGCCACGGGGAGGTAGAGAATCGGAGTTGCAGACAAGAGGTGATATGACCACTACCCGAAGGTTGGGTGTATGGGGTCTCGAGTTGCACATTGTCTACCGTTCGCTAGCCAAGGAAGGTTCATAGTTATCGATATTGATTAAATAAGCAAAATTATGGGTTCAACCAAAAATCTGTGATATGGGAGAGCCATCCACACGAATTTTGACAACAACCTGTAGAGTTTTTTACCCATGAACTGTGCATTTCCCTTGAAAACTTGAAAGTTGCAAAAGTTACATAAAAAAAGAATTTAAAAAAAAAACAAAAAACTTATGTGTTGTAAACATTTGTAAACAACAGCTTGAATGCAAGTTGAAAGCTTGAAGCCTTTTCCGCTGGTGGCAGCACCATAAACAAAAAATTGATGTCCCAGACTACTTGTTCGAAAAACTATGCAGCCGAGTATCTTGATAGAATATAATATCTATTACTCTCAAAGGGTGGATGATTCTTCAACTAATAGTAAACTTTTCAATCATAAAATAGGAGGGATATCTTCACCTAAATGTGTGTGCGGAGAGCTAGATTCAATTAAACCAGGTACTATCGGCTTCTGAAAAAAATTGGGGACAAAACACTAGCGCCAAAATAATATCGACGAATAAGACTCTAACCATAAATTCGAAAATTTCAACAGCATGCTTTGAAGTTTTTGTTTACATTTACAACTGGTGCAGAAGATTTTTCGTCAGTAGTCAGAGCTACTTTTTCTTTGTAATCGATCAAAATCCTTGCCTTTTTGTAGATTTACTGTTCTGCATTTATTCGGAGCAACATCCTCTAATGCCTCTACCTCTGCCAGGATGCAGGGACTGTCAATTTCGGTGAATACGGACTTCAATAGCTACAGCAAGGCAAGTGATCTCGTTCAAGGCAACTCAAATTTACTCGGAATGCCTAGAATTGTTCCAGGTAAGCCACTCCAAAAAAAAAACTGTGTTAAAGTTGTTAGTTTTCGTCAAACTTGGGCTTTTCGCAGAAAACTATAGTCGTAGAATTCCGTATTCAGAAATTCTTCCTCAAGTAAGCCACTGATTGAATTTGTTCTCTTCGTTACAGCAGCCCTCAGCCGGAACCTTTGATTTTTTTTTCTGCTCCAGTAACCATCCAATTCCGATTCTGCACTGAGGTGGCGATTTACGTCAGAAGTACTTTTTCTGTACGTGTGTGTTGTAACCTTGAATGCAAGTTGAAAGCTTGAAGACTTTTTCGCTGGTGGCAGCACCGTAATCAAAGAGTTGATGTCCCAGACTACTTGTTCGAAAAACTATTCAGCCGGGTATCTTGATAGAATATAATATCTTTGATTAAACACAGAATACAACTTTGCGAGAATTCTAAAATGGTTTGGAATTTTATAAAAGACATTATTCGAGATAGAATTAAAATTTATATTAGTGATCCAGAAGAATTGATTTCGGTAGTAATTGGTGAGAATAGTTGCAAACTTAAAGCAATGGTTAACAGTTGAAGCTATGGCTTACAACTTAAACCATCACGGAAAATCGAACATCAATCGGTTAAATGATTTCAAGAGACAAATACGCGAAGTACGTTGGAATAATACATCTATATTTGGAAAGCACTTCAAGATTTTTTTGAACATCTGTTAGTTTATAATATGTGATAGATTAGAGTAGGAAATTGATACACATGTTTTGCTATTCGTAAGAAATGGAGAAATAAACAGGATTTGAAAACAAAAAAAAACACGAAAATTTGGCAAAAATATACAAAGTTGAAAATATTTCTAGCGTGAGCTTTCATTACGTCGTAAGAAACAAAATGTAAACAAACAGTTTTATTACGAAAAAATACAAAAACTGACATAAACTAGTCGCAACTTCTTTCCATTTAGAATATTTGTAGCCGGGACAACATATTCTATATGTATAATACAAATTTGAACGTTATTTTGATAACTTTAACAGCAATTTTCTGTGAATTCTTAAAATGTTTCATACGACGTAATGAAATCATACGCGATATTTGATATCTCGCGTGAGCTTTCATTACGTCGTATGAAACAAAATGTAAACAAAGAGTTTATTATGCAAAAAATATAAAAACTAACATAAACTAGTCGCAACTTCTTTTCATTTTGAATATTTGTAGCCTGGGCAGCATACGTCAGATACAAACTTTAGAGTTGCAGCAGTTGTCTGTGAATTCTTGAAATGTTTCATACGACGTAATGGAAGCTCACGCAAGATATGTAGGGGAGAGTGGGGATACTTGATCCCCTTTTCTTATTTTCACCATATCTGTTTGGAAAAATTTAGCAACTCGCCGTCTTTGACATTTTCTGACAGCTTGTAACTTCAAGTTTCTATGCTCCAAAAATGAGAACGATACTTGAACCCGTTGATGAACTAGAAGCATTTTCGTGGGAGTAAAAAAATCGCGATTTTTCTGAAGGTAGGGGACACTTGATCCCCTATTTAAGGAGACTTTATCTTTTATTCAGGAAGCCCTAATCCTGGTATAGAAATCAAACAAAACCCCAAGATAGAATGTTAATTGACTATTTGGTCATGTTTGTTCTCATTTCACAATTTATAGCAGACATAAGAAGAAAATTCTTTAACTTTGTCCCAACGCTAATAACATTGCATACACGCAGAAAAAGAACGGGGAGTCGATTCAACAAAACGTTTTGTTATTCAATTTTGTAGTATCAATGCACTTTTAGTGAGTAGTTCTGAAATGAAATTCGATTCAAAACAGAATCCAACATTTAGTTATTTTTACAAAATAGTCGAAACCAAGCCATCGTGTATGGGAGAGGGGTGCGTCATTTTAACAAAAAAATATTTTATTATTTTTCTAATGAATAGTTGGGTGGTTTTGATTCGAAACATATGCTTTATTAGCCAAGCGTGTATAAATGAAATGTCATCTGGAAAAAAAGAAAAAAAAATCATTAAATTCTTTCTTGCGCCCCGAACAAAACCCTTGATTGATTTCCCGCTCGTTCGGGGTTCAAAAACCTGGGCTTCGGAAGTTTTACATCAGATTTGATTCAGCTGAATCAATCTTGTGCAGGTAAGTTATTTTTGTTACTATCAAAATTGCAACAAAACAGTTCCGTATTTTCTTTTATTTCAGACCATGGACACCGACGGCAGTGGAGTTGGTTCGTCGAAACAGGACAACCAACAAATAGAGGGAAATAGTTTAATCCTTATTTATGCGGGTCATTCCATTAATCCCCCTTGCTGGACAGTCATCGGTAGCATGCAGATTGATGGAGTGAATCGGGCTTTGAAGCGATGCCTTCATCAGAGGCAGCCTCACCAGCGGGACGATATTTCGAAGATGTCCCAGAAGACATCAGATACATTCAAGGTGAGTGAGTTGCTAATATCTCCAAAGACTTCACCCTGTCGAAATTATACGCTTGTGAATCGCCTGGGGCGAAGAAAATTACCCATAAAGGCAGGCAGGCTAAACGGGGTTGATTTTGTTCACGAATCAATTTGAACTTATATTTTCCCCTCTGTTTTCAGATATCGCGACCCAACAGAAACCGGCCTTTGCGTTTCTGGTTCCGCACTTCCGCAGGTCGTAGGCAATCGTTATGAAAATTCCGCTTCTGCCAGAAGAACAGCCCTACAGGAGAGCGGGAAGCGGAAAGCATTAAGGAAAAGACACAGTGTATATTGTGAAACCATTAATTAAAAATAAATTTTGGATTAAATAGTACAAGCAAACTTATTTCTTTTGAAGAAAAATCCTTCATTTTTAATTTAATAAATTCATTTATTTCAATCAGACAGAATTAATTATTTAAAAACGCAAAAAAATTGTTTTGGACCAAAACACTTTCGTACGTTTTACCCAAAATTTTTGCTAAAAATTATGAATCACTTTCAAAAAGGGTCTATATTGTTTAAACAAAATCGATAAGTTCAAAATAAATCGATATTTTTTGTCGATATAATCTCAATTATATTTGTGCTTTTTCCCAACCAAAATTTTTATTATTTTTGATCGAAATATTATTGTTTCTACAAGATATTTTTCTGCGTGTACTTAAAGGCGCTATTTTTTATAATTAAGAGAAAATTAATTATTTTTGCTCTTTTCTTCAGACAATTGTTTGATAAATATTAGTTTTTGAATAAATATTAGTAATTTCGTAATCAGCAATCATAACGATCAATTCAGAAGAAGAATATGCCGATTGGAAGGGTGATCAATTGTACCCAGCTCTAGGGGATCAATTATACCCATAATCAACATTTTAGAAAACTTTTTCTGAAAAAAGTTGAGAGTTTTCCATTACTTTGAAAATATGGCATTATGAAGTTCATTTAACGCTCGAACGATTGATACATTGGAACAAATATTTTTTTCATAATTTTCCCATGTAAGGAACATTTTAAAGTGATGAAAAAAGATCTTTAAGTTACATTTTGTGAAATTTTTCAAACAAAGTTCAATTACTCAAACAATTATTTTGTTAAAAATTATTAAACTACAAGCATTGCTATTTTGCTCAATTTGGCACATTTTTCTAGAACATTTGATCTTTGTAAGACTTTCCAGTTTCGAGATATAGCTAAGGAATCAAGTATCCCCAGGGATCAAGTATCCTCATTCTCCCCTATAAATCCTTTGATTTACGGAGAAAAATAATTTGAAATTAACTCTGCATTCTTTAAAATCGAGTTTTCCAAAGCGCTTTAGGTAAGCGATGCTCCAATCAAAACGTTAGTTGAATTAAAATTTGCAGCCACGTGTAGTTTAATTATTAATTTCAAATGGGTTGAAATGATACTGCAATATCATGATTGATTCTGAAACAAGCATGATGTTTGTTTGAATAAAAAAAACGCATGAAAGTATTCTGAAGATATGTTTCAGTTTCAAAGTTCAGTTTCCATGTTTGACATTTGCGGTAGTGCTTCTTCTTTTCAGGAAGTGTTGAGAAAATCCATAATAAGTCTAAACGAGCGATACAATGTGTCATGTAATTTCAAAAACAACAATTAAAGCACGCTTTTTGGGGTCATTTTTGAATTTATCAAACCCTGGGGTCTTAAAAGCTTCATTTTGATCCAAAACTCATCCATGATTTTTTTGCAGAATTTTTAAGTAACGTTTACATGAGTAAATTTGAACTTTTAGGTTTGTATGGGAACATTGAATATTTTGTACTGAAAAATCAACATTTTTCTTTCTTCTGTGGAACCGAGCCAGCAGATGGTTTTTGTGCCAATTTATAAATTTCCTATAGGAAATTTTCCGCTGAACAACCTTGTCGAACACCGTAGCTTCGTATCTTATTAGGCAAAAAAGTTATTAGCTGTTTAACAGAGGAATGTCTTTTTGCATTGATAAACAATAAATTCAATTGACATCACTGCTGGAGCCACGCGAAGTATTGCAAGAAAAGTAGTCATGATAGGCCTCGATAGGCACCCTGCAGTGATGCCAATTGAATTTACTGTATATCAATGCGAAAAGACATACCCCTATTAAACAGCTAATAACTTTTGTGCCTAGTAAGATACGAAGTTAGTGTCTTCAACAGAGTTGTTCAGTTTAAAATTTCCTACACTCAGAAAAATACTATTATGTATGCCATAAGATTCTCTTATGAAGTGGCGCCATAAGAAAAATTAATGAAATTCATAAGATTGTCTTATGGCGCGAATGAATTCTGAAGATGAACGCCTACTTCAATGAGAGGTTGTTGCTTTTCATAAGAGATTCTTATGGAAACAGTAAATCACTTTCTAATAAGAAAAATTCTCGCAACTGCGGTCGAGAAGACTTAGCCCTCGCACGAAGTGTATCCTGTATATGACGCTCATTAGACCGGTTGTTCTCTACGGGCACGAGACATGGATATTGCTCGAGGAGGACCTGCGTACACTCGGAGTATTCGAGCGACGAGTGTTAAGAACCATCTTTGGCGGCGTACAGGAGAACGGAGTGTGGAGGCGAAGGATGAACCACGAACTCGCGCGCCTCTACGGCGAACCCAGTATCCAGAAGGTGGTGAAGGCTGGCCGGATACGCTGGGCGGGACATGTTGCGAGAATGCCGGACGACTGTCCTGCAAAACAGGTGTTCGCTACGAATCCGGTAGGAACAAGACGAGCGGGGGCGCAACGAGCGAGGTGGTTAGACCAAGTGGAGCGTGATCTGGCGAACGTAGGGTGCCCGAGAAATTGGAGAACGGTTGCTATGAACCGAGTGAATTTTAGGAATTATGTTCGTCAAGTTATGTCGTGAGACGGAATACTATGTAAATAAAAAATAAATAATAAGAAAAATTCTCGATATTTCATGCTGAAAACATTCACTTTATTGTTTGCCAAATTCGTTTAAAATTAAATCCTTCATTGTCACCATCAGCAGCGCATCAACAGACGGCTCCATCAAAGTTTTTTTTGCCGCATCTTAATCTTCGACCTTTCGTATTTTGCCGTTCAGCTTGCTGAAAAGTAAACAAATAATGTATTTTAGTTTACTAATATATTCAACGTTCACACCAAAAACATCAAACCGAACTTACCATTCCGGAGATAACAATATCATTTAACATTGAAGGAAAACTATAATAACTATGAACTGGCGATTGCTTCGTACTGTTAGATGATAAAAAAAACTGATGCTATGAATGAATGTGTTCATCATTTTTTCACAATGCCGTTTCTTCTATTTTTCATAAGAACATCGTATGATAATTGAAAGAATTTCATAAGACTCTTATGAAAAATTAGTTTGGACGCAAAAAAGTGGTTCATAAGATGTATCTTATGAAATTTATAATAAGATTCCCTCTGAGTGTATAGGAAATTTATAAATTGGCACAAAAACCATCAGCTGGCTCGGTTCCACAGAAGAAACGAAAATGATGTTGATTTTTCTGTAAAAAATATTCAAGTTTCCCATACAAACCTAAAACTTCAAATTTACTCATGTAAACATTACTTAAAAATTCTGCAAAAAATCATGGATTAGATTTGGACCAAAATGAAGCTTTTTAGACCCCAGGGTTTGAGAAATTCAAAAATGACCCCAAATCGACTCAGTCTAATGTAGGTACTCCTAATCCACTTTGAACTAAGATATTTCCATTCCATGTGATAAAAACAACGAATGTCGTTGGTTGCTCAGACAACCAACCCAGCAATACGGATAGTTTATCCTAAAATTACTTCTTCTTCTTTCTCGCCAACTCATAGGTTAACTACGTTGCCCGTGTATCCTAAAGTTACATTATAAAAAATTTCATTGGAAAATTTTGCTTGCCTCTCTAAAAAATTGAAACAATTCCGTAATTTACCTCTTATGAAACTCTAATGAAAACTCATTTTCAGAACCAGACCTGAATCAGAAAGACAACAATCCAATTTTTTTTCAAAGAACAAATAACATACTTACTGCGCGTGTATAATTGCAAACCAAGATCAAAACAACGATGATCAATGTTTAGGTTCATCAACCCTGAAACGCAACTCCATGTACAATTTTTATTGCAAACGTTATCTTCATAATATCCGTGGTCACAATCAATTTTCCCTCGTTTCCTGGTCCCGAATCCTGGTTCTCGAGCTCTCCTCGGTCACACTTGTCACGGTATGGTCGTTGAAATCATTCACTGTCCTCCACGGTCTTTCTCCATTTTCTTCAATGCTCAACCCGTCTAATAACCGACGATCGATCAAAATTACCATCTCGCGCCCATTTTTGGGACTTTGGGGACACCGAGGGGACACCATAACTGTAATTGCGGTACTCCCGACGATGATGTGATCACAGCCTTTGAGAAAATTTGATGCTTTGGCATTCTCTCTACAGTAGGTGCATTGCCATACACAACTTTCCCATCGTTTGACCCAAGCCAGAAACATGGCAGCAGTTTGGTCCTTGTACTGCGTATGAATTGACGAATAACCGTTTTTTCACTCTTCTCTCGGAAGCTCGCGCTTCACGATCGCCAAAGTTGCATAGCCCCATCGGAGGAGGTTAAAAAATATCAAGTTCAGGGCTTCTCTCAGCAAAGGGCATCGGTTTTATTTTATGAGGACCTCAGAGATGCTTCAGAAACATGTCACAGAGTAATTTCTTTTTGCGTTGTTGTTAATGGGGAAAATCAAAGCGACCAGTTGAATGTAAAAACTTTTTTTTGCACTAAATATATTCACTATTTCAGAAAAAGGGAAACTTCTAATCTAATTTTCACGATAATAGTGTTTAAATCTATTAACTCTTAGAATAAATCTGGAGTTTAGAACTAGTTCGACTTCACCCATTTTGGACAGCCCTTATGTTTTGAGTACTCATTAGCTCCTTATACTCAGCCGTGGTCTTTTGAAATCGAATTTGTCACCCTAACGGGCATCACTTTCCAAATCTGCTGCCCAAACTAACGCGCAAAAGTCCTGGCGAAAGCGAAACCGGTAGGACGCGAATGCTCGCGCCCCTGAATTCACTGGATCCTTCTCATATTCCTGATGAAATCGAATGGTGCTCAAGCATAAATTTCGGGCGTATCCCGGTGTGGTCACAACACGTATAATTATGCAAACAACGATGGGTCCATCAATCAAACGCGCAGCCATAAAAAGAGAGAGTGCAGCGGATGCATGTTTGGTTTGACGGAGGAAAGCGAGAGCTAATGGTTCGGAGAAAAATAAAATTGTCGCGAAATTTTCGCTTTCCCTTCTGGTTGAGGGCTTGCACGTGCACGGTTTTTGATGAATGGTGCCAAAAAAAACCTTGCTAATATCTCGAAGCAATTTTGTGAATCGGTTAAAATTAATATAAATTTCTGGAGCTTGATTGTTTAAAATATTTTATGGTTGCGTGCATCGCTTTTATATTTTAAATAATTATACCATAAGGTTAAGTAATGATCCATAGCATAGTTTGGAAGGCGGCTTATGAAATTATTCCTATATTCCAATATTGAATTAAATCCGATAAAATTGATGAAGTAGGGGAAAGTCGGGTAAGATGGAAAGTGCGAATGAAAATTAAAAACATATCAAGAAATACATTTCTAGCAGTGTTAACACCAATAACAAAAACTTTTCCAATGCCAGTAAAGTACTTTTTTCAATTTATTTGGTCCTTTGGATTTTAACATCTGGATGTCTTTCATCCCTCAAACTAGAAAATTACGAAATTTCGAGTGCCATATTGATCCACTACTCTACGAACCCTGATGAAACTCTCCGTCAGTTGATCTCACACCTTTAAAAAATTCCCATAAGTACCCAAAAAATTTATATACAGACCCCGTTCGATTTTGGCAACATCCAAAAAAGACGGTTTTTTTATAACTTTTTTATTTTTTAATTCATTTCAAATGAATCAAAATAAATGTAAAACGTAATATTAGCATGAAATTTTTCAATTTGGCTTATTTATAATAGTTTTAAACTGTAAAAACACATATAATTGAGCCAAATTGAATATTTTTATGCTAATATAAGGTTTTACATCAATTTTGAATAATTTGAAATAAAAATTTGAAATAAAAAAGTGACAAAAAAAACCGTTCGATTTTGGCAACATTCGATTTTGGCAACATAAAATTTACGGGCGTGTTGCCAAAAACGATCGGGGTCTCTATTGCTAAGGTATGCTCCCGATTCAGATCTTGCCAGCAGGAAGTAGTTGAGACCGAAAATGGACACATCCACACCCAAATTCAGCCTCTATGCCAATCGTGAGTATTCAATATTATAACATTATTGGCGTAAGAAAAGACCGCAAGCGGGGATGATTCGATTTGCGACCGCTGGCATTAACCTCTCAGCGCAACTGCATTGCGTATGACTGAAAGAAAGAAAACAAAAACGTTTTCACGTCCCTTCCTATCCCATCACAAGAAGAAGTAGGACGGAAATCATTACCTGCTAAGCTGCCCGGTTTTACTAGCTGTGTGTGTGTATGTAAGACAGGCAATAAGCAAAACACAGTTCCCGTTTAATAGAAATCCATTCTATTTCCCGTTTCCTCCACAAGGCAAACGCCAGGAAGCCTCCGTTGTGCGTTTTTTGCGATTGAAAAAAATCATATCAATTCACATTCATATCAATTTAGACGCAAGAAAACAACACTGTTTGTTTTTTTTCTGTATGGTTTAGCAAATAAAGTGAATAAATCCGGGCGAAACCCGGCCATTTTTCAATAAAATCCGGGTGATCGAGCCGGATCAGCCTTTTCTCGAATTTTGTGCTTTAGTGTGGCGTACGATGAATCCCAGTACTGGCCCTTATTCTGCGCCGCGCGTGACGTGATGATTGTCACCTCACCTCGGAGTCACCGTGACTTTTGTCACCTTATTCCCGGAGTCGATATGGGTAAAGTGACAGAAGTTCATTCTAGGTGAGTGACTGAATGAACACGTCTGTCAAAATGGTCGAATTTGTTCTGCTTTGTTTTGATTTTGATCGCACTTCGGATTTTGCGAATCAAGTTTCAAGCAAACAAGTAAAAAATCCGGATTTGAAAAGGCCGCAATCGGATTGTACGGAAACAGCAAGCTGCTAGAGAAAAAAAACGGCCAAATTGTGTGGTCCAAATGGATATTTCATTAACAAGGTTGTGTCCGGAACCTGCATCGAGTTGCATCGAATGTGGAAGTCGACGACTGTCGCCCGAACAAATCAGACATGAGGAGCGGATTAAATGCCAAATTTCAGTAATTTAACAAGTAAGTAAAGTTATTTTCGTCTTATGCTGCAAGTTGCTGGAAATACTGTTTGCGCGAAAATCGCCATCAATTTTATTCCAAATAAAAGTTTTTGTAATTCCAGAAAAACTGCATGAGCAACGAATAAGTAAACCGATTATTCATTCATTTTTATTGTTCTAGTTATAGAGCTGAAGTGAAGATATTGGTCGGATCAAAAAACGAGCATCTATAGAGAAAAAAAAGGATCAGCTGCTTTGCGAGGAACTTTCGGGACTGGTTATCGACCTTTTAATATATACGCAGAGAATGATGCCTTCATTCCGACGACAGGTTCCCTAGAACAGCTATAGGTAAGTACCTTAATATGCTTATAGAATGCAATTGATTTTAATTGTTTTAAATTTTAGTTATTTAACCGATGAAATCACACATATATTCACCAACTGAAAATGCAGCGAATCTCAATGGAATTGATTATCTATATTCATAAACAGATTCGAATTGGTTACTCCTATAGATCCAAAGCAGCAAACGTTCTGTATGTTGACGCAGAATGTTAGCAATCTGTAAACGGAAGAAGATGTTTTTAAGTTGTTGTACTGCTTTGGTTACACGGCTAAATGCAATATTGCACATGTTCCTTTTGATGAACAAATGTGGTCAAATTTTATCAATAACGATAATCGTTGAAGGAGCCGAGCGGCTACGAAGGACTGCACGCCGGTACTATAAGAGGTTTCAAGCCGAGAGGACGTAGGCACAACCATGTTCAATATTTTGTTCGGAATATTTTTAGCGGAGTTGATAGGCAAAAAAAAAATCCTTAATGCATTTCTGTTATTAGCTATGAAAAAGAAATTAGGAAGAAAACTATCACTGGTCCCATGTTACTATATAATTCTGTTATTGTGGAAAACCCCCTTTGAATAAAAGATAAATTAAACGATTTTTTCTGCCATTTATTCAAAAGTTTAACCACGTTAGCTTGATGGAAAGAGTTAAATATCACGAAACTTCTTTGGATCATAGAACAACTGAACTGAATCAATAAAAATGTACATTTTGAAAGGGAAAAATGTTTTTCCCAAAAACTAATGAAAAAATCTTATGATATTATACCAGTTATCTAATAAACTTTTTTTTTCACTGAGAGAAGATAGCTTTTTTTAAATTTAAGTAAATTAATCTGATTGTATTCAAAATTATCAAACTTCATTGTAAATAAATACTTAGAACCGAAATATTCCATTTTGTATCAATTTTCCGTTCAATTTCTCTCTCGTCGCCACCTGAAAAGGTACCGACAATTGTCACCTAAAATCGTCACCCGAATGCGACGATTCTCACCTACGGTGACTACCAGAATAGGGTAAGAACTCAAAAAGTTCATCCAAAGTGACGTTCCTCACCTAAACCGACTACTGGAATAGAGTGACCTGGGTGAGTCGACTATCGTCACGTCACTCGCGGCGCAGAATAAGGGCCACTGTTTCTGCTTTTGCCACGGTCAAGGCTAGATGTTCCTTGAATGTGAGTGATTTGTCTAGGATCACTCCAATGTCCGGAATTGATTCAACCTTTTCAAGTACTGATTAACCTGCTCGGTAACAATGGGTTAACTCAATTTTACATCTGGTGAATGTCAGGATTTTGCATTTTTTTAAGATTCACGTCCATTCCATTAACTCGGCACCAATGAACAAGCTTAACGAGGTCTAGCTGTAGTGATAGGCAGTCAAAGGCCCTTATTCTGCGCCGCGCGTGACGTGATGATTGTCACCTCACCTCGGAGTCACCGTGAGATTTGTCACCTTATTCCCGGCGTCGATCCGGGTAAAGTGACAGAGGTTCATTCTAGGTGAGCGACCGAATGAACACATATGTCAAAATGGCCGAATTCGGGTTGGTGCTGTTTTGATTTTGCTCTCGCTTCGGATTTTTCGAATTAAGTTTTTGTATAACTGGTTGGAATTTCGGTTCGAAAATGGCCATCATCGGATTGTACGGTCACAGCAAGCTGCTCAGAACGACAAACGGACGATTTATGCGACGTAAGTTGAAATTTTGCTCATCAAAACTGGGGTTGGATCTGGGTCATAGTGCCGAAAAAAAACAACAGCAGATGCCGACGGCTGCTGCCCCAAAAAAATGTTTGCTAAACAATTTTCTTTTTTCCAAACATTTATCAGGTATGTAAAATATATAGTTTGTGTTTTGTACATGAAACTGTTCGATCAGAATGGTTTTCGTAAATTTTGACCATTCAAGATTAGATAAGTTTTATTTTTCGTTTTCAGTATAAGTGCGGCTGATAGTTCTAGGGTGAAATTCCATTCATTTATTCTGAAATGAAATTTAAAAATAGATGGAAAAAGTGTACCCGGTGGAGCAAGTGTCAAGGAACCAATCCAGGAATACATCCCGGGGGAACAAACTGTCTTTTGTGTTTAAAGACGGCAGCATCTGAATTTGCATCTTAAAAAATTAATTAAAGTTTTAGAATGTGACAAAAAGTGCAAATAAAATAAAAGATTATTATATTTTACCACTTTTACGATCAGAAAACTAATTCCAACAAACTAAATTTTGCATTTACATTAGGATATCAAATTTAAGTGTTTGCATTCAGTATTAAAATTTGAATGACAGATTTTAGGTAACAAGGTTTTTTTTATTAAATTGCATTCTCATATCTAATAAATTTGTTTCATTATTTCCAAAACTAGAATTCTTTAGTGTAATTAACTATTCAGAGCCAAATATTCCGCTTTACATAAATTTAATACTCAATTTCTATCCCGTCACTCGTCACCTAAAATTCTCACTCGAATGCGACTGTTCTCACCCACGGTGACTACGAGAATACGCGTAAGAACTCACAAAGTTCATCCGAAGTGACGTTCCTCACCTGAACCGACTGCTGCAATAGAGCGACTTGGGTGACTCTACTATCGTCACGTCACTCGAGGCGCAGAATAAGGACCAAAGTAATCTGTGATAAAGCGATACATTTTCAAATCGTCAGCATAGAAGATTACCTCCGAGTCAATCAGCGTGCCAAGATCGTTCATAAAGAGATTAAAAAGCAATGGGACCAAATGGCTCCCTTGAGGTACTCCAGAAGGGACGGCGAAGGTTTGAGATTTTGTTTTTATGACCTTGCCTGATGAGTGCAGTTCTATCTTTAAGAGCCACATGACTAACCTGGGGAATCCGATCTTTTCAAGCTTAGCGATAAGCAAGTTGTTGGGCAATCGATCAAACGCCTTGGCAAAATCTACATAAATTGCATCAACTTGTTTTTTGTAACAGAGAGACCTACTTATGAATGGGACGTACACCATCATGTTCGTTAAGGGGGGGGGGGGCGGTGGTAGGGTCTAACGGGTAAAAAAAACACCATTTTCACGATTTTTTTTCTAGAGCTATCGTTCAAACAAATGTATTCAAATTTTTTGCATTATACAAAGCATTGTTAAAAGAACATTTAGTAATTTTTTGGTAGAAAAATATTGAAAAATGAGCCGGTGACGGAGCACTTTCGAGAATGTCTTTTAGAAAACAGGATTTGCGGTGGACACTGTATCTCAGCACAGAATAATCTGAAGTCAAAAAATCAGAGCAAAATATTTTTAATAGATGTTTTTCTAGACCCCAACGTTTTTATTTAACTTAAAAAAAAATTTATGAAATTTGTGTGGCTGTTCGAAGTAAAAACTACGATTTTTCATGAAAAAATCCGCCATTTTTTATCTGTAAAAAATATAAAGAATAAAAAAGAAAAAGAAAAACGTTGGGGTCTGGTATTTTATATTTAGAAAATATGTCCCAAATTTGAAAAGAATCGGATAAGTAGTTTTCAAATGGCGATGTCCACGGACTTTAAAAATGTGCTTTCGAGAAAATCGCGTTTTAAGTTTCTGCTCTTGCTTTCTTGCAGTATTAGATAGGAGGAGATAAAGGCCTATATTTTTTACAGTTTTGCTTCAATTGACTTGAAAATTTGACACAACATTCTTGAAATGTTTTACAATAAGAAAATAAAAAATAAAAAAAATCGATTTTTTGAAATTGTTAGACCCTAACACCCCCCCCTCCCCCCTCCCCCCCTCTTAACGTTGATCACTTTTTGCGGAATCCGTGCTGATATTCGTCGACGATACGTGAAGAGATTGAACTCATTTGGTTGGAAATTAAAAGCTCGAATACCTTTGTCAAGCAAATTAAAAAAGATATGTCTCGGTAGTTTTCTAATAGATGAACGTTACCGGATTTATGAATGGATGAGATCGCTGCCATTTTTTAAGTTTTCAAAGACTGTGATGAATAGTGAGGATAAACCTTCCGAACCAGCCCCAAACGCTCATTGATGTTTAGGAGCGCCTTCCTAACGTCATTTGGAGATACCGAACTCGATATGAACTCGAGAATACTTATATTTAACGAGTTGACTGAAGTCAAGTGCTGGGAGTTATGATTGAGTGCATTGAGGCAAACACAGGTGGATTTGAAAAATTCTCTACATAATTCAACTGCTTCTTTCGCATTATTGGAAGTGCGGTTCTGGTAAGTAAGGCTCAACGGAAGTCCTAGGTTGCCTTTTTTATTTTTCCAAAATGTAGAACGATTTAGAAGAATATCAGATATGTAGGTATTGACGATAGCTCATATCTTCATGTTTAAAGTATTTTAACTTAGTCGCCCTGGGGTGAAGTCTTGACAATTCGGTAGGATTCCATGTATGCTTTGTTTTAGCCTTTCTCATGCGATTTTTTAATTTTGTTAAATCATGATTCCACCCAGCTGAATTTGCATGTGCGTTGGGGTCTAAAACAAAGCTTTACTAATTGAATGATGAGATTAACCTCGTTGAAATGGCAGTTCCTAAAGTCAAATCTAACATCACCATATTCGTTAGCAACCCCGAAGATGTCGGAGGCGTATGTCACTAAAATTGGAGGGTGACTGGTAGCTCGTTGAGTCGCTAACAAATGCCAGATCAAGCACAAGCACGTTCGTTTGAATTTTTGATATTATTGATTTGATGATGACCGATATCCATAAGCGCTTTCATCAGAGTTTATTGATTGATTGGAGCAAGTCAGGAATATCAACGTTGAGCTCAGATTCAGGAAGAAAGCTGTTCAAATCTTCGTCAAAAATCCACTAAATATTAGGCAAATCATTGTCTCCAATAAGGCTGGAACAAATATCGATTTCTTATTTTGTCACAAAACCCCGCACCCCTAAATTTCCAAAAAAAGCCGAAGAAGGGAATAAATAAAGTTTGAAGTATTTTGAGCAAACTTTAAAAAAATGTAATATTCGAGAGATTACAAGACTAAAAAACAATTTGTGGAGGATGGGAGTTATTTCACGTTTTGAATTCTTAATTGTATTGAATTTTTCGATAAAAAAAAGTTGATTTATAGGTTTTTTGCAATGATAAAGGGTGATACGGTCAAAATTTGGTCAAGGGAAAACGCGTGTAAATCGGTGAAATCGTTTATTTAAAAAATCAAATTGGATTTCTTTTTCAAGTTAAGTTAGTATAGAATTCAGGAAAAATATTCAGTTAGGCTTCCGCTTTTCCAAATCCGAATTGCAGAGCCTTACGCTTAACCCTTGCCATCAGATTTTGTATAGCCACCTTGTCCACCTTCTTCGCCGCAGAAAGCCAGTTTGCCTTGAACTGCTGCTCGTCCTTGGCAGTTTTTTTGGTCTTCTTTAGGTTCCGCTTGACAATAGCCTAGTTTTTCTCGATTGGGCGGAGCTCTGGCGTGTTGGGAGGGTTCTTGTTCTTGGGAACCACCTGCACGTTTTTGGCGGCGTACCACTCCATGGCCTTTTTACAGTAATGGCAAGATGCCAAATCCGGCTAAAATAGTACGGAACAACCGTGTTTCTTCAGGAGAGGCAGCAGACGTTTATTCAAACACTCTTTCACGTAAATTTCTTGGTTGACAGTCCCGTAAGCTATAAAAATACTGCCTTTCAAGCCACAGGTACAGATGGTTTGCTAAACCAGATATTTCTTTGCGAACTTTGACAGTTTCATGTGCTTGAAAATATCTGCTACCTTTTCCCTTCCTTTTGCCGTATAAAACTCCTGTCCCGGAAGCTGCTTGTAGTCGGCTTTGACGTAGGTTTCGTCGTCCATTACAACGCAGTCAAACTTCGTCAGCATCGTCTCGTACAGCCTCCGGGATCGCGCTTCGGCCGTCGTATTTTGTTTATCATCGCGATTTGGAGTAAGTCGATATTCCGGCTCGTTTTTTGGCTCGATGCACGGTTGTAGACGATACGCCCAGCTTATTTGCGGCATCTCGAAGAGAGAGGTTAGGATCTCGCTTGAAACTACCTGCAACTCTCTTTGTCGTCTCAGCGACTTCCGGTTTTCGATTTCCCCCCGATCCAAACTTCCTGGCTGTCGACAAACGTTCCCCAAACACTTTAATTACATTTGTAACGGTTGATTTGACAACTTTGAGCGATTTTGCCACCTTGCGTGCGAGTAGCTCGGATTTTCGCGATAAGCGAGCAAAATTCTGATACGCTGCTCTTCTTCCTTGGACGGCATTTTGACAACTGATGAGTGAATTCCAAAATCAAAATAGGAGCAACATTCTACACACATACACCTTCAAAATGAGGGGTGTTCAGGTTTTTTAAATGCAAAATTGAGAGAAATACGTCAAGTTTATATTGACCAAATTTTGACCGTATCACCCTTTATAGTATGCAATTGTGTTGCATGCAAGCTTTCTTGCAATTTATTCAAATTTATTTGCCTTTTGCATTATTTTTTATTATTCCCTTTCTTCACGATGTTCCAACTTCGAGTGACAAAAAAGGATTTGAAATTTGTTCCGGCCTTAGTAGCAACGAGCCCTTGTCAGAGATCAGCTTAAATTTTTGTTAAATGGGATTTATGAGGCTGGAACAAATTTCAAATCCTTCTTTTGTCACTCGGAGTTGGAACATCGCGAGGGGGGGGGGGACAATAAAAAATAATGCGAAAAACAAATAAATTGGAATCAATTGCACGGAAGCTTGTATGCAAAAAAAATTGCATACTATATCGTTGCACAAAACTTGTAAATCAAGTAATTTTTTACCGAATAATTCAATCAAATCAAGAAAACAAAAGGTGAAATAACATCCTTCTTCTTAAATTTGTTTTTTGGTCTTTTAATCTTTCAGATATTGGAATTTTTAATCGAAATTTACAAAAGAAGAAATTTATATTTGTTCCAGCCTAACTAGCCACAGTTGAGTTGGGACTAAAATAGACTGTACAGTGTACAAAAACTTAATGAGTGAGATCCAAAAATTTCCATATGTTGTTAACTTGTGTACGCATCATATACTTCATTAATTTAATTAGCTTTAAAAAATTTCTTCACATAATAAATCATGCACTCGCAAATTGCATCGGTGGGAAACCTAAAAGTATGCTAATGTTCTTAGTTTTGTCCTGCTCTTTCACATGGAAAACGAATTTTTCATGAATTAACAACAAGTCACTCAAACGCAACCAATTTGCAAACCATAGATTGTGAGGAATCATGGGCCACATATTTTGGGGTATCTTGGGATATTTTGGCGTTTTATATACATTCATTACTTAAATTCTTTTTTCCTGTCTGTAAAGGTTTCTTATGCCAAATAAAGAGTTTTGAAAGTATTCTGATAGTTTTATTTAATACTAGCTGACCCGGTGTGCTTTGCTACCCATTCCATGGAAAAAATCAAGTTCGTAAAAATGATTTGGATTAAAATAAGCTTATTTTTAATAAAATTTCAACATTATTCAAAAGCGAACTATTTGTTATGGCATCTGAGCATCTAGATTGTATTGAATCTCAACGTCACTTGAAGGCTTTAAGGTTGAAGAAGCCAACCTTCAGAAAAAATTTTTAGGGGTATTCAATACAATAAATAAACCCTTTAACCTTCCAAAGCCGTTCGCTAAATATCCGTTTCGGGGAAATATGCGTTGTAATTTGATTTCGTTCTCCTGGCTGTAAATGTTAACCGATTTTGATGATATTATATTCATTGTGTAGGTAATTTATTCTAATTACTCAACATTTCAAAATAAAGTCGATATGTATTACCAGGATTTCAGAAACTGGTTCAGAAAGTTAAAAGTCTGAAAAATCAATTTTATTTTTAAAATACTCATAACTTCTGACAGCTTTTCTGTATTTAATTATTTCATTGATGTTTGAAATTGTCAAGAATCCATCTATCTGACAATGTATAAATATGTTGGGGTCCAATGAAAGTTTTTACCGCTATGACAGATCTTCCGGTAGAAAAAAGTCTTACTTAAAAAAAACGACATCCAGTTTTTGCTTTGCTTAGCTGTATTTCATTTCTCAATGAATCGATTTTAAAAACTCAAATTTTAGTTTTTTGGCGTTAATTTGATCATTATTTTCATAGAACATACTTGGTCTGTCAAAACTACCAGTTCATCAGTATATTGGAATGATGATAAAGATGTTTGAAATGTGCGCTTCGGGTCATATTGACCCGAACGGCTTTGGAGGGTTAAATAAAAAATCCTCCATTTTAAACAGGAGAAGTATTTAGATAGAGGCAAATTTTAACAAAAATCAAAAAGTGTGCCAGACTTTATGAAAACACTCAGACATTGGTTTCACTAATAATATGTATTTTACATTATTTCAATATGAGAGTCTTCGTTCAATAAAATGGGAAGCGTCAATCAATGCAATGTATTATCTAATATTGTAAAAACTTATGTGTGATTTTAATAAACAATCTCATCATGTTCTGTTGTACTATTTGAGCCTCATGATGTCAAAACGTTTACTTTCATGAATTGATAACAAAAATCCTTCGAGGATTATTGAAATTTAGTTATTTTTTGTTAATTTTGTATGGGAGACCCCTCTTTTTCGGATTGAAGGGGACCCAGAAAACCAGAAGTCGTATTTTATTTTACAGATTTCATCGTATAGAATGTTATTTTAACTCATTTTCGTATATCTGCACCTACAATGTGCGGCCCATGCTGTATCGTATTTAAATACATACATTGCATTATTTTATTACGACAATACAATCCAAAGCCTCCAAAATGACACGTATATACTGGTTTTGCTGCATTATATACGATATGTTCACACGTATATTTGTGTTGCAAATTCGAAATACCCACAAAATGGTTGTCTGGGGAAGGATTTGAAACCATACTCGGTCTTGAAAACGGCTTCACACCAAATTTTACGTCGACCGGCTCAGTAGTTTCCGAAAATTATTCGATTCTGTCAAATTTTTGATAATTTAGTAAAGGAGCCCCCCATTTTGGATTCGAAGGGGTTTGGAGTTATTAGAGAAACCATTCCCGGTCTTGAAAACGGCTACAAACCAAATGTCACATTAAATAGCTCAGTATTTTTCAAAAATTTGTTCGAATTGTGTCCCACCCCCTCTTTTAAGTCGGATGAGTTTGAAAATATTTAAGAAACGATCTCCGACACCAAAAACTCTAACAAATTAAATTTCACATTGATCGGTTTAGTAGTTTTCGAGTCTATATGACACAGACAGTCAGAAAAATTTAAATGGAATGAATTTTTCAATTCAACATTCCATATCATAAAATCAAAACATGTTAGTCAAATCAATAAATCATTTCATTATGCTGATATTTATCAATCTTTGACAAAATTTGTTTCAAATTTGTTCGAATTTAATCCTATTTGGAAAATTTTGTACAGGAGCCGCCTTTACAAACACGATAGAAGTATAGAAATTTTAAATAATCTCATTGATCCATACTAAACCGATCAGGAATTGAAATTGATTTCTGTTTGTAATGTGTCCTTTTTATGTTCACTTGACACTTTAATCAATTTGTTCGCAAACACCATTACTTGTGTATGTACCCTAGTGTCGTGATTTTACGAATCTCAATTCAGAGATTCACTCAAACACGTCTGTCGCTCGCAAGAATAGATCAATGACTGACTTTGTATTGTTTGTTTGTCAAGTGCTGCCAAAATAGCAAATGTTCTCATAGAAATTTATTTTACTTTATTCATCTACAGTGTTGCCGAATACAACTATTATTATATTTTATTCCTAATTAAATTTGATTTATTTTCTGTATATTCTTCATCTCAACCCTACACCTAGCATAAGATGTACTCTCTCGCAGCATAACAACTTTCTTCGAGAGAGTCTCACACAATAGTATGTAAGCCATTTTAAATATAAGTTTAGAATAGATTAGAACGTTAAACGAATCGCACGGATTTTTACTTCTACTACAATAAACCAATATAGTTAAGTCCAATCAAGCGACTTTTACAAGTTTATCCGAAATCGGGCCTAAGCAATTGTGGCAAACAAATCGCAACTATAACGTGCCTACTGTGTGGTGCTGGCTTGCAAACCTACCCCCAAGTGCAAACGAAATTCTTCCCCCAGCGGGTGAACAGCTGAAGTGCCGAAACTTACCGTGATTCGTGTTGCTGGTAGATGCCGTCGTCTGGAGACGGGAAGAAATCCCTCGAATCATGACCCCCCATCATGACACCAAAAATTTTATTATGTGCCAAATTTGGTCAAAATCGTTTGGAAATTGTTCGAGTTCTGATATATTTCATAATGATCATGTAAGAACCCCTCCCCCCTCCTTTCCTACAAAAAATTGTTAATATCATTATTGATCCAAATTCATCATACTTAAACATTTAATGATGTCAAAAAACGTTTGTGTGAGAAATTTGGTTAAAGTTACTAATAAATTGTTTGAATTGCGTCATATTTTATGAAAGTTGTATATGGGAGCCCCCCTTCCCTCAAGTCGAAAGGGGTTGTAACTTTTACAGAAACCATCTCCGGCCCCAAAACCCAAGCAGGAATGCTGATGAATGTTATTTTCAACAAGGTTTGGAGTTTGATTATCCGTAAGCTTAAGATAAAGTAATTGAAGTTAAATTATAAATACCATACTGATAGAAATGTAGCGGACTAATTAGCGAAACTCGTTTTAACGCCTCTGCAAACAATGCCTACAAAATGACTAAAATAATAACAATGACTACATTGATAAAAACAACCGATTAAAATTTTAAACTGTAGACGAAAAATGACAACAACAATGGCTTATTTTTAATTACTAGTAAAATTCAAATGCGGCAAAACCGTTCAAATTTTGCACCTTCAAGTGTTAGGGCATGTTGCCAAAATTTAAAAGGGCCTGTACACACGTATCTACTTTGAAGTTCAATCTTCGCTGCACGAACTCAACCGAATCAACTATAAATATTTCGTATGATTTCGAATATTTCAAAAGCCATGAACCAAATTTCATAGTTCAAAAATGGCCATGTTTTCAAACAAGCTTAAAACATCCTAGGGGACCACCAACTGGTAAATTTATTGCCTGTTAATTCGGGCCCCAACGATTATGATGCTGTCCGATAATTGAATTAACTTTTGGGTTTGGGTCGAAAAATGAGGGACACTTAAACCCCAAAACCCCAAGGTTATCATCCGATGCCTAGGGAAACATTTCGGAAGGTTAGAGAAGCACTGATATTGTGATGAAATCTGCCCAATAATGAATGCAATCTGGGATTGGAAATCAAGATCTCACTCGTAAGGGTTCATTCATCGATTGAAACCGTAAAGCTACATATTTTATAGGCGCCTTGCTGCTAACACCCGAAAAGACCAACGATGGAATTTCTCCGTCATCAGACGAAAAGTTGAATGAATTCATTTGGAGAGAGATCCAATCCCAAATACCACCCACGTGATGGATGTTTTTATTTGCTCAGTCATTGACTTCCCAGAGCGAAGAAATCCTGCTTCCCGAATTCGAATTTTATTCTTCTTCTTCAAGTTTATGTACGGCTCAATCAACAGTTGGTTAAAAAAGGGTTTTCATGCTGAAAGAACTCTGATTAGAACTGAAATTTGGATGCATCCGATGAGACCAAATTGCATCCTGCGGTTTTATGACGAATTGGGAATGCTTCTGTATTTTTCTTTTCTACACAATTCTGTTCTATAGGGATGCATAAGAATCGTGCCAGCCTCAATCAACTTGCAGCCTCTCAATTGTAGAAACCTTGTGGCGTTTGACAATAACACAGATTCGGTTTTGATCATTTTAACTTTCAGGGGATGTAGCAATCGCCAGGAAAGGTTTAATCTTGATGAAGAAAAATTTACTTCCCAAGAGTTTCCGGGAAGTCACGTTCAGCCTTAAGAATTCTCCACGCGACTCTCTTCTAAACTGTTCCGTCATCTAATTTTTTGTCTCTAATAAGACATTTTGCACAACTCACCGGCCTTATACCATTTTTTTCCAAACGAACATTAAGGTGCGTCATCTAGATGAACCATTGGGTTTGGTTTGTCTGAACAATTTATGGTTATACCTATTTGAATTTTTCGCCATAATTTTGAAATGTGAAAAATTTTAAAAAAGAATTATGCAAATTTTTTCTATTAATTTTACATTTAAAAAAAAATCCAAACTTACTGGATTCTCGTTGACTAGCGTCCCTTTAAAATCGCCGTCCTCTGTGACACCGCCTAACGCTTCATCGACACTTCCGTGGTTGATTTTCTGTGTAAACTGAAGGTCTCCCGTCGATCAATCAAACCGCAAGGGATATGATAACGATAATGAGTCTAACACGACTTGGGTATTAGACCTCGGGGCGTTTTGGGAGGCCTTCAATTCAGTTTTCGCAAGCCTTTCATTTGGTTGGATTGATAATTTTTGCCTAATTTGCCACTGTAAGGAACGAACGAAAAAAAAAGTAACTTGATCTGATGTATATTTAACATCATTAGAAAAAAGGGAGTTTCGAAAATATCTTTGAGATAAAATAAATCCTCAAGTTCTTTGAGTATGAGAAACTAAAAATGGTAGAACACACTATCATAAAGGGTGATACGGTCAAAATTTAGTAATGGGAAAACGCGTGTAAATTGGTAAAATTGTTTATTTAGAAAATCAAATTAAATTTCTTTTTCAAGTTTATTTAGTATAAAATTCAGGAAAATATTCAGTTAGGATTCCGCTTTTCCAAATCCGAATTGACTCTTGACTCTTTACTCTTTACTCTTTACTCTTTACTCTTTACTCTTTACTCTTTACTCTTTACTCTTTACTCTTTACTCTTTACTCTTTACTCTTTACTCTTTACTCTTTACTCTTTACTCTTTACTCTTTACTCTTTACTCTTTACTCTTTACTCTTTACTCTTTACTCTTTACTCTTTACTCTTTACTCTTTACTCTTTACTCTTTATTCTTTACTCTTTACTCTTTACTCTTTACTCTTTACTCTTTACTCTTTACTCTTTACTCTTTACTCTTTACTCTTTACTCTTTACTCTTTACTCTTTACTCTTTACTCTTTACTCTTTACTCTTTACTCTTTACTCTTTACTCTTTACTCTTTACTCTTTACTCTTTACTCTTTACTCTTTACTCTTTACTCTTTACTCTTTACTCTTTACTCTTTACTCTTTACTCTTTACTCTTTACTCTTTACTCTTTACACTTCACTCTAGACGCTTGACTCTTGGCTCTTGGCTCTTGACTCTTTACTCTTGACTCTTGACTCTTGACTATCGACGGTTAACTCTTGCCTCTTGTGTAAACGTTGCATCGTTACCACCGCCTAATATGACTTTTTAACTTGTTTTTAGATTATTTGTCAACCTCATGTTTTTCGTAAATTTTTCAAAATTAAGTAAGGTTTAGGGATAAATATAATTACATTAGAAGTTAGATCATAAAGGTAATAAATTAAGCATTTCAATCAAAATACTTGGCAAACTGCCGATACTTAATCTGGTGTTCCCACTACCAAAAATAATTCTTCTACTGCCAATTCTCCTCAAAGTCCAAGCTGCTGTTAAATATTTCCCAAATTCCAAATTCGGTTCCACCCAAATTCTGTCCCAGCGTTAGATTAACGCAGCACCGCGATCCCGCTTGCGTCATCCATCGCGTGTCCGTTGATTTCATTTGCTAACGATCTATAATTGAGCCTCTTAATTCGATAAAAGATGCCCCCTGCCCGGTGTAGATCGCCCGCAAGACTGTCTTGTCCCCTCTGGAAATTCTTCCCGGCCAGGAAGGAAAGCCCCAAAACTGATCTCGTAGGAGCATTCTCGGTCGAGAATTGTACGAACGGAAAGCTTAATGAATTATTTATTGATTCGAGAGGTCTTGCGAGTTGCTGCAGAGCCCGGTTGGCTTCAGGGGAAATTGTCTCAGCAGGGTATATTTTCTCATGCGGGGTATCAATTTCGAATACGTCATCAGGCGGCGGGGCTCGGAGATTTTCGACCGAGCAGGTTCATGTTGACGTTTAGCTCCTATACCTACTGACACTACTGCTGCCGTCTCAGGAGGGAGCACGCCAAAACATAAAATTGAAGCTACCGGAGGCTATCCGAACATGGGATGGGATAGATGGAGGAAGAATTTGTGGCATTGTACCGTGTATTTAGCAAAAATTTCACGTGCAGAAGGTTCTAATTTTCTTTGATGACGCACGTTCGGATTTGGAAAAAAGCATTTCGTTTCCATGTTTGGGACTCTGACTGGGTGCTGGATGTAGCTCATGTAGCCTGAGAAATCTTGCAGGATCAAATCGAAAAGCGAAAATGTTTCTTTACTCTTTTTGAGGCAGAAAAAATATCAAAAACTAATGTTAATCGCCTTGCTTTTTCATTTTCAGTATTTATCTAATAGCTTAATGTTTGTCTAAGATATCCCAAAAAACTTGAAAAAACTTGGGAAATTCCGCTACCGATTTCGGTCTCTGGGCTTCTCGCTTTTGGCCAGCCAGTAAGCTCAAGGGCGGACAAAAAAATCGAAAATCCAAAGTCTATGAATATGTTCAACATATTTTCAAAATTCACAAAAATTATAGAATTTGCTTAATAAACTTACTAAAGTTTTCAAATCATTATCAACTCATTCTAAACGCATATAATTCTATGGGGAAACATATTTTCTGTTGATTTAAAGTCAACCACATAAAAGCTTATTTTAAAAGCTATCATTTGAGACGTTCAAAATTTTAACACACTAGATTTATCTAAAATTAAAATGAGTAAATCAACAGTTTTTTTTTTAAATTAAAAACTTTCAAAGCTTGTTTAAGAAAGTTCCACATTGTCTCAAACTCTTTTCACTTAAAAGATCCTCTGAATTATTTTACCGATAGAAGGGAAAAACTTTGCCATCTGTCGCAACTTCAAACAAAATGATTACTGCTAACAGATGACGATACAGTAATAAGTCAGATTTTGTTGGGTCGTATTGGAATTATGTAGTGTAGTCTTACACTCAGAAAAATACTGTTATGTATGCCATAAGAAAAATTAAAGAAAATTTAAAGATTATCTTATGACTGAAATGAACTTTCTCGATGAACATTTTTTTGAAAGAGGAAGTTTTTTGTTTCATAAGATAATCTTATGATTTTGTCAAAACATTTGAAATTTCATAAGATTCATTAAAAAAACAGGAAATGACACGAAAAAACGATTTTTTTTCCGGGATATTGATAATATGAGTTCCATATTTTGAATTTTATCCCCTTTTATTAATCTTTCTTCACAATCGTGTCCATCAGCAGCAATTTGATTCCGATGCAAACCAAAAAAAACTTTCATTCCAAAAAACAAAGTTTAAAAAGATGATTTGTTCGCTATCCTCGTTATGGGACTGCCAATTCTCCCATTTGTTGGCGGATGTCCGGAAAAAAAAACTTGGGAAATTCCGCTACCGGTTTCGGTCTCTGGGCCTATCGCTTTTGGCCAACCAGTAAGCTAAAGTGCGGACAAAAATTCGAAAATTCATAGTGTATGAATGTGTCCAATATATTTTTGAAATTCACAAAAATTATAGAATTTGCTTAGGTAATAAACTTACCATTGAGAAAATCAATGTCACGATTACATTAAATGTATTATTTTTTTCTGAATTGCTTTTGATCATAAGGAATCTTGTGAGTATTTTCCTTCCGCTTAGAATGAATGTGTTCATTTTATTTTCCCACAGCAGTTTCTTCCGTTTTACATAATAACTTCTATGAAAATGAAAGAAATCCACAAGACTCTTTTGAAAAACTATTTTGACTCAAAAAAGCGGTTCATAAGGCGTGTCTTATGAAATTCAGAATAGGATTTCTTCTGTATGTATTTGCAAAACCTATACAAAACAACCGATCAGTTTGGGGAAACATCCAGATCTAACTAAAATAGAAAACAAGATAGGGCATAACTTGCAAATCAATATAAAAAACTTGCTGAAAAAATGCACTGTTGTTGATAATCAACTAACAATAATTGAATATTTAGCATAAGTTTTTGAACAAATGGTGTTTGATTTTGTAGCAGATTTCGCTATAGATGTTCCGAAATTTCAAACATGTTTTTCTCGATTGAAGTCCACTGCTGGTTTTGCCCCCCCCCGGGAGTCGTTTTCTTTGGCATAAGGTTTGACAGCTCTACACGCGGGTGGTGACATCTCTCTGTAAAATAGCTTTATCCATCGATCCATCATTTAACGCATTTTGCTTTTGAGTTTCATGAATAGTATTGATAAAATTTATCATTTAATTATCAATTACTCCAATGAGCGGATTTCAAAAGAAACAAAAAATAGGGTTGAAAATAGCCCCAATCATCTTAATTTATATGTTGTTTTAAAACAATTTGTCTATGAAAGTACATAAAATAAGTTAAAATAGAATACTTTTTGCCACCCCATTGAACGGAACTGCCCTATAGCGGTTCTATGGATGCTGCAAATCAGTCATTGTTACATAACGAATGACACAATTAATGGATGAATATATAAGGAATACTGTGTCCAAATGCGACTGTTTTTCCAGCAAAGCACTTTCATAGGTCTCACAAAGATGACACTCTGGTTCCATCGACTAAAGTCGCAGCTCTTTTCCACTAGACGGTATCTCCAAAATCACTTAAAAGAACACTTTATAATTTTACTTATAAACATTATAACATTACAAGGAGTTCACTTGAATTTCCATGTGTCCAAATGTTTTCCATAAATCAAAGTGTTGCATGTTTTTTTGATACCTTAAATACACTCCTAAGAAAGTATAACGTATGCTTTGTTATAAATGATTGCAAAAACTTTCATTTATATTTATGAAAACGTCAATATATAATTACCCATCTGTCGAGCCCGACCGTAATTTTCGTCATTCCACAAGCATTATTCCCCACACCATCAACCTTAATTCTTTTAATTAACACTGAATTTTTCACTCTGTTGTGGTATGAGCCTACTTGGTTGAATGATTCAACGGAATCAAAGCAATCGAAAGATTCCTTTTAATTCAACCACGGTACCACGGTATACCGTGGTTGAATTAAAAGGAATCTTTCGATTGCTTTGATTCAACTGAATTTTTTTTCTCTAAACGATTGCATTTAACATAACAACAGCAGATTCTGAATCGTACTTTAGGCATTCAAAACCCTTTCATGATTTTTTTTATTGAACATGCTTAAAAATATCCTTTTTACGCATAAATTAAAAAAATGACAGCATAGTTTGTTTTATTTTATTTGAAAATAAAATCAATAAATCCGTGCAAAATCCGGTCTTTTTCAATGAAATCCGGTAAACCGGGCCAGACCGGACTTTTCCCAAATTTTGTGGAATTTAGTGAAAAAACGTTCAATTTGGAATGGTTAAAGGAGGGATGCTCAACACCGTTTGTACACCGTCATATCTTTTTCATATTAACGCAAGGTAACTACAAAGAAATTTAATGATTTCATTTTGCGCTTGAAACGCAAATATATGAAATAAGTTTTAACCTTATAAACCTAATAGACCTAAAGCTATGATTTAAAACTGATTTAAAAATTCTGATATGACTTTTATTATTCTGTTATATTTTATTTTTAATAGTGAAATAAAATAATTAAATACGATTCACTACTCTGGAGCATTTGCAATTCTAGTTTCATTGATTTGCTCCTGAATTTAAAGCTCTCATTCTAGATTTTTAACTCTTAATAATCAGAATCAAATTAAAAGAATTTTAACCTTTCGTTTTTGGTTGTAATTAATTTGCAAAAATAATATATGGAGAAAGTGATTTTTCTATTCCTTAAAGGCCACATTATTCTAAATTTTCCAAAACAATTTTTGAGAAATAACATAGGGGAACAGCATTTTTGTGCCTAACCTTCAAAATCTGATTTGGTCTTCCTGCATTCAGAACATTTGCCAAATTTTGCTTATCAATGCTAGTTTTGATCATATGGAGTGTGGAAATTTTAAAGTTGGTTAATTTAGGGTAAAATGGATCTTTGATAACTGACAAACTAATAAACTTACATGAAAACTGTAAGCTGATTATAAATCAATTTTCTATCCTTCATTCAATCAAGGATTTAGATTTTGTCGAGTTAATTTTAATTTCAGAGAAACATCGTTTCGAAAAAATAAATTCTAGAATTTTTAAAAATATAAATATATAGATAAGGCTACAACTTTTTTGAATGTCATTTAAGAAAACCTTTAAGTAAGTATCTGATTCCATACATAAATGCATTCATCAACTTGGTTGAAGTCTGTGAAATTATTGGATTTATGGTTTTAAAAATATCAAAAATTAAATTTAGTTTAAATCTTGTTTGAAATTCCGTCAAATTCTGAAAAAAATAGAAAAAAAAACTTTAAACACTTTTTCCTAAGGAGCAAATTCATTGCAGTTTTCGAAAAAGTTGATTCTTAAGTTAAAAACTTTATTTTCAAATTATTTGTGACGTTCTTCAGTTTGGCCAAAAACAATTCTTTTTAAATAAATTTATACATACCTATTTAAAAAAAATCAAGAATCAAGAGCTTATAAAAAAAATTAATGATTGGAATTAGCTTCCCAAAACTATTCAATTTGACTCTTATATTCTTAGCCCCTTCAAACATGTTGATTTGTGAAATAAAAAAAATCACGAAATGAAGCATTAATTTTTGATAGCACAACTATTAAAAATTCACATTTTTTTTCGAGATGCTTAAAATTTAAGAGCTGATTTTGACTGATTTGGGAATGCTGAATTCAAATATGTATGCAAATTGAAACATTTTAAACCAATTGTCAACTTTTTCGATGACTTCGAGTAATTTTGACATCAGAAAAAAATACTTTAATTTTTCTTCTTAATTTTTTCAAATTTAAGAAAATCCAGGAATTGGATGAAAATTCAAAAAACTAGTTACATCGAAATGCTTTTTGTAGTCTTTAACTAAGGCGTTAAATAAATTGAAATTTTTAATATCAAAAACTTTTTGTGGTAGAGAAATTCGACTGGAAATATGTTTTTTTCGGGAAGTTTTTCGGCTTGCAGTCTTGTTTTTAGCAAAAACGACGTATTGATTTACGTTTCCAACGTTTCGATCCTTATTGGATCTTCTTCAGGGACTAGAATAGTGTTTATTTTGTTAGTTCTGTTGATTATAATTTATGCTTTCTTACCGAAAAGATGCCGTTTTCTTGTGAGTGTCGACTCGGCTGATCGTGTATAGCTGTCTTTTGATCTGTTTTCCGAATAATTTAATTTAATTCGTGTTTTTAGATGTAAGGTGTAGTGTATCGACTTACTGCGTACAGATGTTTGCGGATAAAAACCCGTTTGTCTAGTTATTTTGGGATTAATTTTCCACAGCATCGAACTTTTAGCACAGTCTTCACTTTTCACGTATTTTGTTTTGATCAAAAATCAGTTTTTGTGTATGTGTATTGGTGGTGTAGTTTTTTTGTGTGTATTTTTTGATTATCTGGCCGTTCGCTTATTTTTCCGAGTAGTTGGAAAATGTTGGCGTATGAAGAGTAGATGTTTTCAGTGTCTTTCTTAATGTTTACTGTGTTTTTAGTTGTTTTAATGTGGCAGCTTTCCAATATCTTCAATTTTTCCTGGTTGTTTCCCCTGTCGATAATCCTGGCTCCTTCGATGTCGAAAAGGTGGTGCGTGGTGATTTCGTGATCCAGAAGTGCAGTTTGTTGGCTCAGCTTTGCAAGTGGGTAGTCTGCTTTAGTGTATCCAAGTTCCCATAAACGTTTTAATTCGTATGTTTGACTTCGATGTTGGGACATTCGCTGCTTCAGTTTCACGCTAGTAAGTCCTATGTAGCATTCCTTACATTTTTCCCCCACGTTTTCATCGCTTGTTTCCGGTTTTTCTTCTCCATTACAATTGATTTTGTAGATTACATTGGTGTTTTCCCCATATGGTGTTTTATCTTTGACTAAAGGAAAAATCGATCCAATTGTTTTCATCTGTTTGCTGGCGATTTTTATGTTTCCATAGTCGTTTCGCAAAGTTTTTGTTATCTGCATCGTAAGATTGTCGATGTTTGTAAGAGAGCGATATTTTACTTGCTGTGTATTATCGTTTTCTGTCATAGCTGTTCTCGACGGTGATTTTTCGTTTAATCTGTTCAATATTCTGTTTATTAGTGTTTTAGGGTAATCGTTTGAACTCAGTTGTTTACTGATAATATGTTTAGCCTGGTTTGCTCCAGAGTGTGAAGAAAACTGTGTGACTCGTTTAGCAAAAGATAAAGCTACATTTACCTTTGGTGAAGTGGGTGGAATGAATGGAAATTAAGAACGGGACGGAGAATATTGAACAGACTAAATAAACACTATTTTAGTCCCTGAAGAAGATCCAATAAGGATCAAAACGTTGGAAACGTAAATCAATACGTCGTTTTTGCTAAAAACAAGACTGCAAGCCGAAAAACCTCCCCGAAAAAAAAAATATCAAAAACTTTAAAAAGTTCTTTTGTGATGACGAAAATAGTTATATTTTTTTTTTCAATTCAATTTTCAAAAAAATGTAGGATTAAATACATTTGCCTTCTAATGCCCAACCCCGCCTTAAGGCTGAGTTTAGGGCTTGAGATATAGCTCAGTTGGCAAGTCAGTTGCTTTCTGAGCCGATGTCCGTGAGTTCGAGCCCAAGCGTAAACATCGATCACAGTTGTACCGGATAAGTTTTTCAATGACTTGTCCGCCAACTTCATCGTTGATATAAGTCGCGAATGACATGAAGATGTTAAAACGACTATAATCGAAACAAAAAAAAAAGCCATAAGGCTGAATTTACTAAAAATTTTCCTAAAACCGCATCGATTAGGAGTCATTTTTAATTTATTTTTGTCAAATGATTAATAAAATGTTGTGTTAAGATTCCGTAATGATGACAGCTGTTTGACATGCGCATTTGACTGAGTCGATTTGGGGTCATTTTTGAATTTCTCAAACCGTGGGGTCTAAATAGTTTCGTCTTGGTCCAAACCTCATCCATGATTTTTTGAAGAACTTTTAAGTAACGTTTACATGAGTAAATTTGAAATTTTAGGTTTGTATGGGAAAATTGGATATTTTGTATTTTGTAAGCATCATTATTTCGTCTGTCGGCTTCGCTTTGTGACCAAATCACCATCCACCGTACCTACTCGGAGAGCAAACAAACAAGTATTGGTGGACGCGCTGCTTGTGGTTCTAGAAATTCAGGAATGATTTTACGTTTAAAATTTTCATATTTTTGTGAAATCTCACAGCATGAATTGTTGCATCTCACTAAAATGTAGATTAAATTTGCTTTCCAATGATTATACTCTTGATTGATCCAAACAAAGTAAAAGCATTGAAAATCCGGGTACAACCTGACGGTGGACCACAAAAACAGATGAAATTTCAATTTGTAAAAAAATCGCGCTAAGTAGTTAACTTTGAAAAACTCCAGCAAATTCAATTTTATTTGCATGGAAAATCATAAGACAGCAAAATAGATTTTGTAGTCATATTTTTTCAAAAACTCTACCATCGCTCAAACAGTATTTACAAGCAATCGAATGAAAAGTAGATTTTCCAGACCACGGTTTTGAACCTTTTGCGACCATTTCATTAAAAAAAATTTCTTGGCTTTATGATGCAGACATAAACTTCAGCTTTCATATGCATAAGACAAATATTTTTTCGGACGTGTAATATATGAACTACAGCAGTTTTCCTGAGGCATGTTTTTCGGATTTTTTTTCTTTCATGCTGAATAACGAGAAAACTAGAAGCTTTAGCTATATATAATGTTCTAAACATATTTTACTGACATAACAAGGTTTCTATTGATATAAGTTTTGTTTAGAGCGGTTTAACACGCCAAAAGTTATAAAGATTTTAGCTTGTAGTGTCAAATTGACACTCCTAGTGCTGATTAGGGTAATGAAATCTGATGCGGATGATGGTTAAACAAATTATTTTAACAGAAAGTTTGAAAATATGTCAAACTTTTTATCCATAATAATGGCCACTGTTTCATTGTTTGAACAGTTGTCAAAAGCTGCATCTAAGAAAAACATTAAAAAAAACTGGACAGACATAAATTTTTCGGTGAAAATTATTATTTTGGAAGCGTCAGAAATCTTTGGTTTATGTTTTTTTTTTTCATGTAAAATAGCTATTCATAAATAAGTTTACAACTAACACAAGTTTTGAATTGATTTAAAAAGAAAAGATCGTAGTTTAGGTTGAAAAGAAATAATGCAAAGGCCGTTTTGAAAGCGGGATTAAGAAATCCGAAAACAAATCGACAAATATGTTCAATATTTGCAATCGAAAAAAAACTGAAATTTAATTATTCAGTCCGTGTTGTATGCAATTTTCGAAAAATTTAATAAAGTTTTTTTAACGATAAAGTTTATTATAGAACTCGAGTAAGATGCAATCATAAAACTTCTGAAAATGTATGAGCAATAAAACTGGGATTTTTTAAAATTTAACAATAAATAATGATTACAGTGTTAAGAGATAGATAAGAAAGTTAGTCTGCCAATAGAAGTCCTTCGCTTCTGAAGCGCCTGTTGAGAAATTGATCACTCTAAAAATATACCTTCTTTTGTTGTAAAAACATTCCCACGGAATAAAAAAAAATGAAAAATCAAGGGTTTACCGACTAAGAAAAGTTCTAAGTTTTGGCGATTTCGTGTATTTTGAACCGATGCGATGTACAAGCTCGGGGACTTTATTGTCACTCTGTATTGCAGGTAATCAAGAAATTATGTTTAATTGGGAGAAATCTGTTATAATTTTTCCGAAATTGAACGTTCGTGGATACATTTAAAAGAAGGATTTTTGACCAAGTTATGATCTTAGATTTCGTGATTACCAGTTCTCAAAATGTAGCGCACACTCAACAACTTAAAGCCTTAAAGGGAAAGTAAAAAACCTTGAAAACATTTATCTTTCAGTATGAAGCGATTTCACAAAAGGCTTTCTTCATATTAAATGACATGTCGCGTGCTCGAGTACCCCGGAATGGCAAGTCAGGACATCATTCAATCCTAAGGGTTGTCGAATGAAGTCGCATTGCCCTGAGCTAATGGAATTTCAAGGACCTCAAAGGTGCTGCTGAGGCCATCAGAACAAATATTTTCTTAAGCATCGAGCAAACACCAACTTCGCTCCGGGGTTGGATGGGAGAGAATAAATTTTTGGGCCTGTCGATATATGCAGTAATAATAACGATCGGCTGCTTGGCAAAATTTTCGGCACTGAGATGGAAATTTTGCCGGCGGATATTGGGTGTCAGTCATCTCTCTAAGAATGCGCCAATCAAAATTTGGTTAGAGGGAACCCTTTTTTGAAATTCAAATGTTTCCTTCCTTTGGGTGTCTCGCGTGTCTTGTCCGTTCGAGGTTTTACTACAAAGTTTTCAAGAAATTGTCAATTCGGCTGAGCTAGTGTGTCCCAAAATCCCATTACAGCGATCACCTGCCATAGATAATAACATACTAAAAATATTGTTTAGAGCATTCATTCCATTAGCCACTTCAATTAATGCTAATAACTTAATACGACTAGTGATAAATTCTATCTTCTTGAGGCTGCATTCTTTGGCCCGGTAGCTTTATGGGTTTAAAATGGTAATTTAGAATAAATTTCATCATACAAAAGAAGATGTCTTGAGTTCAAATTTTGCATACAAAGTATTTTATCCAGTTCATTTTTCTTTTTCTAATCGGATGATCATATAAAATACCTTCTGAAGGTTTTTTCCAAATTTGTAGAATTATTTGTCCTCAAGTTATGTGAAACTATTATGAATATGATACTCCGGAATTACTGGAACTTTTACTCCACGTTCGGTTATTTATAAAACAATTTCACCAATCACCATAGAAATTTAAAAAAAAATTCTTCAATCAATTTTTCTCATCATTCTGAGCAAATCGAGCACATTTTTACCACTTAGAATTAACGATCCTGTCCATTTGATCCTTGTTCTAGTATCCTCTCGATTGATTTTCAATCAACTGTCGGTGCTGATTGAATGTCGGCTAATCAACCGCAGCCGAAAATCGATTTTTCGTGCTGCGTTTTGCCATATAACGAAAGAATCAGCCCCGGACCTGATAAATCAATCCCTCATAAAACCGTAATTTTCCCAATCAACAAAAGTGTTTCCCGCATATTGCAATCATCAGTCAGTCGTTCCTCGTGATCACAATCTAAACACCTTCTAAAGCTCTCACGCGCCATCGCGAACATTTCCCGGATCAAAGGCGATCGAGCCGAAGGGCATGAGCAACAACAATCCGCACGCAAGGATCAAAGGATATTTAATCAAAATTCGTCATGCTTCTGTAAATATTGCATCAGTTCAAAGGTTCCGAATTGGGTCGGCACCATCTCTTCCGACGCATCCAGTTTCGAATTTACAGCAATGAGCGCGGCTCAAAAAGGGCGCGTAGATGAGACGTGTCGCTACAAAAAAAAAACATGTGTACCTACATTTAAAATTTTTTCAAATTTTAAAATCTCTGTGACTTTTCTGAAGAAAGAATTTGGAACCTACTACTTTCCATTACATTACATTAAAATACTTAAATTATATAACATTACATTACATTACATTACATTACATTACATTACACTACATTACATTACATTGCATTACATTACATTACATTACATTACATTACTTTACATTACATGACATTTAGTAACATTACATTACATTAAATTACATTACATTACATTTCATTACGGTGGAGTACTTTACATTACATTACATTAATGCAATGTATAAGAATACATTACATTACACTACATTTCATTGAGCTATGAATTTCAAATTGGCTTAGAACTTTCATTAGAATTTAATCAAAAGAAAACGCCTTCAACACGGCCCCTTCTATAAGATGCGCCCTAATCGGGACTTAAGCCGCATCACTATCCTTCCTAATCGGATGCTGATTGGGAAAATGGAAGAATAGCGGAAATCGGCTCACTATTAGACACGGATCATTTCGGAAATCATGATCACGTTCTGCTGACGTTGTTGGCTGCCTCTTGGTTAGCGTCGATTACCGATTACCATTTGTTCCTTCTTATTTGGAGCGTCTAATAGCGATTCGACGAAAATCGAATCTCCCGAAATCGATGAAATGTTGGCCATAAAAAAAACCATACCCCGCACAAACTTATCAATGGGCAACAAGTTTGTATTTGTACAAGACGCGATCGCTGGAGTCGGATGTTTTGCTTTTGATCATCCGCTGAATGCGTCCGATAATGATGGTTTTAATGGCCGATGGGGGCGCTAATATTAAGCTGGGTTGTGTTTTTTTATTCGGTTCGAGGATTAGCGTTTTTACTTGTTGTGTTTATTGAATCCTTCCCAAGAACCAGGTAATACGCAATTAGTTCTCGATGCCTGGTATATCATTGCTTGTAGCGGCAAAGCCAAATTTTAAACGTTATAGCTTCATTTCGAGTACATCTGTTCTGCAAATTCAACTGATAACATACAATTATTGTTGGATTGCAATGCAAATTTGTAACATTTGCATACATTTTGTTGATTTTAAGCTGTGCAAGTTTAATTTGATTGGATTGGTTAGATAGGAGGTTGTAAATCTTCAAAATCAAGAAATAAATTGAATAAAACTTTTTTCATTCAATATTGTTATTATTTATTTATTCTAAGTTTTCGTTTCCATATCATCGTATCGCTATGGTTTCTTTGTTTGGTTGATATTTCAACGACGAAATGGTGGCCAAACCGACCAAGGACGCGTAGAAGTAAGTGCCGATCTTCAAGCAAACATATTTTACGATTTTTAGATTTCAATTTGTTTGTTTTTCCTACTAGGTTGCAACTGCCGGTGAACACGACTGTTTTTTACAACAGCCCGGATATGAAGAGGGACAACAAAAGCGTTGGTTCACCTGTGAAAAGTACTATACTGCATTTTTTTTTCAAAATTTAAAACGCATTTCCGAGACATGTACATTAGACCGCTGCAAGCTTTGTATGGAAATTCCAAATTCTTAAATTTTTACACCTCCCATAACTTTTTTTGGTTGTTATTGCTGCCAGAAATAGCAATAAAAATTTTGGAAGCGATCCATTCAGTCCAGAATTAGCGCAACGAGTTTTAATTTTGTATGGAAATTTGTATGGGAAAACAAAATTTTTCATCGAAAAATCCCCAGAGATGTACTGAGAGTTCCAAAAAATTTAACTTTGGATGGAAAATGTTCCTTGATGCTTGCAGTACTATTCATGTGAACAAAGCAAAAACCTAACTTATACTCCAGAAAAGTTATACGATGTCATGTTTTGCGTTTTTTTCTGTTTATTTGCAAGCTGTGTAAGCGTATAGCGGACAGGCTGGCGCGAGTCTGGTTGTGGTATGCCAGGCGTACTGGGTTCGATTCCCGGTATCGGCAAGAAAAGTTTTTGCGTTCAAATCCCATAAGCGGCGGACAGGTAAGATGTATTTCATTCTATAACTGACTATATAATAGGAATGTTCAATCAGTTGCCAGCTGGCCAGGTATATATTTACACGGATGCCGGAATACCTGTAAGTAAACTAGCCCACCTGATTGACTCGTTCTTCCAAAATTTACCTACATCAACACACGAATACATTCACTCCATAACAGTTCATACGAAACCATGGGGTCCGGGTATGGTGGTGCGCTGCATTGGAGATTTGTCGAACTTAATAATTTCAAGAATGCATGTGAGCACATACTTTGGCAGAAACTGCGGTGAATCCATGCACCCATGGTGGAAAACTAAAAAAAAAAATTGCAAGCTGTGTAAGCGTAGGATGGAAATAAAAAATCTCAAAAAACTGCTTTGCATTGCCAGAGAATTTATTGATTTATATTACCTTTGCAAATATATTTCATCACGCAGCGAAAAGGTTTTTTATTTCAAAGGAAAGTGCCGCAAAAACAAAGGATTTTTTCCTTTGGTTTTGGGACAAATGAAAATTCTTTTGGTTCAAAAGCATTTTCCTTTGTTTCAAAGAATTTTTCTTTTGAAAAATCTTTGAATCCAAATCTTAATACTTTGAAACAAAAAACAGTTTCATTTGATACAAAGTTGTTTTCGTTCGCCACAATGTTATTTAGATTTAGATTTAAAAAGATTGGTTCATTGAACCATTTTCCATTTATTCCAATTGGAGGACATATTTCCTGTTGTTTTGAAATTCCTATTAGGAATTTCAAAAAATAAAAAGAAAGAAGTTTATATGTTAAATTTATTTTTATTTACAACAGATGAAACACTTGGCCACAAACTAGTTCACTAAAATCGATCCGGTCCAAATTTTTGTCGACCTGACCGCTGGATTTGGAGCGGTGTCATCGTGCGCAGCTTTCATCTCGGTTGAGGCATCCAAGGAAACCATCCTTCGGCTCTGGTTCTGTAAAAACGCAATCACTTATAGAAAATCTTCGATATTCACTCTTTAATTAACATACTTACCATACTTCATCCTGGATCCTTCTAATATAGCTAACTCTGACCTACATTTTCACACGACCGGCCAAACTTGATTCGATTTTTCGGTTTTGTATTCTTCTTGCAAGGCAAACAAAATATTTTTTGAATCAAAGGCTGAAGTTTTTATTTAAAAGAATCATTTCTTCAAGTTAAAAACATTTTCCTTTGGTTCAAAAAAAGTTGACTTTGTTTTAAAAGAAATAAGCTCAATTAACATTAATTTAGAATCAAAGTATTTGCTTAAATTCAAAATCCAAAAATATTTAGTTCAAAGAATTAATTCTTTGTTTCAAAAAATATTTTTTTGAATCAAAAACAAAAGTTTTTGGTTCAAATAAAACAGGAGTTAAATTCAAAAAAATGAATGTTTTGAAACAAAATCATTTTTGTTTTGGTTCAAAAGCCTAGTTTTCTCTGCGTGATGCTATCATTAACAGCTCTAGCAAGCAAAATCCGTAATTTTTAATAACTTTTCAAAGGATTCAGAGTTTTTATTTTGAAATGTTTATAACTTTTTTCATGAAATTCTTAGCTGCTTGTCATGTTCGCAAAAAATGAAGCTTAAGAAAAGTCAAAACCCAAATTCAAAGACCGACTTCATTTCAAGCCTATTTGAATTTTCTGGATGATTTAATGTGCAAAAATTTCTTCTTCCATACAAATTTCCATACAAAATTGAAACGCGTTGCGCTAACTAAGGAATCAACCAAATCATCTAAAATTTAACACTGATGTTTGGTGATCCAAAAGGCATCGAATAAAACGTATGGGATCAAAACGTCATTTTTTGCAGCGGTCTAATGTACATGCAAGCTATGAAGCATGTAATGAGAACGATAGAGAGAAATTATCGACTCGGAATGGAATATCGACCGAGAAAGTGTCGCGCTTGCAATTATCGGCAACACATCTCCCCCCTACACAAAAATGCAATAAAAAACAGAAACAAAATGTTTTTGGCTCAAAATTTTAAACTGGGAGTGTGCAAACGCCAAACACCCGCATATTTGATAACTAATACTGGAATTTTCATCGAACCATTTTTCTGAACGCGGTTTCCATTTCACTTTGAGCTTTTTTATGTCAAAAATTTTTTCTCCTTAAGTAAGCCATACAGCCATAAACATTTGTTAAGAAAACATGAGATGGAGGTTGGATTATCGAATGACATACTTCAGAGACAGTAACACATCGAGGCAAAAATTCAAACACGAGAGTTTTACAGGACGAGAATCCTGATTTCAAACTTCCAATTAGACGACAGAAACGAAAGCGAAACGAAGTTCGTACAGAATCAGCTAGTTAGAATTTAGGAATTAAAGTACATTATATTTTTTTGTAATTTTTGCTAAACAGCTAAAGTGACACCGATTTTGAAATCAGGTGACATCCTTGACGGCTATCTGCGAGTTATTGGACTCCGTAATTGAAAAAATTGACTCTAAAAAAATTGTAGGTGCACTTTTTCTCGACTTAAAAAAAGCCTTCGACACTCTCAACCATAAAATTCTTCTTCAAAAACAGAGTGTTATGGTATCACTGCGAACAACTTGATACGAAGTTATCTGGTCAACCGTAAACAATTTTTTTGTTTAGGAACTGCAAGAAGCTCTTTAGAAGTTTCAGATATCGGTGTCCCGCAGGGTAGCAACATAGGGCCTCTCTTATTTTTTATCGTACATAAACGATATCAGCAAGTTACCTCTGCATGGTGTTCCCCGCCTATTTGCTGATGATACAGCTCATTTTTACTCTGGCACCTGTCCAAATAGTGTTACCATGCTTATGGAAGAAGATTTAGAAGGTCTCCATAAATACTTTTCCACAAACCTTCTGACACTCAACCTCACCAAAACAAAATATATGATCTTCCACTCTTATCGAAAAAAATTGAACCTCATTATAATCCCAAAATCACTGAAATCGCGATCGAAAGAGTGAACAACTTCAAATATTTGGGTATTACTCTGGATGAAACTCTGTCATGGAGCAATCACATTGAAAATTTACAAAAAAAGATCTCATCTTATAGCGGAATCTTATGGAGGGTCAAAGCATTCGTCCCACGCCACGTTCTGCTAAAATTCTATTTTGCCTTCATACATTCTCATTTATATTATTTAATCGCCATATGGGGAAGGGCATCTTTGTCCCTTTTGTCACGTCAACAATCCCTACAAAACCGATGCCTAAAGACTATCTTTAATCTTCCCCTACTCTATCCAACTAATCTAATCTATTCTAACAGGTCACACAACATATTACCTCTAAATCAACTTTACGACTTACAAACAATTATTTATGTATTTGATAATTTGCACTCGTCAAACAGTAGTCAAAGCCTGAGATTTACAACAGGAGTTAGAATCCATAACACCCGCTTTTCTCATCACTTAGTACGCAGCACATCTTCAACTTCTCGTGGCCAACGTCGAATTTCATTTATTGGTCCTACCAAATTCAACGTTCTTCCTGAAGATATAAAAAATTCAACGAATAGAAACTGTTTCAAGACCAAACTTATACATTATTTCAAAGAAAATTTAAGCCGTTGAACATCCAACCACTATTTAGAAGTTATTATTAGTTTTGTATTTTTTTTTAGCTGTAAATTTGGTATAATTAAATGCAGTTTATTAAATTTTTTGTAGCATTTCAAATACATTTTTAGTAATCAATATCGAATATGTACATGGATATCTTAAAAGGAAATATTATTTCCACTGAGATTCATATTGCAATTAAGTTTTTGTAACGTAACATCTCCTCGCACTAAGTAACTATATTATTTAAGTTCTCAGCATTAGTAAATTTTGTTCGCGTTTTGTAGTTTTCCTTTTGCTGTCAGACATGCTGAGAACAGTTAGCGTCCATTACCAGGGTGCTCATATGAGCTTCTTGGTGTGGGGGAGTGTGGCGGGCCGCTAAGGAAAAAAATCCTACTGGCTAGCGCGAGCTCTTTATTATACTGAATAACAGTTGACGCTTATAAGACTATGCGTTGTCAAACCCTCCCCCTTATCTAAACATTTTTAAGCTAGCTCGATATCAACCAATCCATCCAAAAGTGTCTGGCCCGAATCGTAATATTTTTCTGTATTCTATTCGACGATGCTATTTTTAGCACGACTGCCATATCGACTAGGTTCTCCAATGATCCAGTTACATGGTGTTGGGTAGCGGCATCAGAATACTACCCCGGGGTCGCTGACCCATATCGTAAGAGGTGACTAAACTCAGCAATTCTCCCCTTTTGGATGCAGTCGACATGGCCTTTTGGTCGACAAGATGCAGGAGTTTGTGCGAAATACCAGCAACGTGCAACGATTTCTCAAAAAAAAAAGAAGTTTCACTGGCGAGATTCGGTGGCCCAAGGACGCGGACCGAAAAGTGTCCAGAAAAACTGAAAGAGATCGTTGCACAGCTTTTCCCGCAGAGGCCAGACGCAGTGGTCACTTACTCCGTACGACGCGGGTGCCCTCGACATCGAGCCAGTAACGAACGAAGAACTTGTGGCTATCGCTAAGAAACTTGCGGTTAATAAGGCCCCTGGTCTGGAAGGGATCCCAAATTCAGTGCTGAAGGTGGAGGTACAGACCATTCCGGATACTTTCAGAGTGGTGCTACAAAAGTGTCTCGACGAGGGATCTTTTCCCAATTCGTGGAAAACGGCGAAGTTGGTGTTACTGCCGAAACCTGGGAAACCCCCACGGCATCCATCATCATAAAGACCCATTTGTCTGCTGGACACCCTTGGTAAGCTACTGGAGAGGCAGAGGATAATATTCAACAGACTTATTATCTACACGGAAGGCGAAAGGGGACTGTCGGACAGACAGTTCGGTTTTCGGAAAGGGAGATCTACGGTAGACGCCATCCGAATGGCGTACGCAGAGTACGCAGAGCGCGCATATAAAAAGAAGCGGACAGGTTTTCGTCACTGCCCCACGATCGACAACAATGCCAGCTGAGAAGCTATTGCCAAAGCGCTTCACAGAATGCGTTTTCCCAATACCCTCTGCAGGTTAATGGGAAGCTTCTCCGAAAATCGAGTCCTAACGTGCGAAACCGAAATTGGATCACGATCTACTGCCCTTACAGCAGGTGTTCCACAGGGTTCCATACTCGGACCTGTGCTTTGGAATGCCATGTATAATGAGGTGTTAACGGTGAAATTACCAGCAGGTATGCAGATAGTCGGATTAGCTGACGATGTCGTGCTTATGATCACCGGAGAAACAATCGAGGAGGTAGAAGACCTTGCAACGGTGTCCGTAGAAAGGGTTGGCATCTGGATGGAGGGAGTTGAGCTTCAGATAGCTCACCATAAAACCGAAGTTCTGCTCGTGACCATTAAAAGAGATGTGCCGCACATGGAGATTACTGTTGGGGGACACACGACATCTTCGAAACAGCAGCTGAGGAGTACGTAAATTTCAACGAGCAGCGTCAATGCTCAATTGGCAGGAGCAATGGGAAGCATCTAACAACGCTAGATGGACGCATAGGCTAATCCTGCGACTTTCAAACTGGGTAAAACGTAAGTAGGGAGAGGTCAACTTCTACCTTTCGGGTCATGGGTGCTTTAACCAATACCTTCATCGGTTTAAGCTCATCAGCTTGCCTTATTGCCCGGAATGCGTAGATATAGAGGAATCGACAGAATATGCTAACTTCAAAATTTGAACGCTGAAAATGTTGTGAGTAGAATGTGTCGCGACTAACAGTCGTGGCCTGCTATAGTCGACGAAATCTCGCAAATCATGCGCGATCTAATACGAATCAGCAAAGATGATGAACGGAGAGCGAGATAGTCAACCAAAATTGACAAGCTTATGGAAGGTCCTGGGCCTTGTATGAAACCACAATTCAAAAGCAACGCTTATGGTGGGACTGAAAGATCTCACGTACTTAGCTGTGGATTCTGTGACGGGCGCGAGTTTCTTTGACAGCGTTACCTAACCGGCACACGTCTCGGGGTCTTCTGTACCAGTCTGAAGTTGGCGAAAGAGGAAAAGAAGAAGAACAAAACAGGGAATAGAGGATAAGGAGAAAGACCAAAAATGAGAAAGAGGAAAAGGAAAATGGTGAAATGCATAAGTACATGAGCACAGCCCACCCCTTGATGTAGTATCATATGTTGAAACCAAGGGGCACATCTGGCACACGAAGTCTAAGGTGGTTTTAGTGGGACGAGCCTACTCACGACAGCAAACACCCGGCTGTTATGGTTCAAAGTCAAATTTCCATCTTGCAAAAAAATGGTCCAGTTTCAAAGACTATAAATATGCCCAACGTTTTTGTATATACTCCTTACAGTTTTCGATCTTTTGCCCTCCTTAGAGATATTTATGCATTCTTTTATACTCCGTAGAATTTACTAATCTATTTTTGTTTTTTCATGTGTTACGTTAAGTGTGTTACGTTTGCCAGGTGGATTTAGTTTATGATGACTTTTCCAACAGCTTTTGATAACGTGTCATATAAAATACTTATTGAAAAGCTATTGCAGCCTCAGTTTAAGAAATACGTGCTCACGAGTGTTTGCTACACCGACCGTCAGAAGTATCTCAAGGAACTAATCTCGGACCCCTGCCTTTTAAAATTTGACTTGTTTACAACACCCCAGTCCAACACACAGTCCTTTACTCGGACGATCTAAAGATTTGCAAAAGATTAATAACTAGAGTTAGTTTTGATTAAGTCGTATGAACCAATCAATATAAACAAAATCAAGCTTTTGACTACAAACGATAGACAAACATGAATTCTATGTTAGGTAAAAACTTGGTTTCATTTGATCAATGAATTACTTCAAAAACATGATTTGAATTTAAGACGTAAGTTGACTTTCTCATTTTTGAGTGTAATTTGGTTTTAACGACGTTTTGCGCAGCACTGGATTGCCGTGATGCAAAATAAGGACGTTAAAAACATTTCGGCAAGTGCGGTTCATAGGTCCTTTTGCATCTTCGCAGTAAATGCTTATGAAAAAATGTGAAAATTATTGAAAATATTAATAGTTTAGAACAGGGGTAAGCAACCTTTTGGGCCAACGGGCCATTTTAAATTTGAAATCTTGTCGGTGGGCCGCACTTAAAATAATTTTTTTTAATAATTCGCAGAGCTTCACAACATTTTTATAGAAACAAATTTTTGGCAAAACCAATCTGAAAAAGGAAAGATTAAAAAAATTCATGTGTTTAAAACATAAATTGAACACGACTTTTTAAATACCCGATATTGAAAAGTTTCATCACTAAATTTTTGTCATTTTTAAATTATCTCAATTTTTTTTAATAATACTTCTTGACGAACATTCCTTCTTACAACATTTTTTGTTAAGCCGATGATACTATTCGTTATCAATTCTATTAAAAATCTTCTACAGCTTACCACAGTGATCGCTAAGAGTGTGAAAAATGTATATACAAAGAAATAATCGTTTTCATAGCATTGGACGTTGAATCGCTTATTGACTTTCTCTGGTTTTTTTCCACAATTTAAACTTGTCCTCAAAGCCTAGATTTTATTCCTACAAACGGTAGAAACTCCGTTTTTTTAAATTAAAGTTCTGTATTGGATCATTGCATTGAAATGGTGAGCAAGGTTGTCGGAATCACAGAAAAATGCAAAATTTCACATATTTTTGTGCAACTATCTTTAAGCATTACATTCTTGATTCTAGAATTTTTATCCAGATTTGCATATCATTTTTAATATAATTTTGATATCATTGGGATAGGATTTCTAAGCCTTTGATAATCCTCGAAGACCTCTTGGTCGAATCTCAGAATTAAATATATTTATTGTTTTTATCAAAAACTAATAATTGTTGTCGGTAACTGTGATGCCGGCTGATTCATATTGATAAAAATTCTAAAATCGCTCACTCAGGCTTTAACATTAAATTGTACATATATGTAGAATATTTTTTTCAAAAAATCTGCTAAGCATAGTTTTTATCATACAACTTTATTTTTGCTTGAAACTTAAATAATGTCTTCACTGACGAGCATCGAAATTCATTTAATCATGAGTTATGACTGTTCTTCCGACTCATTTTGATGGATTTTGCCTTCCAAACTGGTATAAATTAAAAAATTAAGAAAAAATGAATTCTGAATAAAAAAAAGGACCAATCTTGCACATATTGGTCACCTTCAATTCAAAGCATTTTAAAAGTTCTTTCAAAACCCCTCCATATTTAACCATAATTTGATTGTATTGTATAGTGGTGCCATTTTATCATAATTTGTGAAATAATATGAAGAATAATATGGAGAACCAGGGCTCCAAAAACTGTAATGTTTAGCATACACCATATAAAATTCAATTTCATTCTATTTTGAACGTCGACAAGATAAGTATTTTTTACCGTCAGAATGGTCTGCCCAAAGAAACTCCGTGTTAATTCCTGAAAACCGTGTAAAATGCGGAAAACCGTGTAAAAAAGACCTTTAAATTTCAGCAGCTCTGAAACTTGAAACAATAAGACATGTAACTTGACACTTAAGAACTGAGACCTGAGATCTGAGTACTGAGACTTGAGACTTGAGACCTGAGACTTGAGACTTTAGACTTGAGACTTTAGACTTGAGACATGAGATCTGAGATCTGAAACCTGCAAACTGGTACCTGAGACTTGAGACCTGACAATTGAGACATAAGACCTGAAAACTGATACCTGAGATCTGAGACTTTTTATAACGTTACTTTGTATTACGTTATGCCAATAAACATTATTGCATTTATGCCATGAATGAAACATAAAAAATGCTTAAAATGCCAGAATAAAATTAACAATCTGAATGATTGTGGGGCGAATGCAGACAAGTGCATTTTTGATAAAGTCGTATAAATTTTCCTTCAGATGGAGAGTCCCGGACAACAGCAATTCAAGAAAATTTGAACAGACACCTCCTTTTAAAATATGAGTTCGAATTGTTTTGGAATTCATTTCAAGCAACATACGGAACGGAACGGAACAGAATATCGAAGTTACGATCATGTTCAAAAAAGTTTTATGATAAAAACTTAATGATTTGCGAAACGACGTATGAGCAAGATAATCAATGCAATAGGACGTAAGTACATTTAAACCAGTAACAACTTACTAATGCCCGTATCACATGTTCAAACATATTTGTCGTCTATTTTTTGCATAGGAGAACGAATTTCCGAACAATTCCAACAGTTGTTTTTAAATGAGAATTTAAAAGCTGTTTCAAAACTTCCACACCGATTTTCTCGAAAGTCATTGAATGGCTCATGCGACCTAATCAAAACAAACTCTAGATAAAACCTTTGACTGTCAAGTCCTTCAAGTTGGAATCAATGAGTGTTGTGTCAGACCATTGCGGATGGACAAAAAGACTTGTTGCGTTAACGACTTGAAAAAATTTATTTTGCATTCGCTTAAAATTACAGTTTTTCCCGCTTAAAATTAGGATACAAAAAAACTCTTAAAACTATGAACTGGCAACACTCAGCAGATCACAACATAGAAAAGAATACAAAGGAACTAACGTGGCGTTCATCTCACCAGGCGCGGTCCTATGGGGGGGGTGATCGGGGTGATCACCCCCCCCCCCCCCCCCCCAAACGGCAAAAAACCGTTACGAAATACTTGCAAACGCTGGATTTTATATAAAAACTAAGAACTTTTCCTAGTAGGTGTACTTTCGATTTCTCAAATTTTTCCACTCCGTGGGGGGTTTGTTATTATTCACTTCATAGCTATAAATTGAAAAAAGCCGGTCCGTTAAGCTAAAACAGCAGTAATTTGCAATTCTCTGGACAGAATTTCACCAAATAACTTTTGTTGAAGTACTTACAGCGATAAATTCGGATTTGCTGACCATATACGCTGCCGGTCATCACCCCCTAAAAAAAGCTAATTTGTTTGGCCATATCTCAGTCATCTTATGACATATTGCATTTCTTTTGATCTCATTCTAAAGTCGATGAGCAAAACCTTCGTCGTATGATATTGGCAAAATGTACATGTTAACTCAAAATGACTTAAACTTGACTTAAAGTTGGAAAATTTCCAAAAAATCGCACTTTATATTTAAACCCGATTTGTTCAGGTTTGGGTGGACCGAATTTAAAAATTTGAGTTGCATTTTAATCTTTTATGATTAAATATCAAAACTTGCATAGTGCTTTAAATAGACAAAATAGCTACTTGAGTTATCGATCAAAAGTTTGGGCCCACCCCTCAGTATGGTGTATCGGCAAAAAGTTTGGGATCATGCGAAACATGCAATTTAATTTCGTGCGTATCTCTGTCAACAACAACGTTTCGCTAATCTGATAAGTCTCTAATGCTCATGAGTTTTTTTTTCGCTTTTCGATATTTAGTGAAAATGTTTTTTCAGACTAACTTCGTTCAAACTTTAGCTATAGTTCGATCATTTTTTGATAATGTTCACCAAATAGTCGGTATGTTCAATAAATACCTGTAGTATACGTACAAAACTTGTAGTATAGTACAAACTTGTTTCGACCATAACTTTGTTATCTTACTAGTTATTGCAGATCGGGTTGGCTCCATGTTTGATGGATCAACATATCTCGATCCTTTGAGCCTTGAGCCTTTAAGTGTTAAATTGGCTTTGGGGCCGTTCAGATACCACGTGGACAAAAATAAAGATTTTTACCCCCTTCTTCATTTCTGTGCACAAGTGTGGATATTTGGCAATCCTTATCCCCTTCCCCTGAACAGATTTGATTTCTGTTGCCTACATCTAGTACTTCATTTCCATTTCTTGGTTTATTTTTCATTGCAAGCTTCGATTTTTACAGAGTGCATCTCCATAACTCATATTTTTTTATGAACTAAAGACACCGAAACTGAACAGACAATTTAAATTGAAAAGATACATTTTAAATTTTTAGAATTTTTTTTAAAAATAATTTCTCATTTTGGAACGTTTTTGAAAAAAATAAATTTGATTGTATTTGCCTAGGCGTTACAAAAATGATCGATTTTGATTTATTGATATAAAACAAATCTTCATGATTTGGTAATTTTTAAGATTTTTTGAATTTTAATTACCATACTTTAACATTGAAAAAGAAATACAAATTTTTGGTATATATGCAAAATGGCCTAACGCATAAAATAAAAAATGTGTTTTCCCGAAATGAGTTAAATCAATCATTTATTCTTCTTTCGAAGGCTCGTTTGCACTTATACCCCTTTGACTCGAAGGGCGTCATGCATTTTGAGCTGTTATCACAATTAAACAATTTCAATAATGATCAATTGTTTTTTTTTAAATCCATTCTTTAATTTAAAACTCTCAAAATTAAGTTAATTATGTAAAAAATGTTTACGATTAGGTAAGTTGTTCTGAGATGATTAAAATTATGATTAAAATTATAAAAATAAATTCCAATTATGGAGATTTTATGGCAATAAAAAATTACATTAAAAATATGAAACTTAGATTATTGGTTGAAACTTGATGTTAGTTATGCTTCAAATTCTATACAAAACTTGAAAAAAAAATAGTGTTTTCACCTGCTTTGATTAGTACTTTTGCTCCAAAGCTGTAAAAGGCTCGCGTTACCTGCGAAACTAGAGGTAATGGATAAAATCCGATAAAAAATCGAGTTCAGAAATTTATTTCCAAAATCTTTTTTTTTTAAGCTTAGGCTCCAAAAACTTGCATATTTTTAATTTTTCCTAGGTGAGATAAAACTATTCCGCCATCCCCGACTATTTTCTCGTAAACAAGGCAATTGCTCAAATTGAACATTCGGATGACATTTTTCTAATATTTGACCAACTCGGCTGGATTTCAGGATTCACACTGTTTTTAGCTCATCTACACAATAAAATTTAAAATTTGGAGTAGAAGTTCAGCTTAATAATTTAGGTTTAAAAATCCGTTCTGAATCTGAAAGTTTGCGTATTTCAATAGCGATTGATAATGATTTTTCACTGAAATATTGAAATAGTATTAACCTTCAGAAACTCTGAAGTTTGGAAATATTGAGAGCATGAAGAAAGTGAAAATACTACTTTTCACTTTTTTCATAAATTATTCGTTGCAAATTAGTTACTATTTTTTTTGGATTCAGTTACAATAAAATTAAAAATCTAGTATGAGAGCTTGAAATTCAAGAAAAAAACAATTAAAAATGAAGTTCCAAAAGCTTCATATCTAAAAATATGATTTTGATGATCTTATTTAGAATTAAATTTATATTTAAAAATTGAAGAAGTGGAACAAGAATTAGTAATAATTCGATACTTTTGAACAACGATTCAGCCAAATACTTCAGAAAAATAATTAAATATTCAGTTTTCAATTCAGAGCAACTATTAACGAACACTTTTCTCAAATAATTGTTTTGGAGTTGTTGAAAATGAGAATCATTAAAATTTTGGCGAAGTCTTTCGCTGATATAAAGATGCCCAGTAAAAATATTGTGGATAACTTGAAGATTTTTTTAAATTTCCTTCTACGGAAATGTGTGTTTTATTTTCATTTGCTAAATGACATTTATATCGGAAAATTCTTTAAAGAATTCTTTAAGTTATAATTTTAAAACTACCAATTGTAAAAATTACGAAAAAAATCTTTTTATCAACACTTTTTCGCATTGAACATCTAAGATTCGCAGATTGTTTTATAAAAGGATATCAAAGTAAGTGTATTGAAAAAATTTGTTAAAGTTTTCACTGTTTTTCTCTAATTTCAAATTTTTCCAATTACAAACCTATAACTATACAAGCCTACAAAATACAAGTTTAATTTGCAACTGTAAACCCTATCCCCCCCCTCATCAACTCTGTTCCTAAAAATAAACGTTTTTTCGCCGGATATTTACGATCCTTCTTATTGACTGATTTTTGAAAATTTGTAAAATCACCCCCCCCCCCCAAAGAGCCAACTCTAGGACCGCCCCTGCATCTCACAGTGACCATTTCTGTTGAGAATCAACATACTGGCCACCTTAAACGACTGTTGGTGACCCTAACCTTGTTTTGGTTTTCACTTTTGCTATTCTTTTTAAGACGGCGCGGTACACAAATCCTCTTGTTTTCAGGCAGAATGAAAATAAATTTGCACTAATTAAAGGTCGCAATAGACGGAGAGGTAGGTACATACAACAATTGGACAATCGACTGCTGGCTACTGGATTTAACGGGAATGTAAGTTGGATAATTCCTGGCTCTTCTGGGCTTTGGTCGGGCGTGCAGAATATCTGGAATCCATATGTGGTATGGCGGGGGGGGGGGGGGGGGGGGGGTCATTGACCAATGATCAGCAATTGGCGTGGTCACTTCCAAAGTATCAAGTGAGTACTATTGGAAGTTATTACTGCCTGGCAGACAGTACGGCAAGTACACAGATGGCTGGCATTGGACCTACCAGTACTTATTTATTTATTTATTTATTTATTTTATTTTCATAGTATTCCGTCTCACGACATAACTTGACGAACATAATTCCTAAAATTCACTCGGTCCATGGCAATCGTTCTCCAATTCCTCGAGCACCCCACGTTCGCCAGATCACGCTCCACTTGGTCTAACCACCTCGCTCGTTGCGCCCCCGCTCGTCTTGTTCCTACCGGATTCGTGGCGAACACCTGTTTTGCAGGACAGTCATCCGGCATTCTCGCAACATGTCCCGCCCAGCGTATCCGGCCAGCCTTCACCACCTTCTGGATACTGGGTTCGCCGTAGAGTCGCGCGAGCTCGTGGTTCATCCTTCGCCTCCACACTCCGTTCTCCTGTACGCCGCCAAAGATGGTTCTTAACACTCGTCGTTCGAATACTCCGAGTGTACGCAGGTCCTCCTCGAGCAATATCCATGTCTCGTGCCCGTAGAGAACAACCGGTCTAATGAGCGTCATATACAGGTTACACTTCGTGCGAGGGCTAAGTCTTCTCGACCGCAGTTGCTTGTGGAGTCCATAGTAGGCACGACTTCCGCTGATAATTCGCCTCCGGATCTCACGGCTGGTGTCATTGTCTGCGGTCACCAGTGAGCCGAGATAGACAAAGTCTTCGACTATCTCCAGCTCGTCGCCGTCGATCGTGACCTTGTTATTACTGGACAAGCGGGTTCGGTCGGTCTCAGATCCGCAGGCCAGCATGTACTTCGTCTTGGACGTATTAATCATCAACCCAATCCTTCCTGCTTCGCGTTTCAGTTTGCGGTAGATGTCTTCCACCGCCGCAGATGATCTGCCGACTATATCAATGTCATCGGCAAAGCAGATAAGTTGACTGAATCTGTTGAAAATCGTGCCCCGCATTTCGCCCACCGCTCGTCGAATAACATCTTCTAGCGCCACGTTGAACATCATGCAGGATAGACCATCACCTTGTCGAAGCCCCCTGCGTGATTCGAATGAACTCGACAATTCGCCTGAGATCCACACACAGCACTGCGTTCCATCTATCGTCGCCTTGATCAGTCTGATCAGCTTCCCGGAAAAGCCGTTCTCGTCCATGATTTTCCATAGCTCGTTACGGTCGATCGTGTCGTATGCGGCTTTGAAGTCGATGAATAGATGGTGCGTGGGGACTTGGTGTTCCCGGCATTTTTGGAGGATTTGCCGTAATGTGAATATCTGATCCGTCGTAGACCGTCCCTCCATGAAGCCGGCCTGATGAATTCCCACGAATCTGTTTGCTTGTGACGTTAGACGGCGGAGTAGAATTCGGGACAGCACTTTGTAGGCGGCATTGAGGACAGTGATCGCTCCGTAGTTCTCACAGTCCAATTTGTCGCCCTTCTTGTAGATGGGGCATTAGACTGGCCCAAATTTGTATGGGATGATTTTTTCAACATTTTTTTCAACGCGGCACCCCCTAGGTTGGTGCATTTAGGTGAAAAAATGACTTTCTGAAAATTTCAGGTCATTTGGAAGAAGCACGAGCTGGCGCAAAGGACTTGAAATTTGTATGGAGATTTTCGGCAAAATGTATGAAAAATCGACATACTTTCACTCGTTGTGTTCTAAACTATTTTTCCAGTATGCTAGAAAGCTCAGAATTTCAGGAATTGTAATTCAAATAATGACAAACAAGTTTGTAGAAGATTGTTACGCGATACGAGTTGACTGTGATGAGTTGTCCGCAACTGAATGTGTGATTTTTTTCGCATTTCATTGATATATCGTGAACGGTGTATGGGCTAATAATCGCACTAACTTGATCGCGTCGTCGCATAATGCAGCAGTTTATAGTTTTTCAAACCTTTCTTGAATATTTTGCAAAGATTTTTGTTATAAAATAAGCTACAACTTTGCGGAAGACACAAACTTTCTATCTGTAATTCTCATTGTGTGACAATGCGATCAAGTTAGTACTATTAATCCACCTGTAAAATTTGGGAATTTACGTCCACGTGGAAAATCTCCGGTTACTCGGTTTTCCCCACACTTGAGAGTTGACCGAACATTGACTTGTTACCTGACGGGTAGCTTACTCGCGATCGAATGACGATGCCATGCGTGAACCGGTAGAGCCGTATGAGTGAGTGAGAGGGATGCAGGGAAGGATAACGAAAGGGACCAACAGTCAAACCGGGAGCCCGTGTCAAATTGACGAGGGGTGATCGGATGAAGACGTCAAATCGTAGAGTGTGAATCATACACTGTTAACCCAATACTTACATTCCCCCTCTTCTCTATAGAAAAAAAACAAAAAAAAGTTCGCTTTTTATTGCTACTTATCTTTGTAAGTTTTTCAAAATTGTCATAAACATTTTATGGACATTATTTTTCTCAGTGTGGTAGTTATCGAAATTGCATAACGTAACATAACGCAGTTCGACAGTCGTTGACGGTCATTGATGATACTTCGGTAACGCCTAACTGTCAGAGTTGATTTGATAGACGTCATCCGACGTCATGAAAACAAACGGTTTCATTCTTTCTTCTTTTCCGAAAAAAAGCGAAACTCACAACGAAATGCTACTTTAACCGGACTTTGCACGAAATATCTTTCAAAATACTGCAGGAGTTTAGTAAAGGTGAGTACGGTTAATATGTTAATCTTTGTTTATCTATTTTTCAGCAATTATTATTATTATAGTATTTCCGGTAACTTGAAAAAAAAAACAGTTGAGTGACGATGCTGGTGAAAATTGAACGCCCAACTCCGGTGATGGAAAGAACTGAGCGAAACTATCTGGAGGTCAGGAATTCTGAAACGACCGATTGCATACAAGGCTGCTCCAGCCTACGCTATGGAACGCCAACCCGATCTAATGCCATTCAGGCTGGCAATCCAACTCAACAGTGGTATTCGATCATCCTATTCGTGGAAATTTACTTCTTGGAATGGTGGGAGTAATCAGTCAATGTCGAACCAGCGCTATCAAAACAGAAAACCCTCTACGTTCATTTCCTGATGCCCAAACTTGAGGGTGGTTGGGCGAGTTTTGTGAAGTGGACACCCGTACGGGAATTCAATGCAGCTACGCAAAATATTAATGTGGTCTTGTGAACTGGACTCCAGTAAGCTCCGATCTGCATGAATCATCAAAAATGCATTTCTAAAAACCGAACCCCTGGAGAAAAAAAACGCCGTTACATAAATTCCAGTCACCAGTTTGCTGGTAAGTTATAAATAATAATAAGATTTTTTTTAAGAAGAGACTATTTTATTTCCTTTTGATGTAGTAGTTAAAGTTTAGTGCGGTCACTCGTTTCTTGCTCGCATATTCTTACGTACAACTTTAGGTGATCGGGTGTCTTCTTTTCTCTGGCAGAGCGCCTTGGTTCTGCTGTTTGGGAATCGTTTTGAGGTGTTTTCGCTGTCGATAGGGTTTTTCTTGTCTCAGAAGATTCTATGTCGGGTAGCTTTTGACCGAACACTTTCCACTCATAAACGCGTCGTGTTTGGGAGACGTGTCGCCTCACGATTACGCCATCCTTATCCTTAAGCAAAAGGTTACCGTTGTGCTCCTTCATAACGGTAAACTTGTTAGGGTGGAATCTCGTTTCGCCTTTAGTTTTCATCGTTCTTTCCAAAACCACGACGTCTCCTACTTTTACTCGACATTTACGAGCCTTTCTAAGGGAATCTGCCAATTCCTTTCCCTTGATTTTTGATTTGCGGTCTCTCTCGTCTAGGGCCTTGTCCCTGAATCTGGCCTTTCCTGGACGCAGTAGAGGCAACCGACGCCTTACTTTTCGTCTCATTAGGACTTCTTCGGGGGGGACCTGAGTCACCGTGTGCTTCGCCGAGTTATGGGCTTGAACAGCAGCTTGAAGTTCTTCTCCGTAGTCAGTTCCAGTGCTTAAAGCTGCTGCCATAGCTTTGTTGATTATTCTCATATATCCTTCAACCAAGCCATTTTGTTGCGGATAGTATGGGGTAGAGTAAATCAAGTTGATTCCGCGTTCGGTGCAATAATCCTTATATTCTTGCCCGTTGAATGGAGGACCATTGTCTGTTTTTATGCTTTCTGGATATCCTTCCTTGTCAAAAATTTCGTCTAGGACCTTTTTGGTATGGTCAAAACTGGTTGATTTGACTGGTCGGGCTATAAGGTATCTCGAACGGTAGTCTACAACAACTAATATGGAAATCCCACCGTAAGCAGTGTACGGGCCATTAAAATCTAGAGCGATTGTTTGCCAAACGTTTTTCGGGGCGAACAATCGTTTCATTGGCGTTTGTTTCTCTGGCCTGCCACACGTTGCACACAGCTGACAAGCTTGGACCCATTTTTCCACGTCTGCGGTTATTCCAGGCCACCAAACTCTTTCTCTGAGGATGCTCTTCATCTTCGAAGCCATGGGGTGTCCTTTGTGTGCCACATTTAGTGTAAGATTTTGTAATGACTTCGGGATGACAGCACACCCACGTTTAATAAGAATCCCCCTTTGCACTGACAAATCATCGGCGACCGCCTTGAAGCTACCTAAATCGAGCGGCCAAGTTCCAGAATCAAGGGCTACTAGAACCTTTTGTAAAGTATCGTCGCAGGAAGTGCTATCACGTATATGACTTTCTGTCAAAAATCCGGATGTGTTGAAGTTTAGTGATGCGACTTCCCAGGGGCTGAAATCCTCGTCAAATGGGCCGTCTTTACCGTCATACAGCCGCGAGGATGGATCCGCGATATTTTCACGCCCACGGACGTACTCGACGTCGTAGCTGTACGGACTCAAACGCAATGCCCAACCGTCTGCACGAGTGAGCGCTCTTTTTGAATTTTCACGTGAACGATTGAGTATAAAAGCTACTCCTTGTGCATCGGTCCGAAGCGTGAAGTGGCGACCAAAAAGGAAGAAGGAGAATCGTTCGACTCCCCAGACAGCACCTAGCGCTTCACGCTGATTTTGGGCGTATCTTTTCTCGGTTTCTGTCAAAGCTTTTGACGCAAAGCTGATTATTCGTGCCACCTTGTTTGCATCCTCCTGAACTAGAACAGCACCTAGTGCATTAGGTGATGCGTCCGTATATAGGATAGTGCGGTCGTTATTGGAGAAATAGCCCAATGTGTTGGTACAATTTATTATACAATCTTTTACGTCGTTAAACGCCTGAATTTGAACAGGGCCCCAGCTCCAAGTTTTGGTAGTCGCAACTGCCCACAGAGCACTGGAAATTTCCGAAAAGTTGTTAATGTGAGGGCTCAAAAATGATGCCAAACCAAGGAAGCTGCGCAACTCGGACGCGCTGGCTGGTTCTCGAAATTCTTGAATGCTTTTCACTTTGTCGTCGTCGATGTGGAATCCGCTTTCATTAAGTAGGTGACCCAGAAACTTTATCTCGGTTTTATCAAACTCGCATTTTTCGAGATTTAGGGTGAGGTTGTTCTTTTCTAAGGCTTCCAAAACTATTTTCACTGTCGAATGAAGTTCTGGTAGTGTACTCCCGAAAATTAAAATGTCATCTATATAAACGATAACCTTGGGTATTTCTTCCAATATGCGGCTCATTTCCTTTTGGAACACTTCCGGTGCGCAGTTAACACCGAACATTAAGCGCGTAAATCTGTACATTCCTCCTTCTGACAAAAAGGTTGTCAATTCCCTTGATTCGTCATCGAGCTCGAGATGGTAAAACGCATTGCTCAGATCTAACTTTGAAAAATATTTGCTCCCATGAAGTTTTACCTTCATCTCATCTATCAAAGGGAGGCGGAAATATTCCCTATTGATCGCCTTATTTGGAGCGCGCATATTGACCACAAGGCGAAAATCATTTTTTCCCTTGGGTACGGCGGACATACCACTTATCCACTTGGGGGCTTTTGTTACCTTTTCGATGATTCCTCTTGCTTCCATTTCAGCAAGTCTTCGTCTGGCTCCATCTCGAAGTGCTGCAGGAACGTTGTAATAAGCGTTTCTGACAGGAGGCACGCTTCGATCGATGCTAAAACTTATTTTTACGCCTGGGATTTTAGGGAAATTTACTGTGTTGGACAAATTTTCACAGTTGTTAACCATTGCTCCCACCTCTAATAGCCTCAGGTCGCTGGCTGTCACTCGCCCTAGGATTGATCGACGGCCTTCCTGTACTACTAGAAAATCTGCTTGAATATTCGGTTTACAATGTCCTACGACGTCAACCATAGCTGTAAAGGCGCACTCCAGCGGCAAAGGTACATCAGTAGCATAAGCTTTCAGTTCTTTAAATCGAGAGTGGTCGATCATTCGAAGTTCCGCTTGGCCCAGAACCATTTCATTTTTAAGGCGATCCCAATCTTTTCCAGCTGACGTTGACGTCTGCCCCGGAATCAATTAGAAACTCAACAGGTCTAGAACTCCCCAGACTACACTTAATTAACACATCGTCGAGTGACAGTGAATAGACATTCTGAAACGGGTTGTTAAAGAAAAGAAAGGTTTTAAATTTTGTAAATAAAAAGTTTCTTATATTTCAACCAACTACAAATAAAGGACCAAATATTTATACCTGTTCGCTTCTCTTTTTTTCAGGTACATCATACGGTTTAACATCTGACTTGATTGGACTTGTTCTGTCATCCGGACAGCATCTGGCATAGTGATTCTTTTTACCACACCGCTTGCAAATAGCACCGAAAGCTGGACATTTACCAAAACGATGAGTTACATTATTGCAATCGGAGCAACGGGATCGCTGGTTTGAATCTGACGCTGGATGGTACCTAGATGAATACCTAGAAGGGTGGTTTCTGAAGGTCTCTTGAACACGGTAGTTTCGCTTCAAAGGTTGACGACTGGGTGGATTGCTTCTTCGGTCGATTGCGAACGCACTACTGGACGGGCCCGCATCAAGATTAGCCGCTTCTTCCCGAGTGGCAGATTGAACTATGAAATTGATATCAGAGCCGCTGATCCTAGCAAATTTGGCTACTTCACGATTTGTAATTCCTTTGAGGAGCTGTGTGCGGACGAATTTTTGTTGATCCTCGATGCTATATCCGCAGAGACGAACTTTTTCAACAAGCCGCGAATGGAAAGTCACGACCGATTCGTCTAGCCCTTGCCTCATAGCTTGGAAGCTATCATGCTCAGCAGAAGTGTCTGTCATGGACAGAAGATGGGTCTCGATGTTTTTTACGAATACGTCATAGCATGAAGAACTAGATAAATTAGGCATCAAATAAAAAGCGTTCACTATCCCTTGGAGTTGTTCGCTCAGGGAAATGTACAAGAGTTGGGCTCTTTGTTTTGGCGAATTCGCATTTCCAAGAGATGCTGCCATCTCGAAGTTCTGAAAGAACCTGCACCACGATTCCCACATTTTATTCGCCGGCACGTTATCTGGGAAACGACGCACATGATCCCAACGAATGCTATTGGGCACCCTAGTTGTAACTGACGATGTTTCCTCAGGGATGTGAGTAGAAGACAGGCTTTGGTGAGCGCATTCACTTTGGGAGTTGTTGCTATTAAATGCTGGAGGTGCTTGGCCTTTTTGAAAGGCAACGAGCGCATCGGAAAGCCAATTGCCAAATTTTTGAATATCATCATTCTGTGCTGGTTTATAAGCAGTATGGTTTGTTTCTTTCTCGTGATTTCTAATGCCGTCTCCTGTGGCCGTTTCCGTTCTGCTAATTATGACATTGTCTCGGTTTTGATGCCGTCCTTCAGCCCCAGTTTTTAGAGATTCATTGATTGATACCATACAACCTTCACTAGAGGGTTTGAAATTTGAGGGTTCAGCGTAACCTGTGTTTCCATCACTATTCGGGGAGTTCAATTCTTCGAAACTAGATTGTGTACTCGGATAAGACGGTGCGTCAGATTCAACACTGGTACAGTCGGATTCGTCATAGCTCCAGTTCAAGCGCACGTATTTCCCTGGTCTCGGCATTTTCGTTTTTGGCTGGTTTTTGGTAAAGGAGGATAAACGAAAAAAATCATTTAATGTTAAACTCTGTGATAAGCTCACCACTAACTCTATCAACCTAGCATCAATTTAAATACTTATAAACTGGCGGATTTCGCCTCACTGTACTCAGCTAAAGGCTGCAGTTTCTCATTTAAATTTTTTCCATTCATTTATTTTATT